>NC_081556.1:67152392-67481559 GCF_963082655.1 Stomoxys calcitrans
AAAAATTTCACTTCCATAGAACAAAACTGACAATAAGTACGATTTGGCCAGGAGAAGACGGATATATTTTTGTTTAAAAGCCTATGTTTGATACAATTTTCTCAGCACACCAAAATTTTTTCCAGGCGCTTCAACGGTATGATCAGTCCAAGTGATCATTATAATGCCAAGATTTTTTTGGCTTTTATATGAACTGTAAGCGCTGGCTTCTAATTGATATTATCTCTTCGCGTTGAATGTTTTGTGTGCGGTTGAAAATCAGTAAACATTTAAATTTTTCTTTCATGGATTTATATGAACAGCTTCTTTAAATAGAAAATTTAGAGAAACGGCAGATCTTTAATATACAATGAAAATAAAAGGAATCAAGATCGAAACTTGTGGAACACCCTCTTTTTTTTAGCTGTAGCGGGTGTTACATAACATCCTAAGGCTTTGGAACTGTCCAAAAGTACTAAACAGGTAACTAATCCAGCATCCATATTTGACTTTATGTCTTCCGTAACATCAGTTAAGATGATAACGCATCCGTGTTTTTTTTTCTTGGTAGAAGACCGAATTGATTAAGGTATTCGCAGATTTGGTTATTTATTATTTATTAAAGGCCTTTGAAAGAAAAGGTATAATCGAGATATGGGATGGCAATCACTTCCATAGTTCGATTTAGGTATTGGTATCAATTTAGTGCTTCCACGCAGATGGATATTGGCTCGTTGTTAAAATAGTGTTGAAGAAGTGGGCCAGATATTGTAAAATATTGGGTTGCCCAAAAAGTAATTGCGGAAAGAAAAGAAAGTAAATGCATTTTTAATAAAACTTACAATGAACTTTAATCAAATATACTTTTTTTTACACTTTTTTTCTAAAGCAAGCAAAAAGTAACAGCTGATAACTGACAGAAGAAAGAATGCAATTACAGAGTCACAAGCTGTGAAAAAATTTGTCAAATTTGTCTTTTTGGACAACCCAATATAAGGCAGTATACATTTAATCAGTCTTGGGTGCAGCCTATTCAATTCAACTGCATGGCTTTTATATACGCCAGCTGATTGAACGCAAGAAAATTCAAAATCAAAAAACTAAGGGAAGTTTGGAGAGGTAGATGTGACCATGTGGCTGATTTCATGAAAATTTTCAGGCGCTAAGTAAGATGGGGTATTTAGAAAAAGATGCGTTCAGCTCAATAGGGGACATTTCATTTTAAACCTTATTAATCCTATTTCTCGGATTGTCTTATATTTGCTTTTTGAACCAGTTGGCTTCCGAAATTTAACAGCAAAATAATTAGATTTAGTTTTATTTGTTTTCACATACAAGAAGATAAAAATGATCTTATATTTACAGTATGTGAGATATCAATATAATTTAACACAGTTCAACAAAGTTTAGTATATAAAATAACGTATATAATACATCAATATTAAACGAATTTTCAGTAAGGCTTTTTTGAATGGATTTGCGTTGCAAATATATTGAATTGATAAGGGCAGAGTTCTATATGCGGATCCCGTTTATTAGATATTGCCATTTTGATATCAACAGATGTTATAGATGATACAGGTATTGCAAAAGTAAAAAAAAAAAATAAATACAACATACCAACGCACGGCCCTTGAAGCCATCACACCTAATATGGTTGAAAAGTCTTCTAACCAAAGACGAAACGCGTCCCATAGCGGTTAGTGTATGTTGCTACCTTTGGCTTTCCTTTTCCATTTGCATCTCCGATCATTGAGCTCGTCTCGAAAGAGAAACAAACAAAAATTGTAAAATTTAATGAACTCGCCTTAACAGGCAAAAAACTTAAAAAATTAAAGATTCGGCAGAGCCCGGCCAGGATTCGAACCTGGGAACACGGAAAAACAGCGTGAGCTATTGCCGTTGTCTTAGCGTTCGAAGCCATCAATACTACTTCCAACAGATGATTAAAATCATGTGTGGAACGGAAGAAGTGTAATTTACCACAGACAGAATGTCTGCCATTACACAAAAATAAATGCCTTGGAAAAAGTACAGCTAATAACCAGGGCTGTCGAGCTTGGTAAATGTGGTAATAGTGTCATATTGTAGATGCGTTTTCGCAATTAAATACGATTCAAATACAACATACCAACGCACGACCCTTGAGGCCATCACACCTAATATAGTTGAAAAGTCTTCTATCCAAAGACGAAACTCGTCCCATAGTGGTTGGTGAGTGTTGCTATCTTTGGCTTTCCTTTTCCATTTGCATCTCCGATCATTGAGCTCGTCTCGAAAGAGAAACAAACAAAAATTATATTTTCTTTTAAAGAACATCAATCTTTATGTTGAATAAATGAATTTTCATTCAAAGAGAGAAATGTAAAAAATATGGAGCGTAATTCTCGCATACAGTCTTATTTTTATTTTCATTTCTCTCAATATGTAAAAAATCATTTTTTGAACTGAATGATTGGTGTTTTGCAAAAATAAGGAAACTTATATAGTTTCTTTGTGCCTTCAAAACGTTTAATTGATAAAAATATTTGTTTTTAAAATAAAAACAGAAAAACGATGCGTATACCCTTGCGTATGTCCATTCATTGTTGTCTCAACAACGACTGACACAAAGAGAATAAGAATACGTGTGACTTGCCATCAACGCTACAGTAAGGGGCTGGACATCGCTGGCCTAAAGTATGTGCTCATTTGCTTGTGAAAGGCAGAATCGATATAGGGCGATATTCATTTCCATATTTTGATTTTGGCACTGGTATTACTTTTGAATGTTTCCACATGGTTTTTAAATTGTGTTGAAGAATATGTGATATAAGAAAGTGTGTACGGTAAGATGGATTTTATGGATTGGGTGTAGGTTATCCAACCCATCTGCATTTCAGTTTATGGACATGCAACCCTCAATGGTTTATAGAAATGCAATGTCGACTTACATGAATAGGCCGAACACATGATAATTCAAAAGTCGTGAAGTTAGAAAATATTTTTATGCTCATATATTACGTGTGGGCGAAACAGACATTTCGAAATTGTGCCGAAATTCATTTATTGTCTTTTTCAGACTTCGTTCATTAATGTGACAGATATTCAAGCCAGTTTTCTGTCTACAGAGTACTTTAATCATTAAATTTAATCCGTTATTGGGACCCGATCTATTATTGATCAAAGACACTTATTAGAAATGGCAACGATTTTGTTTTGAGAATTTAAAATTAAAGAGAATTTTGTAATTAATTCTTTAAAATACTATGTATTAACTACAATCCCATGGCACCCGGTTGTACGTACCGGCTTGACCCGATGGAATCCTTCATCGGCAAAGGCTGCCGCCTCAGTGTACAACACATTGCTGCAACAACAACAACTATTTTCGCTGCTATAATAAAAAAGGAATATGCAAATATCGGTTTAAAAAAATACAGATTCCAAAGACATTAAACTTTATAAATAGCATGGCTTTCTAGCCATCTGGTAAAAATCCATCTCATTTGCAATATGAATTTGTTCAGTATTATGGCAGTCTTGGCATATAATAATACCTGTGTTTTATTAAAGTACTATGAAGTGCAGTGCAATGAAATTTGTATGAAAATTACATCTATCCTGGACAACGAAGTTCTGGATAAATGAGCAGTGCAGGTGCACAAAAACTTAATAAATTTAATTTGCCTGTTGTACACACACATGTTTTGAAAATTTTAGTAGTAAATTTTCCCAATAACTGCACTGTTTCCTTGTATTTTTTTTACAGGTTAGCAATTGGCGTCACCACCTCATGGCACACAAACATAGTTGTACCAGAAACTTTATATACCCTCCACTATAGGATGGGGGTGTACTAATTTCGCCATTTTGTTTGTAACACCTCGAAATATGCGTCTGAGACCACATAAAGTATATATATATTCTTGATCGTCATGTGATTTTAAGTCGATCTAGCCATGTCCGTCCGTCTGTCTGTCGAAAGCACGCTAACTTTCGAAGGAGTTAAGCTAGCCGCTTGAAATTTTGCACAAATACTTTTTATTAGTGTAGGTCGGTTGGGATTATAAATGGGCCAAATCGGTTCATGTTTTGATATAGCTGCCAAATAAACCTTGACTTCTTGAGCCTCTAAAGGGCGCAATTTTCGTCCGATTTGACTGAAATTTTGCATGTAGTGTTTTGGAATCTTTTCCAATAACGGTACTAAGTATGATTCAAATCGGTTCATAATTTAGTATAGCTGTCATATAAACCAATCTTGGATCTTGACTGTTTGAGCCAATAGAACGCGCAATTCTCATCCGATTTGGCTGAAATTGTGCATGAGGTATTTTGGTATCACTTCCAATAACTGAGCTAAGTATGGTGCAAATCGGTACATAACCTGATATAGCTGCCATATAAACCGATCTGGGATCTTGACTTCTTGAGCCTCTAGAGGGCGCAATTCTCATACGATTTGGAAGAAATTTTGTACAACGGCTTCTCTCATGACCTTCAACGTACGTGTCTAATATGGTTCAATAGCTTGATACAGCTCCCACATAAACCGATTTCCCGATCTTGCTTCTTGTTAGGTTTTATTTTCGCCCTTCACGGCTTATGTATCCAGTACTAGAATGAAACAGCATTTAAGTCCCGAAAAGAATAAATCGAGTCTATTTTTTCTTTCTTTTCAATTTAATACCCGTTTGCGATATTTTAAAGTTCGTGGAAGTAAGATTTTCATTGATGTATACAGCGGTCAAAAAAAGTATTCATCATTCAATGTTTTTTTTTAATAAGTCTACAAAAGACAATTGGAATAAAAACATATTAAACTAATGATGCAGTAGTGCTTGTGTGATATATATGTACACAATTTCATTGTTTTTAAAGAAAAAAATAGTATTTATTGGAACAAAAAGGGCCATTTTACAGCTGAACACAAAAAATTAAACAAAAAAAGTATTCATCATTGCAAAAAAACAAAAAAATAAATAACATAATTTAAAAAAATTAATACTTTGTTATTCGACCACCGCGTCTTATAACTTCTTTTAAACGGTTTGACATCGATTGGACTAATTTAGCGGTTATATTTTGGTCTATATTAGTCCATTCCTCCATTATCACCTGTTGCATTTGACTCTTGCTCGAAAAATTGCGCGTTCTCAATTTGCGTTCGAGATGTTCCCAAAGATGTTCAATTGGGTTCAAGTCGGGACTTTGAGGAGGAGTTTTAATGACTTTGGGGCAGTTATACAGCATCCACATCTTGGTATTTAAAGCAGAATGTTTGGGGTCATTATCTTGATAATATTGAAAGTTATTACCAAGCCCAAGTTTTACAGCACTATCTTTTAAATTCCTCTTTAAAATGTCAATGTAATACTTATGATCCATTACTCCATTAATAATTTCAAGATTTCCCGCTCCTGAAGCCGCCATACACCCCCAAACCATTAAACCACCTCCACCATGTTTTACAGTAGCAACTGTGTTTCGTTCTTCAAGCTCTGTATTTGGTTTTCTGTACACTATGACCTTTCCATCGCACCCAAAAAGATTAAACTTGCTCTCGTCTGCAAAAATGACTGTTTTCCAAAATGATTCGGGCTGTTTTACATACATTTTTGCGAAGTTTAGCCTTTTCACTCGGTTTATTTTATTTATAAAGGGCTTCTTACGTGCAGTTCTTCCTCTGTAACTATGCCTTTTGAGTGTATTTCGAATTGTTTGTGTAGTAACTTCCTTCCCTAAATATTCCATAGTGTTTTTACGAAGAATGGTCGCATTTGTCTTCGGAGTTTTCTGAACTTGCCGCACTAGCCAACGCACATCTCCAACTGAAAGTGCTTTTGGTCGACCAGATCTTGGTTTATTGTCAACAGTTTTCGTTTCTGTCCACTTTCTGATGATGGATTGTATAGTAGATCGTGGTCTATTTAATATTTCACTGATAGTTTTTTGAGTTAAACCATTCCTGTGGTGTTTTATTATCAAAACTTTTACCTCATCAGAAACCTCGTTTTGCTTACGACCCATTTTGACAAAAACTATATTTTCAATGAAATTAAATATTTGCTGTCAAGGGCAAAGCCTCCTTTACTAAATAAAACAGAAAAGGGGGATTCCCAAATAATATTTGAATTTGACTTTGATGATAGCACATCAATGATGAATACTTTTTTTGTTCTGTTTTTGGTGTTATTATATAAAATTGCATTTTTTGCGCTAAATAAATTAAATTTATTTTTTGAATTTATTTTAAAACATATTACGAAAAATAAACTATTGCATAAAACTGCATTATTTGTTTACTTTAAATTTTCTTCAATTACCCAAAATAAGTGAATTTATTATCAATTTTGCTAATGATGAATACTTTTTTTGACCGCTGTACACATTGATTGTAATCAAAACCATTGTGATGTAATGAACTGTGCCAGCAACTTTACGACAAAGTTTGTCACAAATAGTGTTTAAAGTTGAACAATTGAAGCAGTATCAGGTCTATTGATTTCTCTTTTACCTTTTAAACGATATATTGATTTATATGAAGGGTTTGCTACATTCAATGCCTTACATATGCAATCAAAAATATGATCTAAATTATCCGACGGGTAACAAGAAGCTAACAAAAAAGTGATCTGTAAAAATAATTTAAAGTTTAAAAACAAAAATGTGTCCACAATCCATTGAAAACTCATTCATCGTTCATACACAGTGATGTTGTAATTCTCTCTTCTCTTAATTTTCTTCGTTTATTTCTAATCTTGTACGTGGTTCGTCTTAAAAGAGGCGTTGGGACGAACATCTATACTAATGAACATCTGTGGTTTCAACCTTCCCCAGTGGGAAATCTGTCTATCATGAAATTGTCTTCAAAGATGGTTTGAAGACAATTTGCATATAATTTGCTTCCTGAAGACAGTTTCATTAACACGGTCTTGTCTTCTAAACATTTGTTTGTCGACAATATAATCGATGTACTATGCAAATCATCATGTCATCATCGACATGTTCACTGCCATCGCCTTGGGTAGTGTCAGTGATAACAATTGTTTTCCTCTTTTGTGTTCAAAGAATTTACAACTTACAGAATTTAAGAAAAAAGAAAATAACATTTGTTTGCTGACTTGATGTACTAAAAAAATATAATCATAGACATGTTCACTGCCAGCGCCTTACGTAGTGTCGTGGAGAATTTTGTTTTCCTCTTTTGTGTTAATGAAAGATGAAAAAAAAAAACAACAAAACTAAAAAGGAGTCGCAGTATAAATGAATCATTTAAGTTTTGATCGTTGAAGTTATAAGACGTGTGAGAACATTCGCGGGTGTTAATAGTTTTGTGTGAACGGCATATTTGAAACTGAATCAAATTGAATTTTTTGTGAGAAAAATACTGGTAAGTTTTACATAGTCTAGATTACCCAGAAATTTCTTCCCGGAGAACTGTGCTATTGAGCCACATTGCGCTCAGAAAGAAAAGAAATTTACAAGCATTAAAAAGTATTAGCGAAATCAAAGAAATTAATGATGATAGTAAACATATTGTTGCAGCTGGAAATGACTGCCAAATCCAAATGGATGAAACAGTTGAATGTGAAAATAGTTCTGGACATGGAAATAAAACGCAATTATTGGATAAACTTTGTCGCATATATAAAAAACACCGTGCCAGTAGAAAACTTGGGGATGATATTCTTAGGCTAATGAGCGAAGAGGGAATTCAAGTTCCAAGAACTACAAAAAGTCTTTAATAGAGTAAAGGGAGATATAATAATACGAACGGTAAATCCAGGGCAGTATTTTCATTTTGGTTTTTAAAATCAACTTTCTGAGTTTGGCGATCGTCTTCTGGACATAAATGTTATAGAGCTTATGATAGGAATAGACGGACTTCCACTTTATAAAAGCACTCAAATTGGGCTATGGCCGATATTAGGAAAAGTCTTGAATTTATACGTAAAAACAGTTTTTCTTATAGGAATCTATTTCGGAGTTTCAAAAACATTATCAATTAATTGTTTTTTACGTGATTTTAGTAATGATCTGAAAGAAATAAACAGAGACGTATTTTCTTATAAAAGCCATAATATATCCATTACCATCAAATGTTTTTTCTCGTGATGCTCCTGCTAAAGCATTCGTAACCGGCTGCGTCGGTCACAATGCTTTCCATGGTAATGATCTGAATGAAATAAACAGAGACGTATTTTCTTATAAAGGCCATAATATATCCATTACCATCAAATGTTTTTTCTCGTGATGCTCCTGCTAAAGCATTCGTAACCGGCTGCGCCGGTCACAATGCTTTCCATGGCTGCAGCATGTGTCTACAGATCGGCAAAAGAGTAGAAAGAGTTACGGTACATTCAAGATTTAAAAGCGAAGTTCTAAAGAACACCACCTGACATTTTTCCGCGAAAATACTCGGATTTAGAAGAGCAGGGCACCATTTTGATTTGGGAGTTATGCGTAAAATTTTAAATTTAATAGTGAAAAAAATAACTTTGGATCAGATTTGTTCTTTGATATCCATAGTTGGATATATACCTAAGGAATTCAAAAGGAAATCTAGACCAATAGATCAACTTAATAGATGGAAAGCGACAGAATTCAGAATGTACATGGGTATAGTAATACTTAAAAATCTTTTGAACGAAAATGAATACTAGCATATTCTTCTTATGCATTGCTCTTACAGACTACTTTGCTGTCCTTATAACTACAAAAATAACTTAGATAATGCTCAATTGCTTTTAGACGACTTTTTAAAATTTTCTCCCGATATATACGGAGAAAAAATTTAACTTGCAATGTACACAGCTTATTGCATGTACAGGAATGTGTAAATTCAATTGGGTTACTGACAACGTTCTCTGCCTATTGTACTTTGGTTATCCCGAAGACTTTCGGGTCGACGCAGTCCTAGTTAAGGGTGTGGGCGACGAATGCACATGCAACCCTATGGAACAGCGAAACGGTGGGTAGGACGGCGAAAATCCTATGCCGAGATCCGGATCGTGAGAAGACGAGGCTATTACTGAAACGAAGTAAGAAGGAGGTCAGTATAGCTTTCCGTATCATAACTTACGAAAAATCGGTGTGGCAAGTGATTGCATATGTAGAACATGTGGGGAAGATGATGAGACGTTGAAGCGTTATCTATGTCATTGCCCGGTACTTAGGTGGGGACATTTTGGCAGCAACGTTTCTGCCAAAATGTCCAGAGGCATTAAATTAGATTAGGTTAAAAGAAGAGGTTGCGGACATTAATCCGCCCCATGCCACTATGGACATACACCTAAGCCAGTAATCGGCTTGTTGTGCGTTCTAAATAATAAAAAGTTAATTCGCAAAAGGTCAAAGTCAGGAATTTCGTGCTATTTACAAAATTCCTAGATGCTTTCCCTACTGCGCCTGTTAGTTGGTTCATGTCTGATATTGTGTTTCCACCTAAGGGTCAGTATCTGTTAGTAGCGAAAGCCGGGAAATGACATAGGAAATGCTTCAACGTCATCATCCTCCCCACAAGTCCTACACATGCTATAATTTGTCGCACCGATTTTGCATAAGTGAGCTCGTAGTCCTATGTGTCCCGTTATGGTACCGAAAGCCATACTGACCTCTTTCTTACTTCCTTTCAGTAATAGTCTCGTCGTCTTATTTGTTACTCTGACGACTAGTTGTGTGCCTCATGCATTACTCTCGACTATGATGCCTAGTCACCCACACCTATAGAAGGGGCTGACGATATGCTACGGTCCGATATCACCAAAGCAGCTGTTGGATCTTTGAAGCCCATTTTGAGCCTACTCCTGAATGGCTCTAAAATTTTTGTGTAATATGTAGTCCCTATTCCGAGATAAAGATATTTTTCTTTGAGGAGCGAAATGGAAACACGTTCGCTCTGCTCAACGGGTACTTATAACTTGGTAATAGAAAATACATAGGTGGGATTTGGAGTGTTCTCTGAAGAACTGGCACTGGTCGTATTCAGAAGGTTACCCGACCACTATAGTGTGTGTTAAGCGGAGAAATGGTGGGAAGGCGAAGATAAAATGTCATAACGCCAATTGCCATAAATACCTTCTCAGACAGCCTGAATTCCAAAACCGCCCTAGACTGTCACAGATCTCTCAACGAGTTGGTTGAACTGTTAAAAATTCACGTGTTCTGGGTGCCGTCAAAGTGATATCCCGGAGCAGACGTGCTATTGGGACTAGGAGCTACCTTACATGTTTCAGGGAACTGTAATCTGTGGGTATGCTTCCAGAGACATGTAAGCGAAGTCTTCACTATAAGAGCGGGTTTTGAACACTCCAAATCTACGTGGTCCAGTCTGGACTTGATGAGGCCAACCGCTACGCTGTTGCTGTTTAGGACAGACGTCTCATTGTCCGTCATGACAAGTCACTGTCCAATTGTTGAATATGCTGATAAACTGAAGATTGAAAGCAACGACTTCTGCAGAAGCTGTGAGGACTTCTGATGTGCGTGTGTCCCGTACTAGCAGTCAGAAGGAGTTGCACTTGTCTTGGCGGATGTGAACGATCTATTACACACCCAGAGAAATTTGTTAGTAAAAACAGCACAAATGTTTGCTGTAACAGAAGGAAGTCTGTTGAAAATGGGAAAGTAGAAATTTTTTGCGAAAACAGCAAACGTTTTCTGCTGTTTTAAAATGATAAAAAGGTCAATTTAATAAATATTTCAAAAATTTTTATATTCCATCTAATCTTTCAATTTTAAAAGCATATATTGTAAAATTTTTTCTAAATTTGTACAATTCGCTAACAGACGAAATTAACAAAGAATTAAAGACCACAATTGGCCATTTTTTTTTATTTATATATAGCAAATGTCTCACTTGCTGTTTAGAAATTAAAAATTTTGTATGAATTCATTGAAAAGTATACAATTTTTAATTTAATAACAGCAGTCAATTTTTACTGCATCAGCAGATTCATTTCTCTGGGTGTATGCACATGGCCACCACATAATATTGATTTACATGTCCTAAGCGTATTTATGCCAACATTGCCGAAGTCAAATTAATAGCAGCAATTGATGTTTCTTTCCCAAATCCCGTTATTTTTTTTGGTTGAATGCACAAATTGTAAAATTTGATTATATTAAATCGGTTAAATTTTTCACCATACTAAGGGACATGGAAAGCACTCCAGAAATAAAAACCAAAAATTTCAGCAAAATACTGACGAAATTCCTTATTCGGAAATTAGGAAATTTATTTAAATCGAAATCACGTGGCTAAAAACAAATTTTCACACCTTTTATAGACGATCGTTTAGTTCGAAAATCCAAAGACAAACTTTGTGCCTGCCGAGGAACAAAGAAAAGATCGTAATATTCCAGAAAGTTTGGCAACAATTTGGATGCGTGTAGTTCAAGTACATTGTCTCTTCTTTTCACTAAACACATAGCTAAGAAGTTCGGCTTTTACTAAAGCCAATGTAGGGTGGCTCCATGAAAAAGGACGAAATGTTCTTAGCAAATAAGTCCATATTTGGTGGAAAGAACGCGCGATGCTTGTAGAGAAGGCCCCGTAAACAGGAAATAGTCCGTATATTGTAACAAAAACGGAAAGATGTGGGGATTTTAGTATTAAAGTAAAAGTATGATTTTCGTACCAAGGTGCCAACATTCAACATTCTTATCATGTTAACATTCTTGAAGAAATTCTGCTACCATATGATTCCTTTGAAATGCCTCTGGTTAAGGTTTTCCAACAGGACAGTGATTCCAAACACTCTAGCAAAAAGGTAAAATGTCGTTTGTGGACAATTTTAAAAGTGTTATACATTTGCCAGAAAATTCACTTCATTTAAACTCGATGGAAAATGTTTGTGGGCAGAAAATAAGAAAGGATGGTATCGAAGCAGCCAACAAGAAACCAATGTCTTTGAAATGCTCTTTTTCCAAATAAGATTCCAAAATCTTGTCAATTCAATTGGAAATCGTTGTCGCCGCAACGCAACGCATAACCAAATACTAAAAATGTTTAATTGTATCTAATTAAAATCCCCCAACTTGTTCCATTTTCTATTATATCAATATAATTTTGGGCCAATTCGTTATGTGGGGTGCTATTATTTTGACTGCTTATTTTTTAGTTTTTGTCAATAAGCTAAGAAATATGATTGTTTTATGTTGGAACTCTCATTGAATTTAACTAAATTGCAAACTTTACACTTAAAATTTATATTGGTGCTATTATTTCGACCGCAGCTGTATAACAATTAATTTTTAATTTACAGCGCAAAACGATCGTGTGTATGATGCTAAGCAGGTATTTAGGACATACCCTTCTCTAAGTGACGTAGAACGTTTAGTGGTATCCAAAAAGTATTCTCAGGACGTGAAAAATATCAGTACATTGAAAGAACACCAACAGAAAGTTATTGGCAAAGGATGGCACAATACGAAAATTCGTGATATGTTAAATTACGACTGCAATTTAAATGACAAAGAATTCTACACCAAAAAACCGCAAGCAGAACCTCAACAGACAAAGCACACAGTAGGATGGCACGTTCAACCAAAAGTTGATTTGGATACAGTTGATGGTATAGGATGTCATAACATAGATTCAAATGTTAGATATAAAGATACACCTGTTAAGCCAGAAATTGTTGAAGCTATCAACATTGATAGTCCACGAACATGGGCGGAAAACCTACGCAGTGTGTATACATGGTCACCGAAAAATCCTAGTGTTCAGAAGAATCGAAAGAGTAATTTTCGCTTGAACTCTAAAGAATTTTTGAAAACGTCGAAAGAGAAAATATTACGGTTGGTATCACCAAAAAAAGACAACAAAAATCGACTTCACGTTAAAATTCAAAAAACGCCATATCGTAACGTTGGTATTCAAACTACAAGCGACGATTTTCGTTTCGAGATTAACAAACAAACTCCTCCGGGAAGTTACCATTCTCCTCAACATGCATCATTGAATCCGTCTTCATCATTCATCAAACCAAGGGTTTCCACAACGAATGAAGTGGACTCTGGCCATGCAAAGTTTGACTTTTCTAGACACATTCATTCACCACCCAAAAAACCGAATCGATCCAGTCAACGGAAACTTCACTTTCCATTAAACTGTTCTGCACTGTGCACTGGTAAACATGAAAATTCCGTTACCACGCCGCCGACAGAAGTCAAAACATACCGCTCTTTTAATGGGGAGCTGGATCAGGATGTATCACTTTCCAAAATGAACTTCATTCTTTGTGATATCAGAGCTAAGCTGGAGTCCAGTGATGAACATGCGGCAAGAACATTTAAGGTAAGCATATGTCCTTATGGTACGTTAAGTTTATATTGTGATGAAGTTGTGCTTCATGGTCAGCTCTGCGCACCATTTATCTGAAAACATGTTTAGTTCTTATGATGCAAAAAAGAAATAAATTGAAACGGAATTTTTCCCAAAGTGTCTGTATGTGACCATCACGAATTTGTAAATTATAACGTATGATATTTACAAATTTTTTAGTTCCGCAATAAAAGTTTGGTTCAAAGAAATCTGGCAAATAACTCTTGGTTTAACCCTACAATAAAATAATCAATAAATAAGAAATATATTGCATTCAAAAGATTGAAAATGTTTAAGATGCAGGGAAGTCAAATAATCTACTACGCCAAAAATTTCCACACAGCAAATTTCAATGCGAAAATAGTTGGGAAAATTATTCCGGAAATAGGAATTGACGATAAAACACCACTACACAGAACTAAATTTGACCGATTAAACATGGTGATATTTGGTTTAGTTATTTTTGACATGGCTAGATTAACCTTTTCGATATGACCAGTTCTAGATCTTTAAAGTACACCCCAAAGCCCACCTGGTCGTTTAGTTTCGAACCATCCGTATAGAAGTCTATGTAACTTCTGTTACCAGGGATATCGTAGTTCCAATCGGTTGTATGAGGAATAGTGGTACAGTACTTTTTATCAAAAAGCGGCTCAGGTAGGGTGTAATCCACATTGGCTAGAACATGGGATATTGTATCAAGGATAACACAGTGCCCATAGCCGCCACATGACCAATGAGAAGGCCCCCTTAACCTCACGGCAGTGGTCGCTGCAATTTGGGTAGCCACAATGTCCAGAGCCATAAGATGTAGCATTAAATTCAGTGCATCGGATGGTGTCGTCTTTAGTACGGCTCTGCAATGGCTCTTTTGCAGGAGTATGGGGCAAGAGTTGCCTTTCTTTCTTTACAAAATGTTGAATTTGAAGTTCAATTTCCTGTCCAGCAAAACACACAGGTATTTTCTGTAAATGGGACATTCTCTCCACCCAAGGAGACAGGTGCCACTGTAGGCAACTTGCTGAAAAGAACTACTTGTCTTGCACGGATTTACACCCAGACCACTTTGCTGTTGCAGAAAGCGCTTCCTGAAGTATATCTCTTAGAGTGCTGGGAAACTTTCCCCTAATCGCAATTGCCACGTCATCAGCATACGCGACCACTTTTACTCTTTTTTCTTCCAGAGACAATAATATATTGTTAGTGGCTATATTCCAAAGTAGAGGAGGCAGTCAAATTGTAGGCGAAGATAAACTATTTCATACTATTTTGAACTTTTTTATACCAATATGTACGAATTTTTAATGGATCATTTAGTAACCCATTATATATTACCTTCCTGTGCCTACATGTCAAATTTCAGAGCTCTAGGTCCATCTGTAAAGATAGTACCAAATGGTACCAATATGTACGAGTAGTGAGTAGATTATGTAGTCACCCATCATATTTTTCCTAGTTGTACCTGCATGCCAAATTTCAGACCTCTAGCTCCATCTGTAAAGAAAGTACCAACTGGTACCAATTTTGGTACCAAAATGTATAAATTTTAACAGTCACCAATCAAATATTGCTTAGTTGCACCTACATGCCAAATTTCAGACCTCTAACTCCATCTATGAAGAAAATATCAAACGGTACCAAAATGTACGAATGGTGAATAGATCATTGGGCATTCCATCATATTTTTCTTAGTTTTATCTACATGCCAACTTTCAGATCTCTAGCTCCATCTGAACAGAAAGTACCAAATGGTACCAAAATGAACAAAACTCCAATCGACAAACAACAACAAAGCAATGTTGTTTACGAAATAGAATGTAAGGGAACTGACGAACAAAGCTGTGACTTAGGTTAGGTTGAAAAGAGGGTGCAGATATTAATCCGCCCTATGCCTTTATGGACATACACCTAAGCCAGCAATCGGCTTGTTGTGCGCCCTAAAAACTATAAAGTAACCTCTAAAAAGAAAATTTTAAGTTAGGAATTCCGTGCGACTTACAAAATCCTTAATTGTTTTCAATACCACTCCCCTAAGTTGGTTCATGTCTGATATTGTGTCTCCATCTAAGTGCCGGTATCTGTTGGACGCGAAAGCCAGGCAATGACAAAGGAAATGCTCCAACGTCTCATCATCTTCCTCGCATGCCCTACACATGCCATCACTTGCCGCACCGATTTTACGTGAGCTCGATAAACCAAATTGATCACGTTGTGATAGATGGAAGGCATTCATCCAGCGTGTTAGATGTACGATCGATCCGTGGAGCGAATATAGATTCGGATTATTATCTTGTTGCAGCAAAGGTTCGCACCCGTTTGAACATGGCGTGGACACTGCACGGAAGCTGGACATTGAAAAGCTGCAAACACAACAAATGGCAGCAGCATAATCCACTCGGTACTTCTTCGAGTAGCGAAATGAAAACGCGTGTGCTCCACTCAACGGTAACTTAACAATTCCATTTACTAAAAGCACAAATACCTGGGTGGATAGAGAATTGAACTTCAAATCCTACATATTGGAAAGGGCAAAAAAGGCAACTCTTACCCTATACACCTGCAAGAGGGCCATTGGCAAACGTTGCACAGTGAGATAAAATCAAAAAAGTGGGTAGAGATATCTCTAAAATTTGGAATGGTTAGAGCTGAGGTGTTAGCGAGTCCGCTTGAGGTAAACAAAAAAGTCCGCTTGAGGTAAACATTATCTCCATTGGTTTTGGAGATATTCAACAAAATTTTTTTTTGCAATTTTGACCGATATCTGCTTTTATTTTGCAATTTACGAAGGCATTTATGGTTCGGTTTTAATTTTTATGCATGATTTGGATTCAAACAAAATTTACAACAACTTTGCAGTTAAAAGATTGATTAGTTTGATTAGTCTTTATTGAAAAAACTTGCTTAAATACCTCAATTTTTTCTTTTTCATTTGTGAAAAGGAGATATAGTAGATGATTTTTAAGACAAATTTGAACAAGATATGTCAACTTAAATGTGTGCTATATGTACTTCAAAATAGGCGATTTTTTATTAAAAAATTGGAAAAATCCCTCGCGTTCAAAGTTTCCAAAGCCCAGATCCAACAATTGGGCGCATGTTGTTTTTACTCCATATGTCCTCTAAACCCATGGAAAAAATATTTTGCACCTTCAAATATTTGTAACCTCCACAGCAAATTTACTAGAAAATGCCGACTTTGGAACTATCTTTGCCCGAAAGGGGTACTTTTGAGATTTTTGTAAAAAAAAAATTGGGCAGAATTTATTTTTAGTTTTTTATCAGCGAAATTCAAAAAGAGTTACTAAGATATCTTGATTACTTTTTTTCTTCAAATTTTTTCAATTTGAATTTTCGTTTTCACAAAAATTTAATTTTTACCATATTTTTTCTTTTACAAAAATTTCTCATCAAAAATCTTAATTTTTTATGTTATCATACCCTTTTTTGTCTTCTACAAGTCTAGACCTTCCCAACGATGTATAATTTGTATATAAAATATCGCTACCTAATGTGCACATCTCTATGATTTGATCACCTATCCGGTAGAGTGTAATTGTGTAGAACAATTAAGTAAACGTCGAAAGGTGTTTTTTTTTCTCTGATTTGTGAATTGCAATATCAAAATATTGACTGCTGCCAAATTTGGCCCAAGTATATCCTTCACATATTCAAATAAGTTCGCCTGCTTACCTGAATACCTTAAATTAACTGAGGTGTCTTGTTCTAAAAAAATAGTACCCTTATCCTTCGCCACAGGCACTGCCCTAATTGTGGGAAATCATTTTATATTGTAACATTTGATACCTATGTTTATTAGGAAATTGGGAGATTTCAGGAAATAGGTAATACATTTATGTTTTTTTTTATTTATATGTGGATGCTGTAACAATTTTGCATCATTCATATTTGAAATACTAAACAAGTGATATTATAAAATGGCAATTACACTAAAAAATTCAACCTTGTCCAACTCTGGGATAACTCTTTGTTAACCGAATATATTGAAACAAAATTCGAAGTGAAATTTTGGTAGTTTTGTACGTAAAGAAACAAACAGTGAAGCGTTCTAAAGATAAATTCACCCAGAAATATTTTCAATGGCTTAATGAGATCTTGGACATTCAATGCTGTGGTAAACGAGGACCCCCGCATAAAGAATATGATGACTTAATGGCGCTATCCAAAAAACAAACGTTTTTCATCAAAACTTTCATCGATGTGTTCTGTTGAAGTTACGAACACTTTCAAGGAAATGTTTAAGAGGGATGGACAACCAAAAAATGCAATAAAAATTGCCGAAATACTTCCTTCTGCATCACCCAATCTCCTTAGAAGAATTATTAAGAGCATTCCGACCCCAACCATTGAATCAGCGTTTACAAACGAAGAAGCTATTGCCCTCATGTTGCAACTTGGACTTAGCCGAGATTCCTATATGACACAGAGAAAAGCATTGACAACCAAAGGTGTTAACGTTTGCTTTTACCATAGAAGCAAAACATTCTACCAGCACCTATATTGGTTTCATGTTACAAAGCGAGTGTTGGTCCCTCTACTCTGCTTGAAAGGACTACAACAAGGATAATTTCAACACTTTTGATAAGTAATATGCAAATGGGGATGTGATGGCTTATCAACACTTCCGGATTATAAGCAAGCATCATCAACGGGCTATAGGAGCATTTTCATGGCATCTTCGGTTCCACTTAGAATCCGTAAATATGCTAATACAGATCAGCCTTCAACGAGTTGTGAGGACATTCGGATACATTTAACACCTGTATCGAAAAATGTTTGTAGACCGCATAGAGATGGAGTTTAAAAGCTTGGAACCAATCACGGTCGAAATAATGGAATATTCCTTTCAAATGGGATTCGATATGAAACTAACGATGATAGACGGAAAAGTAAGCAACATTATAACTGGAACTTCATCAACATGGAGATGTGGAATTTGTGGAAAAAAAGAGTTCCGAGTTTTCGGATTCGTCAAAGGACTTTGAAATTTAGGAAGCAGCTCTGAAATTTGGAAGAGAATTTAGGATGAGCTTAATTCTTTGTCAGGGCTTAAAATCGATAATCCACAATTTGGCTATGGAAGCACAAACGATGGTAATATTGCAAGACATTTTTACAAAGAATCTGAAACCACATAAAAATTACAGGAATCGACCAAATCTTAATTTAAAGATTAAATATAATTTTGATGGTGATAAATAGCACACACCAAATTAATGCCGAGAAATTTGGCAACTCCTGCTCAGAGGTTCCGAAGTTATATAAAAATCTTTATCCATGGAAGCCAATGACACCGACACTTCATTAGATATTGCATCATGGTAAAATCATAAAAGAAAATAACATTCTTCCTTTGGGCGAACTTACGGAAGAATCACAAGAGGCAAGAAACCGCGATTTTCGGCACATTCAGAAGTTCCGCACAAGAAAATGTCCCAGAGAATTCCAAAATGACGATATATTTAAAAAACTTCTGTATATTTCAGATCCAGTTGTAACAGATTGTAGAAATCGGTGGTTCTGCTACAGATCTTTTTCATTTAATAATTCCAAAGAATTTGAGGATGTGACTTTCCTTTCAGATTAAGATAGCAACACAGACGATTACTCTCAAGAACTAAAATAATTCAACGATATAAAAACAAATTTTTATAGTCTCCTAAAGAATGTATCATAAGATTAAGTATGTATTTATAAATAAAGATAATACAATAAAAATGTTTACCTTAATTCATGTGTTAATACGAATCTTTTAGTACAAGGCATTTCAGGTGAATTTAAGGTATTTGAATATGTGAAGGATATACTTGGGCCAAATTTGGCATCAGTCAGTATTTTGATATTGCAATTCACAAATTAGAGGAAACCTCTAACTTTCGACTTTTATTCAAATTTTATATTCAAATTGTTCATCGTTGAAAAGACCTAGACTTGTAGAAGACAAAAAAGGGTATGACAACATACAAAATTAAGATTTTTGATGAGAAATTTTTGTAAAAGCAAAAATATTGAAAAAAATTGAAAAAAATTCTAAGAAAAAAAGGATTAAAGATATCTTAGTAACTCTTTTTGAATTTCGCTGATAAAATACTAAAAATAAGTTCAGCCCAATTTTTTTACAAAAATCCCCAAAATACCCCTTTCGGGCAAAGATGGTTTCAAAATCGGCATTTTCTAGTAAATTTGCTGTGGAGGTTACAGATATTGGAAGGTGCAAAATATTTTTGCATGGGTTTAGAGGACATATGGTGTAAACATGTGCCCAATTGTTGGATCTGGGCTTTGGAAACTTTGTACACGAGGGATTTTTCCAAGCTTTTAATAAAAAATGCCTATTTTGAAGTACATATAGCACCCGTTTAAGTTGACATATATTGATCAAATTTATCTTAAAAAGCATCTACTATATCTATATTTCACAAACAAAAAAGAAAAAATTAAGGTTAGGTATGTAAGGTAAGGTTAAGGTTAAGCAAAATTTTTTCAATAAAGATCAAGAAAATTACTTTTTTTTTACCAAAAAATCAAAAAAAATCACTTTTTCACATTTTTTGACTTCCAAACTGTATAACTTTTAACTTTATAGTCAGATGTCGACCGTTGTTGTTGCAAATTTTTGTTAATTTAAATCGAATCACAAATGCCTTCGTAAATTGCAAAATACAAAGCAGATTTCAGTCAAAATTGCAACAAAAAAATTAAAAGTTGAATAACTCCAAGCGGAATTTTTGTAGGACTTTTGAGCACAATTCAGCAAAAAAAAAATTGAAAATCGGACCATAAATGAATATTTGGCAAGTGACCAACTTTAGAGGCCTGCCAAGAGGCGCCCGGACCACCTAGGGCCTTGAAATTTTGCACACGAACTCGCTAACACCTCAGCTCTAAACATTCCAAAGAGATATCTGTACCCGTTCTTACACAGCATATTTTTTATTAGTTTTTTTTTTCGATTTTTTCCCACTGTGCGTTAGAGGTTTTAACCTTGTGTTATGTACTGGGTATGTACTACAGTTGTCAGACCTACAATGCTATATGGGGTTGTAATCTGGTGGACAGCGCATCAAAAATTCGGATCCAAAGGATGACTTGTTTGTGCATCATAAGCATGCATCATGATCTTCCAGGCAGAGTGGGTTACACCCTGCCTGAGCCACTTTTTGATAAATAGTACTGTACCATAATTCCTGATAGAACCGATTGGAGCTACGATATCCACGGTAATTAAAGTTACATGGGCTTTTACTCTGATAGTTTCAAACTAGACGGTCAGGTGGGCTTTGGGGTGTACTTTGAAGAACTTGGTCAATATCGAGAAGGTTACCCGACCACTGCAGTGTGTACCAAGCGGAGATCCTTGCAATTAAAGAAGTGGTGAAATCGCTAAGATATAATATCATAACGACAACTGGCGTAGACATTTTCTCAGACAGCGATTAAATCTCTGGAAAACGTATTTCTGTATTCAAAAACCGCACTCGACTGTCGCAGATCTATCAACAAGATGGCTGAACAGTTCAATATTCACCTGATCTGGGTGCCGGGCCACAGAGATATTCCAGGGAATTTTAAAGCGGACGAGCTTGATCGGAAAACATGCTGCCAGACTGAAGGTTGCCAGTGACGACTTTTGCGGAAATTGTGAGGACGTCGAGAACATCTACTGTGTTTGTGTCCCGCACTGGCAGTCAGGAGTTCCATTTTAGGCTCTGAAGTTATTGATAACTTGTCTGATTTAGCGGACGTGAACATCCACAAATTGGTGTCCTTTTTAAAGTGATCTGCATGGCTCAACGGTAGGAAGGAATCTTCCTTCTACGGTTCCTGTGGTATCACAATGGACGAAAACGCCTAAGTGTGTCGCTTAAACCAAACAAAACCTATGTAGCTGCTGTATAGACCTATCTCCAGTTTTAAGGTCGAAAGAATGGTGGCAAAATGTATTTTTTTCCCGATAACAACGAAATTTTCAAAACTCTTTCTCGATATGGTCTAGATCGGACCATAATGTGATAAAGCTGTATATATATATATATTATCAAATAAACTTCTTGCGTTCACCCGATCAAAACACGAGGAACCAAATTGATCACGTCGTGATAGATGGAAGGCATTCATCCAGCGTGTTAGATGTATGATCGATCCGTGGAGCGAATATAGATTCGGATCATTACCTTGTTGCAGCAAAGGTTCGCACGTTCGCGTTTGAACGTGGCGAGGAAAGTACGATCTGACACTGCACGGAAGCTGGACATTGAAAAGCTGCAAACACAACAAATGGCAGCGGCATACTCCACTCGACTGAACCAGCTGATTGATGAAAGCACTCCTTGTTCCGATGATATAATGGCGCAGTGGCAAACTATTGCCCACTCCATGGAAAATGCCGCGAAATCCGTACTTGGGTACGGGAAGACTCCTCCATGAAACTCATGGTACGACCAAGAGGCATATGGAGGCATATGGAGCAAACCAGCTATCAGTAGCAACGCGCCAGATGAAGGAGAGGAGAGGTATCGGGAGAGGAGAGGTATCGGGAGAAAAGGAGAGAGGAGAAACGTCTATTCCGCAGAAAGAAAAAAAAAATGTAAAGACGTGAGTGTGAGCGAATTGAGATGTATATGAGTCAGAATGAAGTCCGGAAATTCTACCAAAGAATTAAACATCAAACCGATGGCTTCGGTGCAGGCACATCCTCCTGCAGAGACAAAGAATGAAATCTGGTAATAGACACGGATAGTATGCTGAGGATATAGAAAGAACATTTTACCCAACTGCTAGTTCAGAATGGATGAAGAAGCTCCACACAAACCGGGAAGACCAAAAGCCCAATGGAAAGATCAAGTGGTGGAAGACACCTCGAAAGTTGGTGTCAGAGATTTTAGAATGAGCGCAGAAGATCGAGGCGTTTGGAACGCTATTCTACGTTCGGCTAGTGGAACAAATAATCTGTCATAGCCAATTAAAGTGAGAAAAGTAGGTTTGGAATCCGTATAGTATAGTATATATGTATATGTGTAATTTTTCTCTACGTACCAAATTTCCCTCTGTCAAAATTTTAGCCAAAGTCGGGCGGTGCCGACTATGTAATACCATACACCTACCATATGAGTACTACAAATTGGGAGGAAGATCTAATTCTGAACCAATGTTGATGGATATATATATATATATATATATATATATATATATATATATATATATATATATATATATATATATATATATATATATATATATATATATATATATATATATATATATATATATATATATATATATATATATATATTTATATATATATATATATATATATATATATTTATATATATATATATATTTATATATATATATATATATATATATATATATATATATATATATATATATATACATATATATATATATCGATACTAAAGTAATTTAGGTTTAAAGTTTCCATTTTGCCATATAATCGTGAATATGAATTTAATCTATTAAATGTGTTTTTTCTTTGTTTTGCATTAGGAAACTGAATATGGTGCTCGTGAACCAATAATTAATTTTAATGAAAACATTGAAGTAAGAAATGAACATGAACCTATAGCCCGTGAACCTATTTATTCCGAGATAGAAGATGAAAGCATGCATATATCTGAAAGCCCTAATTTTGAGAATCAAACTGAAGTAAAACATTTCAATTTGGAGCATAACCCAAATGTGTTGTATGCTCTCATTAACAAGCACAATAAGGGAAACAATGTCGGCGTCGAGGTTAAGGATTTAGTAGTTACACAAAAGCCAGAATGTCTAGTGCCCTTGGGGAAAATACTTCACGATTCTATTAAAAGCAATAGTGTGCCATTAAGAAAACCCTTACTATCGCCGTTGAGAGAACCATCTGGAGGCGATTCTATATCACACACATCTGCAATATCTCTTTGTGATCAATTTCATTCTAAGTCAATGAATAACGTCCGAGTTATGGAACATCACTCGCCCCCAAAGCGACAGAGAAACCTGAGCAAATCGGATTTGTCCTTACACTGCAGCGAAATCTTTTTAGAAAACCTATGTGGAAGTGAGCTGTCCCAAAAATGCCAATATAATGGAAAAGATGGAAGAAGCAATAGCAAAGTTGATAATGTAAGTGAAATTGTTCATTGTTGTTTACAAACTTTATTTTTATTTTTGTTTTGTTTGGTCGATTTCTTTCGCAGTTTGATTTAAAACAATCGCACATGTTTTTGAGTCAATCCCTACGTAACGACAATGTTACCTATGAGAGCGAAAAATATTTACCGGACGATGTAGTATCCTATGAGTTGCCAATTGAAAATATTTATGAAGCAAATGTGTCAATATGTGATGAATTCATTAACGGTTCGGATGTTGTATCACCTCCTTCTTCTAACAATCAAAGCACACCAAAGAAGCCATCATTTACTACCAAGGTAGAATTCTATGTAGACGCCTACAAGTAAAGTGCCCTTGCAACTACTATTCTTTTACTCTCACTCTTTGTACATATTCATTCCAATGTATATACTCATACATACGTGTTTCCCTTGAATTTAAATTGAATAATAATAAGTTTTGAAAATAAAAACATTGAATTTATCGCATCTTGTATAAATATGTAGAGTAAAATAATTGCATTTATTTATTACTTCTCTCGATTTAGGACGATGAAGAACAATTGAAGGTGGATGTAAAGCTTGATTACATATCTAAACTTAAAGGAAATTCGATTACAAGCTGCCCTAATACTCCGAATAAATCGTTCGAAGTAGTGAATCTCTCCACAGTGGAAAATTTTTCGCGTTCTGTCAGTTTAAATGAAATTTCTGTTTACCAGATGAAGACAAAGAAAACGATGCCTACCAAATTCTTGCCAAAGCCAAACTATAGAAAGTTAAAAACGGTATTGCACACATCGTTCCGATTGAGCAAGGACTTTATTAAGAAAGGAAAGGAAAAACTTCCTTCGTCTATTAAAGTCATGAGATCCAGCTCGGAAGATACTACAAGTACACGCAAAAATGTTTTAGACCAAGAATCGGCCATGAACTCGAACCATGACTTGGACCCTTTTTCTTTCCTTCAACAAAGTTTATCAATAACAGATCAATTAGCCCATGTTGTAAATATATGCCGTCAATTTACCGGTTCTGCAATTTCAACAGAAGTGGTAGAAGCCGAACGTCTGCTACTGTTCTCCACATTACGCCGCGAAAAACAGCAACCTAACTTACCACTTTCCTATGGTAAAAGTTTGGAAAAACAAGCGATGAATTTCTTGTTTATAGATGAGATGTGTTTGCCGATTCACGCCGATACTTATCATGATAAATTTTACAAATATTTTTATATCGTGACTTTTGACTGTGGTGGTATTATACGTTCATCCCAATCTGCGGAATGTAAACAAGGTTCAGCAGTGTTTCGTGATTGTGGAATCGAATTTACGATGCGCCTTGAACTAAATGAAAAAGTAGATCAACTAGCCGTTCATTGCAACATATTCATGTTACGTTTGCGCAAAGTTTCGAATCCTTCTTTGCAAACAACTGAAGCGGTAAGTGATATCAAAAATATTTTGAATGCATTATAAAATTTTGCTGTGGGGTTGTGCTATGTGCGTATTAATCTCGTCATTTCGTCTGTAAAAGCATTACTTACAGATCTAAGACCACTCATATATGCTCACACAACCAATAGCCTGATTTTGGACAAAAATGGAAAGCAAACAACAACTGACACTATGAAATGCTATACCTAAATTTTAGCATTTAAGAACATTAGGTGCTCCCCACGGATTCTATGATAGAAATAAGCGGCCAAAAAGGGTTGTTTATAACAATTTACGCACCTCTCCTAAGCGTTTCCTTGCAAATTTGGACACAAAGAAGCACTAAAAGTAAAATCGCAAGTTCTCTTTTAACCTATAAACTAAGTTCGGCCGGACCGAATCTTGGGAACCCACCACAAAATAAATTTAGTTGAAGGGCATAATTTTTTTCTACATACCAAACTTCTGTCAAACCAAAACACGGAAGTTATATCAGTTAATGACCGTTTTGGACTGTACTAAGCACAGTTGTTTGAAGTCATAACCGAACACTACATGCAAAATTTCAGTAAAATCGAACAAAAATTGTGGCTTGTAAGCGCTCAAGAAATCAAATCGGGAGATCGGTTTATATGGGAGCTATGTCTAAATCTGAACCGATATGGCCCATTTGCAATCCCCAACGACCTACATCAATATTAAGAATCTGTGCAAAATTTCAAGCGGCTAGCTTTATGCGTTCGACCGCTATCGTGATGTCGACAGACGGACGGATGGACGTGGCTAGATCGACTAAGAATGTCGAGACGATCAAGAATATATATTAGTGCGGTAAGTAGTTTCTCTTAAGAAACCGTATATCAAAAATTAAATCCTAATCCGCGCCTCTGGAGTTCCAAATGTATTCCCGGTTCATTCGATGTTCGTCTTTGTGGTCCGATTTTCGTAAAATTTTGCACAAGTCACTTTTTTGGTTCAAGGACAAACGCTTTTGATTTTGAACAAAATCGGTTCAGATTTAGACAAATATATATATCATTCGATATGACATTTTTAGGCTCTAGTAGCCATAATTTTTGGCGATCTTTACAAAATTTTGCACAAGACGTTTATTTTAATGTTCCAACATATGTGCATAATTTCATTAAAATCGGTTCAGTTTGAGATATAGCTCCTATATATATGTTTCATCCGATATGATATTTTTAGGCTCTAGTAGCCATAATTTTAGTTCCAACTTATGTACGTAATTTTATCAAAATTGGTTTCAAATTGAAAACATCATAAAACCAAAACTACTTAAGATGTAGTTTTAATTTTCACAAATTTGTAGATGAATATCTTTTTCAATTTTGGCCACATTTCTTGATGAAAACACCCAAAATCCCCACACTGGGGAAAGATGTTTGCAAAATTGTTATTTTTAAGTAAAATGTCCGTTAGAGACCTCAATCTTTGGATGACGCAGAACATATTTTGCATGTAATTAGTAATTACTTGAGTCAATGAAAATATGTTATAAAGTTAGTGGTCTCAGCTTTGCGTTTTGAGAACTCGAAGGGTTTTCCCAGTTTTTTTTTTTAAATGCCAATATTGTACTTCACAGATCTCCAAATAGAGTTAACACAATTTATAAAAATTACAAATTAAGTCTTCTTTACAGTACGGAAGGCAAAATTGATAGTGCTGGGTGAAGTTTTCTGTATAGAGACGAAACAACGAAACTACATTTTTTACGAAAAAAATGCCAAAAACTAACTTTTCCAGTTTTTTTGATATGTAACTCTCATAACTTTTGAGTGAAAAATTGGACCTTAGCATATATCGCGACAAAAAAATAGTATTTTTACATCAAAGTAAGCAGTATTATTACGACAAAAAAAGTATGGTAGCTTTCCAAATCAGTTAAAAAATTTTGCACTTTTCACCCAAAAAAATTGAAAATGAAAAAAATTTGACAGCCCGAACAAAATTTTGTAGGGCCGAGGTGAGCAACTTTGAAGGCCCACCAATGGGCCCCTGGGACATCTAGGGCCCTGAAATTTTGCATTTAAACTGAAATTTCATATTATCTCTATCAGTTCCAAAATGGCAGACGATTACCAACGTTTCAGTTTATACATGGGCTTTTGAGGTTATCGAGCTGTTCGTAGAAAAGCCTTTAGTAAGCTCGGTTTGCCGCTCTGAGAATCTTATTGTATTCCTTGACCCGCGTGTAATACACATCTCAATAAACTTCCGCTGTTTTACGATGTGCTCTGTTAAAAAGTCTGCGGACTTCTTTCCAAATATTGCGAATCTCCCCCGTCATTCAGGGTTTTTCTTGGGCTGATTTCCTTTCCCGATGAGGACAACTATCTTCCTATCTTCGAAGGACCCTATCATTGGCGTCGAAATCCTGTTGACATTTTCGTCAATGTCTTCTATGCGTAGCCTATGAGTAGCCTTCTGAATTTTGTCCAGTTGGTTTTCAACTTATTCCGGAAGCTTATCGGATTCGGCGCTGGCCCTGCTATCCTAAACCTGATGCAGTGATGACCAGAGAAAGAATGCTTAGTGGAGACCCTACAATCCTGAACCTTCGATTAGATTTTCCAAACATATTGTCACATTTAAAACCTCCTTAAATACAAAGTGTTATTAGGTCGTATATTTAAGAATTCTGCCGGGGCTTGGCTCCGTTTATTAATGTTGGTACTACACCACGAAATGTGGTGATATTTTGCATCGCACCTTATTAGTACCTCATATCCCGTCTGTTTTACCTTCCAGCCGTTGCAGCTCTAATGTGATGGCGGTGTCGAATTGTCCAAAGGCAGATAAAGTGATGCCAGGTATGCTCCACCGTCTTCGTGTCTCATCACTGTTGCATTCGACGTTGACAAATCTGCGGAAACAGACAAATTTCTCGGCCGAGTACCAGTGTTAAGATAGAAAAATTGGTAGTCCGTAGCTCCTGAATTATGGCGCATGTGTATATACACTGATAGGAAAATGGCGGTACATTGCCAATACCATTTGGAATCAATTTAATGCCAGACGGAGGGGGCTATTAAGAATTGACGGCGTCACATTTGTATTTTTGTCATCACGAGAAAAGTGTTGTTTAGCTTTGTTAGGTTAGGTTGAAAAGAGGGTGCTGATATTAATCCGCCTCATGCCCCTATGGACATACATCTAAGCCAGTAATAGGTTTGTTGTGCGCTCTAAAAACTATAAAGTAACCTCTAAAAAGAAAATTTTAAGTTAGGAATTCCTAATCCCTGATTGTTTTTTCCACCTAAGTACCGGTATCTGTTGGACACGACACATAAGTGAGCTCGTAGTCCTATTTGTCCCGTTATGATACCAATAGCTATACTGACCTCCTTCTTGCTTCCTTTCGGTAATAGCCTCGTCTGGATCTGGATCCCCCCATAGAATTTTCGTCGTCGTACCGACCGTTTCGCTGTTCCACAATGTTGCATGCGCATTCGTCGCCCACTCCCTTAACTCGGACTGCGTCGACCCGAAAGACTTCGGATTAACCAAGGTTATTGACGGCAGTCCTCTGGCCTTAACCGTCAAATCGTCTGCCCTTTCGTTTCCCCTTGTTGTTGTTGTTGTTGTTGTAGCAGTTTATTGTGTACTATCTTTCGTCTGCTTGATTCTGTTGAGTGTCAAGACCCAGGAACTCCGCGACTAAGATGGGGTGCGTCCACAGGGATCTGGGTCTGAGTCGAGTAGGTCTGGCCGGGCAGTTAAACAGGTGACGTGTATCATGCGGTCCCTGGTTACAGTCGGGACATACATCTTGCACGTCGGCATCAATCCTAGCTCTGTGGGAATTGAGGCGGCTGCATCTGCCGGAACGTAATTGAGCCAGAATCACTCTGGTTTGCCGGGGGAGGTCGATTTCTTCGGGTGCAATGGGTGGCGGTCGTTCTCCAAGGACTACATTCACCCGGTAGCCAGTTAACGCGTCAGCTACCGTGTCTGCATGAATGTTGTTCAGACCCGCTTGATATGCCGCTTGATCTAGAGGTTCTCTCTTGTAGCGCTGGACCTCACGCTCTAGATCATGTAGATCTACCTTAAGGCTTCTGGGCGGTGGGTATCTATCCACAAGATGATGATTTGGATGATTTCTGCGATAACAGCCCAAAAGGTATTGCTTAGACAGCATGTAGTTATGTCTTCGCACTGGTAGGATCTTTGTCTCCTGGTGGAGGTGGTCCACATGAGAACTAAGGAGGCAGCCCGTCGCAGTTCGGAGGGCGGCATTCTGACAGATCTGAATATTATTCCACTGCGTGTCACAAAGCTGACGTGACCACACTGGCGCTGCATAACTTACCACAGACCGGCCAATTGCTTTGTACGTGGTCAACAAGGTTTCTTTGTCTGCACCCCAAGTGCTGCCAGCGAGTGACTTGAGGACCTTGTTTCTACTTTTGACTTTATTGCAGATTGCTGTGGCATGTGGGGAGAAAGTGTAGGAGCTGTCAAATGTGACGCCAAGTATTTTGGGACACTTGATGGTCGGAATCAATTCTCCATCGACCATCACAGTCAGCTCAGAATTCACCTCACGCGTATTTGTAGTGAACAGTGTGGCTGAAGATTTGGTGGCGGATATCTTCAGATTTCTTGCAGCGAAATATGAGGCAAGCTCGTTGAGGTAGACGTTCAACCTATCGCAGATGTCATCAATGGGTGGGGGGCCTGATGCCAAGATCGTACAGTCGTCCGCATATGATACGATCTCTATGCCGTCTGGAGGAGGTGGGATGGAGGATAGGTAGAGGTTAAACAGAGCCGGAGATATCACCCCACCTTGGGGAACTCCCTGTTTCACTCTACGGTGTTTTGACTTCTTATCCCTAAATTCCACAAATGACTGGCGGCCACACAGATAATTCGCGACCCAACGTTTAAGGCCTGGCTGGAGGGACGTGTTGGCGATGTCCTCAAATAATTTGGCATGGTTGACCGTGTCGAATGCCTTCGATAGGTCCAATGCCACGAGGACCGTCCTATCACATGGCCTGGGTTGATTGAAGCCACGGCAAATGTGTGTGGTGATGGCATGCAAAGCTGTTGTTGTGCTGTGCAGTCTCCGAAATCCGTGTTGATGCTCGGCGAATGGAAATTCTCCTACGAGGCTCGGGAGGAGTAATGCCTCAAGCGTCTTAGCCACTGGTGAGAGAAGGGAGATCGGTCTGTACGACTCCCCCAAACTCGGGTCTTTACCAGGCTTCAGTAGCGGGATCACTCTGCCCATTTTCCAGACATCGGGAACTATAAGAGTGTTCAATGACAGGTTAAGGACAGTGGTAAGGTACTCAACTCCAGGTAAATCCAGATTCTTCAGCATCAATGTAGAGATTCCGTCGGGGCCCAACGCCTTGGAAGATTTGGCGCCACGGATGACATTCGTAACTTCGCCCACGGTAAATTGTGGTGGCTGTTCATCGGCTCGGAGACCACGAATACGGCGAATGGCTCTCCTCCTTGCCCTGTCTCTCTCGGGATGCACGATAAATTGACGGTTGAACAACCTGGCGCATCTCTTCGGATCAGTCACGGTTAACTCGCCAAAAGTGACTGAGGTCCTGTCGTCCCGTCTACCGGGGTTCGAGAGAGACTTAACAGTGGCCCACAATTTGCCTGCACCGGTGCCTAAGTTACATTGCTCCAAGTGTTCCAGCCACAAATTCCGCTTATGTTCGTTGACTACCCTGTTTATTTCCAGATTCAGCTCGCTGATTCTGGGGTTAGCGGGGTCCGTAGCACGAATCCCATCACGCTCGTCTGCGAGTACCACTGCTTGCGCTGGGAAATTGGGTCGCACTTGCGGTATTCGACCGGCTGGTAAAAAGCGAGCGGCTGCTGCGTTGATGATGTCTCGGAATTTCCTCTCGGCCACAAGCACATCAGAGGGGGGTGGCAGTTCATTGAAGCGGCGATTGGTATACTCTCTGAAGCCAGTCCAATTGGCCTTCTTGTAGTTGATGAACGTTCGGCGCTCAGAGGTTATGAAGTCGGGTGGTCGGTCGATGGTGAGGATTATGGGGAGGTGGTCTGACCCCAAAGAGATGACGGCTTGCCAGGATACGTCACTCAGGAGATCAGGGGATGCGATTGAGATGTCTGGCGAGCTGCTGCACCTCCTCGTAATCCTAGTGGGGGCATCCTCATTCACCGTGCAAAACGTGGAGCTATCTATCTGCTCTGCCAAAGCTATGCCACGCTGGTCGTTGCCTAGGGGAGAATGCCATGACGAGTGATGTGCATTGAAATCCCCCAGAACCAGACGACTATGGCCAGATAGCAACCCACTTATGTCGGGGCTGTAGGCCTGGCCATTAATCGGGACACAGCTGCCAACCGGCGGTATATACACGTTGTATATCTCTATCTCGGCAGTACCAGACTTGACTGCTACCCCCATACATTCCATGTATGGGTCACTAGCGTCAAGCGCAGGCGAGATAGGTCTATACTGCACGGAATGGTGTATAACGAAGGCCAATCCCCCACCTCCATTCCTTGAGCGATCCTTACGTAGCACATTGTAGCCGTGACAACTGTGCAAGCTGCAGGTGTTAGTCAGCTTTGTCTCTTGGATCGCTGCGACCGATATGCTCTTCCGACTCATAAAATCCACAATCTCATCAATCTTGCCTCGCAGTCCATTGCAGTTTAACTGCAGGAACGATACATTTCCCGACACTGGCCTGGCAATAGTAGGGCTAGGGTGCTGTCTTTGCATAAATTGCCGTACGGGAGAGGTCGGGGGGGTCACATAGTCCGACGACGAGGACGCCGAAGGCGACGCTTGTGACACACTGCTGGCTATGTTCGCACAGCACCTAGCGACATAGCCAGTATGACTATACTCCCGTAGCGAAGTTAGGCCAGAGCAAGAACGGAAATGTACCCACTCCAAGCACCTGTTACACCTCACCGACACTGACCGATGATGAAGGCGGTTCTGGCAAACGGAACAGAACCAGGGTCCGGGGTTCTTTTCAATCCCGGCACGGACCAAAAGCATACGGAGAAGGCACTCCGGGATGTGCCTCTCCCATGACGAAAAAAGACGAACACGTACACTGAGGCGGCAGCCCTTGCCGATGAAGATTCCATCGGGTCAATCCGGTACGTACAACCGGCTGCCATGGGATTGCGTTTCCCCTTAATCCGTTATGGCCTGGACTATCCTAGGATTCTGGCCCCATTTCGAGCCTACGGCCCGTCTACAACGTGCCCAACATCTGTGAGCCTTCTCAGTATGCTCCTGAATGTGACACTTCCATTTCAGTTTCCTGTCCAAGATCACACCTAAGTATTTGACCTTGTCAGATATCGAAATCGTCTTATTGAGGAAACGTGGTTAATTTGGCCCACCTTCGCGAAGTATTATAACATCGTCTCCGTAGCAGACGGGTTCAAATCTCTCCTCAGTTAGCATCCGTAATAGGTCATTTATGGTGGTCACCCATAGGAGTGGCGATAAAATGCTCTCTTGTGCGTGCCTTGTGCCACTTTCTTCCTTATATTTATGCCATGAGACACACAATTTATCCTCCGGTTCCGTAACATATGTTTTACCCAGTCTCTAAGGACCGGGTCCACCCGGTACTGGTCTAAGGATTGGATCAGTGTGTCGGTCCGCACATTTTTAAAAAACCCCTCGATGTCAACGGATACCGCCAGGGTGTACGTTTTGGCATTTAAGGATTCTTCTATTTTATGCACAACTTCGTGCAGAGCAGTTTCCACCGACCTTTCCTTGACATTGGCATGCTGTTTGTATTTGAGCAGTTCGTTGGATGTCCTACACTTTATCATTTCCTTTCGTAAACATTTCCTTTTGCGTCGCATAACTTGCCTTAACGGGCTTATGTATAAATACTACCCTTGCCTCCTGCCAGGCTTTTGGGGTATAAACTAGTTCTAGGCACGCTGTGAAAATTTTTGCATGATAGTCTGCCTCTTTCTGTAGTAACGCCGGAAATATTCCATCAGGTCCGGGTAACTTAAATGGTTTGAAGCCCCTCAAGGATTGTTTTACCATAAATTCCATAATTATAAACCTTTGATCAACGTCATATCCTGTCGAAAATGGGTTTTCATTAAAAGTCTCAACATGTCCTTCTGTTGTCTCTGCTCTCACTCCCATGTAGTCTACAAAGTTTCAGTTTGGCATGGGTTTTTGAGAGAAACTTTTTTATCTTGGCGGCGTCATTAACGCTATCGACCTGTTCGCAGAAAAGCTTCCAGGAGGCACATTTTGCCGCTCTGGTAATCTTATTGTATTACTTGAGCCGTGTGTAACACACATCCCAATAAACTTCCGCCTTCTTACGATATGCTCTGTTAAAAAGTCTGCGGGCCTCTTTCCCAATATTCCAAATCTCCCCGGTCATCAAGGGTTTTTCTTGGGCTGATTTCCTTTCCCGAAGAGGGCAACTGTCTTCGAAGGTCCCCACCAGTGCAGTCGTAATCCTGTTGAGATTTTCGATCGGTCGATGTCAATCTAAATTATCTTGCACAAGTCTTCTTCTGGGTAGTCTTCCGAATTTTGTCCAGTTGGCTTTCAACTTATTCCGGAAGCTTATCGGATTCGGCGGTGGCCGTGCTAGTCTAAACCTAATGTAGCGATGGTCAGAGAAAGAGTGTTCCATGAAGACCCTCCAATCCTGAACCTCATCGGTTAGATTTTCCAAACATATCGTCACATCTAATACCTCCTCCCTAATCCTATTAACAAAGGCAGCGGTGTTACCAATATTAAGTGTTATTAGGTCGTTAGTATTCAAGAAGTCTGCCAGGGCTTGGCCCCGCTTATCAGTGTGGTACTACCCCACGAAATTTGGTGAGAGTTCACATCGCACCTTATTAGTACCTCGTTTCCTGTCTGTTTTACTTTCCTCACCAGGCGTTGCAGCTCCGACGTGGGTGGCGGTGTCGGGGAGCCGAAAGCCAGATAAAGTGATGCCAGGTATGCTCCACCGTCTCCCTGTTTCACCACTGTTGAATCCACGTTGACAACTCTGGGGAAAATATATAATTCAAATTTTTATGACAAATAACGCAGGTAGCCGGCCGATTAGCAGTGTTAGCATAGAACAATTGGTAGTTGATGTGATTCAGTCCAGAGACTGACTCCATTAGAGCGTGTGCAGCAGACTCGCTCCGGTGGAGGTTTATCTGGATTACCTCTATTATTGGTCCTCAAGTAAATGGGCATCTTGGGAGTAGGTGATGATCTCATCGTCTGCTCCCTGTTCTTTAGACTGCATTGACTTTCCTGTCACTGCACTGCTTGATGTCATCGTTTTAGGTTCTTTGCCTAGTCTAGTCTTTCGACATTTTTATAAATTCGGGAATGGTTCCATCGTCGCGTCCCTGTTTGTTAGGCTGTATTGAGTTTTCATTCCCTGTACTGCCTAATGTTTCAAAACTAGGATCTTTGCCTATCTTAGCCTTCCAAATCTTAAGTAAATGGGCTTCTTGGGAGTAGGTGGTGATCATCGGCTCCCTGTTCGTTGGGTTGCATTAAGACTCCTGTCGCTGCGCTGCCTAATGTTTCAATATTAGGATCTTTACCTATCCCAGTATTCCGAATCTTTAAGTCGGTGATGGGTCCGTCGTCGGGTTCCTGTTTGTTAGGCTATGTTGGGTCTCTCGCCACTGCACTGCATGATATTTTTGTATTAGGATCATTGCTTCTCCTAGTCTTTTCAATATTGAGAGATGCCGTAATTGTCTCGTTGTCGGCCTCCTGTTTGTTGGACGGTGCTGAGTTACCTGCCACTGCACGGCCTAATGTCGCAGAATGAAAATTTCTGCCTATCCCAGTTTTCCCAATCTTGAAAAAGACAGCTTTGCTCACGTAGTGCGCCATGCCTTTAGTCTTAGCCAAACTTGTTACGGAGAATTGATCAATGCCAACCACAAAGAGTTCCTTCCTTCTTCTCCTCCCTGTGGAAGACCTCCCACCTTTCTGCGACCAAACTTTCGTTTTCATTCCCAAGAATCCCAACATGCATTTCGTCGCAAGTTTACTGCCCCATTACTTGATGAAGACCGTAGCCTTTGTGAGCTGGGGGGATATCCATCTTTTTCACCAAGTCAAGCTTTGCGCCCTCCCAGGGAGCGTGAATACCTCTGACGAGCTGATTGACGGTATCAATACATTTCGTCGACACAAAACGCAGCGTAAAGATGTCCCCTCTAAACTCGAAGCTCATCATTTGTATGGGTGGACCCTCTACAGAGTTCCACACATGTTAAAAAATCCGATCGTTAACCAGATCCTCCAGTTAAGACCGATGATCTGGTGGAATCCTGCCGGATGCACAGCCGATATTGATGACTGCATAAGTCAGCTTATCTCTGTTGTGCTTCCTTGCCACTCTGGCGTAAGAGGGCGGCTCCTTACCATTTTCAGCGACCATCTTCCCCTTCCGTGATGGCTGTGGCCTCCTATTGGAAGTCACAGTCCTTCAAGAGGACTCAGGGCCGGTGCGCGCTTCCTTCGTTCCTGTTCCAACTTTGTCTACCTCCGCAGGACACTGTCTGGAGTCTCCATTGCGGGATGGCTGGCTTGATTTTCCCAGAGTACTTGAAAGCGGGGAGCTTTTTTTCTTCTTCAGTATTTTAGCAGTGTTATGCTCTTCGGGAGATCTGATTCTTTTTCCAGCTTCCGTAGAAGTGCTTGGAATATCAGTTCTATCCCTTCCAGCATTCTGCACTTTCGCCCGATTACGCTGCCGGTGCATACTCTTCTGTCTCCATCATCGTGCACCGGATCGCATTCTCGGTCTGCTTGTCAGCTTAGCACAGCCATCGCTCACTTCTGCCGTCATCCCGATGCCCTCATCTCTCGATTCGACTGCGATGACTGTTTCATTGACACAATCGCTGTCTGAATCCGAGTCAGAAACTCCACCTTTACTTAAAGGCTGGGGACGAACTGTGCATCCCTCTGGCTTATCCGTCTCTTCCTCATTAATTAGTCTGACGACTAGTTGTGCGCTTGAAGCTTCACTCTCGACAACTGGTGCCAAGACACCCACACCTTTAGGAGGGGAGGACAACATGCTGCGGTATGACGCCACCACCGCAGATGTTGAGTCTTTGGAGTCCATTTCTAGCCTACTCCAAAAAGCTTTAAAATTTTTTTCGTAATAGGTAGAACCTATTCCGAGATACGAATATGTATTTATTTTTTTCTTTGAGGAGCGAAATAAAAACACGTCCGCTTCACTCAACGGCTAAATATGCATTATTTCCTTTCCCGTGAAGGAAACTACGGCATAATACACGTACGTAGGTTTTCGGCAGTGTAAGCTTCCAATATGTGTATCTTTCTTTTATTTATTTTCTTTTTGCTGCAAATTATACTTTTTTAAATTTTTTTGGCAGAGCTGCCCGCTGTGAAGGAAAATAAAATAATTACCGCCACCTAAAAGCTCGACATTTGCGAAATTTTGAGAGCACAAAAATATCACTTTCTGAAGTAGGGCTTTCATATTTGCCGATTTTTCGGCATTGTGTAGTTTTTTAGCTTCAAAAATAGCAAAGTTCGATTTTTATTCTAAAACTACCGATTTTTTAGGAATTTGAAAAAAAATTTTGAATGAGTTATTTTTATTTTGGCCAAATTAAGTTCGATGATAGGCCATATCTTAATATCAACCGATCTTCAGATTCAGAAGATTACCAGATTCGTCTAAAATTGGGTACAGAGAGAGTTATAAGGGACCATTTTAATGTAATTGCTATAAATACAGGTTTCCTGATGAAATTTCTTCTTCTCTGTTAAAACCTATTTTTGACTCTATATACCTGCCATAAAAATCGATCGTTGAAATTTTTTTGAGTTCATTTGACACTTTTTTATGCCTTAATTTGCGAAAATTCGGTATATGAAATTTTATTACACCCCTGAAATCCACGCCAAATTCGGTCTAAATTGAACCATATTTCGACCTATCATCTGCTTGATCACATGAATGACGCATTATTATCTGATTTCGCAAAAACAAATAGAAGATTGGGCTGTATTCGCCCTCTCTATATCCGTGGTATATCTATGCGTCTTATTGTTAAAACAAATGTTACAATTTTTGGCAGGTTATTAAATTTGAAGTGCCGAAAATGCAGATTTTTTTCTTGAAAAGTGTTGATTTTCTTTCAAATTAATTTGACTGGCCTTCTTTAAAGCCTTAATCATAGATAAATATCTTATATATAAAAATCAATTTGTGTTTGCTTGTCAGTTTGTTTGTTTGTGTGTTCCTTATAGACTTAAAAACGGCTGAACCGATTTTCTTCAAAATTTCACAGATAATGATCATGGTGAAAATAGGGTACTACATTTTTTCATATCTGAAGGGGGAGCGGACCCTCCCCCTTACCCAAATTTTCAGGAACGCCAGATCTCGGAGATTGGTTGTGCGATATAAGCGACATTTTTTGTGCTCTCTTATAGTAACCTAAAAACAAAAATTTGGTATCCAAATTTCGGATGGGGTACCTGGGTACCTCCTTAAAAACATGCCCCAAAGAGGACAAATTTACGACCATATCAATATGGGGTTCTAATGAACGGTCTTTGGGAGCTAAGCACGAATCTGATATAAATATTCGGGAAAACAGTTTCTATGGGGCCACCCCACTCCCATTACACCACCCAAATAGATAGTATTTGCTGACCATTGCAATATGGGGCTCAAATAAGAGGCATTTTAGAGTAGAACACGAATTTGATATATATTTTCAAGGCAAAGTTACTGAGTGGCCGCCCCATCCCCCAAACCGGTCTTGTTTGCCGACTATGGAAATATGGGGCTCAAATGAAAGGTATTTGGGAGTAGACTACGAATCTGATATCAACATTCGGGACCAACTGTCTAGGGGACGTCCCAACACCATAAAAACCCCCAAATGGCACGTAATTGCTCACCAAGACAATTTGGTTCTTCAAGACAGTGGAGCTCGATATTGATAGTTTTTGGGGCCCATACTGGAAATTTTTGCTGACTTTTACAATAAGGGGTTTAAATGAAAGGTATTTGAGATTAGAAAACGAATTTGATATTCAATTTTGAGGCCAATGCCAATATGGGGTTCCGATAAATGCTATATATAGATACATGAGAATAGAGTACGTAGCTGATATTTTTTCAGGGCTTAGTGTTTGGAGGACCACCCCAATCCCCAAACAACCCCTAAATCGGGCATATTTACCGACCATGTCAATGTGGGGCTGATATGAAATTGATACCAACTTTCGGGACCAATTTTCTGGGGGTCTACCCCTTTCCCAAAATAGACCACAAACAGCAATTATTTACTCACCATCGCAATGTGGGGCTCAAATAAAGGTATTTGGGAATTGAATACGAATATTAAACTGTGGGACCATGTATTTGGGGCACCGCTCTTTCCCCAAAAACATCCCAAAGGGTAAAAATTTGCCGACCATGCCAATATGTGGCTCAAATGAAAGGTATTTGAGATTGGACAAATAAGTTGATAACCAATTTTGAGGCCAAGTATTTGGGGGACGCCTCATCCTGTATACTCTACTTAAACCAATGGCAATATGGGGTTTAAATAAATGGTATTTGAGATACTTTACTTTAATTGGCTATGACAGAATATTTCTTCCACTAACCGAACGTAGAATAGCGTTCCAAGCGCCTCGACCTTCTGCGCTCATTCTACAATCTCTGACACCAAGTTTCGAGGTGTCTCCCACAACTTGATCTTTCCATCGGTCTTTTGGTCTTCCCGGTTTGCGTGTACCACCGTGTTTGCCTTCAAAAGACTTCTTTGCTGGAGCTTCTTTATCCATTCTGACAACATGACCTAGCCAACGCAGCCGTTGTATTTTGATGCGTCTAACTATGCTATCGTCGTCATACAGCTCATACAGCTCGTAGTTCATACGTCGCCTATATTCTCCGCTAACGCAAACTGGTCCATATATTTTACGAAGAATCTTTCTCTCAAATACTCCAAGCACTGCCTCATCTGCTTTCACAAGTACCCATGCTTTAGAACCATATAACAGCACGGGTAGTATCAGTGTCTTGTAAAGTGTAGTCTTCGTTGGTCGAGAGGTGGCCTTGTTTCTAAACTGCTTACTTAGTCCAAAGTAGCATCTGTTTGCCAGTATTATTCTTCGCTTTATCTCAAAACTAGTGTCATTCGTTTCGGTTACGGCGGTGCCGAGGTAGATAAAGTTACTGACTATCTCAAAATTGTGGTTCCCAACTTTCTCCATGTTCTTTATCTGCTCGGTTGTGCAAGGCTTTTTGGGAGTGGAAACCATCCATTTCGTCTTATCTCCATTTACTGTCAGACCCATTTTCACTGACTCTCTTTCGATTCTTTCAAAGGCTGGAATTACTACTTCTGGTGACCGACCTATGATATCGATATCGTCGGCATAGGCGAGTAGGATGGCTCTCTTGTGATTAGTGTACCATATCTATTCACTTCTGCATCTCATATAATCTTCTCCAGCAGGATATTAAAGAGATCGCACGATAGGCTGTCTCCTTGTATGAAACCTCGTTTGTTATTAAATGGTTCGGAGAGGTTCTTTCCTATTCTTACTGAGGAACGCGTATCAGCAAGTGTCATCCTGCAGAGTCTTATTAATTTTGCAGGGATACCAAACTCAGACATGGCTTGAAATACCTTTGAACGTAAAGGAGTATCGAAGGAGGCTTTGTAGTCAACAAAGAGGTGGTAGGTGTTGATTTGTCCTTCTCGGGTCTTTTCCAGGATTTGGCGCTGTGTGAATATCTGGTCTAGGGTGGATTTACCTGGTCTAAAGCCGCATTGATAGGGCCCAATTATCTCGTTGACTTTAGGTTTTAATCTTTCATAGAGTACGCTCGAGAGTATCTTGTATGCGATGGGGAGGAGACTTATTCCTCTGTAGTTGGCACATTCCGTCTTGTCTCCTTTCTTGTGTACGGGACATAGTATGCTGAGGTTCCAATCATAGGGTATGCGTTCTTCTAGCCAGATTGCGCAGATAAGCTGATGCATACGCCTTATCAGCGTGTCGCCTCCGGTCTTAAATAGTTCAGCGGGTAACCCGTCGGCTCCTGCTGCCTTGTTTTTCATTAGTCGGGTTACTGCTACTTGGACCTCATTCTGACTAGGAGGTAAACATTCTATACCATCATCAGGGATTGGTTCTGCGGTATCCTCTTCGCCGCCAACATCGGACACTAGCAGTTGGGTAAAATGTTCTTTCCATATCCTCAGCATGTTGTCTGTGTCAGTACAGATTTACTTCTTTGTCTCTGCAGGAGGATGTGCCTGAACCAAAGCTATCGGTTTGGTGTTTAATTCTCGGGTAAAATTTCCCTACTTCATTCTGACACCTGTACATCTCAATTCGCTCGCACTCACGTCTTTCCATTTCTTTTTTCTTTCTGCGGAATAGACGTTTCTCCTCTCTCCTTTTCTCCCGATACCTCTCCTTCATCTGTCGCGTTGCTTCAGTAGCATTTCGACACTCTTGGTCGTACCATGGGTTTTTTGGAGGAGGCTTCCGCTACCCAAGTACGGATTTCGCGGCATTTTCCATGGAGTGGGGAATAGTTTGCCACTGCCCCATTATATCATCGGAACAAGGAGTGCTTTCATCAAGCAGTTGGGTCAGTCGAGTGGAGTATGCCGCTGCCATTTGTTGTGTCTGCAGCTTTTCAATGTCCAGCTTCCGTGCAGTGTCAGATCGTACTTTCCTCGTCATGTTCAAACGGGTGCGAACCTTTGCTGCAACAAGATAATGATCCGAATCTATGTTCGCTCCACGGATCGATCGTACATCTAACACACTGGATGAATGCCTTCCATCTATCACAACGTGATCAATTTGGTTTCTCGTGTTTTGATCGTGTGACAGCCATGTGGCTTTGTGGATATTTTTATGTTGAAATCTGGTGCTACTAACTACCATGTTTTTTGCCGCGGCGAAATCTATCAGCCTCAACCCATTACTGGACGTTATCTCGTGGAGGCTAAACTTTCCGACTGTTGGACCAAAAATGTCTTCCTTCCCTATTTTCGCATTAAAATCTCCCACAACGATTTTAATATCATGGGCGGGGCAGCGGTCATATTCTCTCTCTAGGCGCTCGTAGAAAATATCCTTGGTCTGCTCATTTTTGTCTTCCGTCGGGGCATGGGCACAAATAAGGCTGATGTTGAAAAATTTGGCTTTTATGCGGATTGTGGCTAGCCTCTCATCCACCGGAGTAAAGCTGGAGACAAGGTGTTTCAGTCTCCGACTAACCACAAATCCGCAGCCAAATTCATGCCTCGTGTTATGGCAGCTATAGTATGTCCGTTTTTACTATTCCTTTGTTTTTCATAGTAGTTCTATGTTTTCCGGGGGCGGGTTACTGGCCCAGCGCCCCAACCCCATGGGTTTGTGGAATTGCATGTATCCCTCGTTGTGGCGAGCCGCTTGTTTCAAGATCCGACGCTCGCCGCCAGCCGCCCCTAACCTGGGAACAGACGCTGATGTTGGCCATTGGTTATTTGAAGGCGCCAATAACTCGCCTTGTCATCTCGAGAATCATTGGCACTCAGTATTTAATTAAGGGCCAGTGCCACCAGACTCCTCACTGAGACTCTCCTCTCGAAAATCGCTGACTGCCCGCGGCCGCATTTGCAGCTACTCCGCATTAAATCGGGGCTTTCCACCATCCGCAACCTGTGGACGCGCCCGGTAGCTTTGAGCTAAGCTTGCCGTGATAACGATGGGCACCACACAAGTCGGAGCTCAAAGTTCCAGCCTGTGTGGTGCTCATAGTCATCCCGTATCGGCCGGGATTTGAGATAAGAGCACGATACTGATATTTTTTTCAGGGCCAAGTGTCTAGGGGACCACCTCACCCCCGTAAACACTCCTAAATCGGACATCATGAGAAAATCCGGCGAAAATAAAGTCTTTTTAGAATGCCATTGAACCCTCCGAGCGAATTCGTGGTCCAATAAAGATCATACGGAATTCAAATAAAGCCACTTTTATTGTTAGTCAAGCGATATGCATATACATTTTTCGTAGGATGGCATTTCCATTTAAAGTAAACGATATATAGATAAATAATTTGTGAGAATTATCTAAGAACATGCCGCAATCAGAATTTTGCCCTCAATGGCATGCAGTTTGCGTCGTTTGTTATTTCTAAATATCATTCCTTTTCTTTCCCGCGAAGGAAACTATGGCATAATGCACGTATATAAGGTTTCGGCGCCCTTAGCTTCTAATATGTGTATTTAGTTTTGCTGTAAATTTGGTTTTTTTTTAATTTTTTCGGCAGAGCTGCTTGCTTTGAAGAAAAATAAAATAATATAATAATAATAATTTCGAAAGCACAAAAATGTCTCTGTTATCTCTATCCTCTTTGCCTTAATGCTGCTCATGCGCACACACATGCAAATTGAGAAACCCCAATTAAGTTATGTTAGCAGACAATTTGTTAAAGCGATACAAACTTACCAAATGTCAGATGGAAACGGCCATTTTTACTTTGTTTTAAGTTTTACTTCTACCTACATATATAATTCTCCGTGTCCCCAAAACGCTTTAACAGAGTTTTTAATAATTGGGTTGCTCAAAAAATAATTGCGGATTTTTCATATAGTCGGCGTTGACAAATTTTTTCAACGGCTTGTGACTCTGTAATTGCATTCTTTCTTCTGTCTGCTTTAGAAAAAAGTGCGCGAAATTTTGTTTACATTTGTTTGTTTGGCGTCAATTTTAATATGGAGCCCACAAAGGAGCATTTTCGTCATATTTTACTTTATTATTTCCGTAAAGGAAAAAACGCGGAGCAGGTTGCTAAAAAGTTACGAGATGTGTATGGTGATAAAGCCTTAAAAGGAAGGCAGTGTCAAAATTGGTTTCGCAAATTCCATTCTGGAGATTTTTCACTTAAAGTTGAGCCACGTTCAGGTCGGCCAAATGAAGTTGATGATGACCAAATCAAAGCATTAATCGAATTGGATCGTCATGTAACTGAGCGTGAGATAGGAGAGAAGTTAAATATACCAAAATCAACCGTTCATTATCACATTTAAAGTCTTGGACTGGTGAAAAAGCTTGATATTTGGGTACCACATGTATTGAAAGAAATTCATTTAACAAACCGAATCAACGCTTGTGATATGCACCTTAAACGCAATGAATTCGATCCGTTTTTAAAACGAATCATAACTGGAGATGAAAAATGGATTGTTTACAACAACGTTAGTCGAAAACGATCATGGTCCAAGCATGGTGAACCAGCTCAAACCACTTCAAAGGCTGATATCCACCAAAAGAAGGTTATGCTGTCTGTTTGGTGGGGTTGGAAGGGTGTGGTATATTTTGAGCTGCTTCCAAGGAACCAAACGATTAATTCGGATGTTTACTGTCAACAATTGGACAATTCAATTGGAAATTGAATACAGCCATCAAGGAGAAGCGACCAGAATTGGTCAATCGTAAAGGTGTCATATTCCACCAGGACAACGCTAGACCGCACACATCTTTGGTCACTCGCCAAAAACTGAGTGAGCTTGGCTGGGAACTTTTGATGCATCCACCATATAGCCCTGACCTTGCACCATCAGACTACCATTTATTTCGATCTTTGCAGAACTCCTTAAATGGTAAAACTTTCGGCAATGATGAGGCTATAAAATCGCACTTGGTTCAGTTTTTTGCAGATAAAGGCCAGAAGTTCTATGAACGTGGAACACTAAATTTGCCAGGAAGATGGCAAAAGGTTTAAAGTTCATTCTAAGTTTTATGAAAAATGCATTTACTTTCTTTTAAAAAATCCGCAATTACCTTTTGGGCAACCAATATAATTTTGGATGATTTCGGGAACATTTTTTACGTAAAATAAAAATGATTATTGTGTTGCTTTTATTTTCAGACATATTCGGAACTAAACGGATCATCAACTTCGACATCATCATCAGTTCCTAAAGAGATTGTTTCGAGGTTCCGTTTGCAAGGTTCATTTAAATTGGATTGGAAAAGTTTTATTCCTTACGACTATATTGAAAAGGAAGCTACAAGTTCAGATCGCATTGTTCTCCGCGCTAATCGCAGCATGAGGCTATTATTGACATCTGCAACTACGTCGTCCAATAGTATAGCAGGCGACATAAAACTTAAAGGACGCTCAGAATTACATATTCCAAAAAGAGAGCATCAGGGCTATCTTAATGTGGAAGATCCATATTCGCAACATAATTGGAACCGTCGTTGGTGTAGATTGGATGGCATGAACCTGCAAGTGTGGCGAGATGAAAATATTTTGAATGAATCACCTCTTTTAAGTCTCGATTTATATACAAATGCACAAAAGTTTGTTAGACAAGCGGCACGTGATTTGTGCGCTCGTCCGCGAGCTTTTTTTCTAGTTGGAAATATTCGCAAAGCTGGGGAAGTAGCCTCTACTGTGGCTGTCTTCTTCTCGGCAGATACTCAAGAGGATTTGGATATCTGGCTTAATAGCTTAAATGGTATTTTCCAATTGATTAAAATTTGTTTGGTGTAGGCCATCCGCATTATTTGTTTAACATGCCCTAGAAAAAAGTCATACTGGAACGTGTCCCTATAACAAAATAAAAATGTTGCATAGACTAAAATATTGCTGAAGAGATTTTCTTATTTTTTCGAAACATGGAAAAGCGTTGTGTTGTTAATGTACGCCAGGGGTTTGAATTTACGGACTGCAGCGTTGAAATACGGACAAGTAAAAGCAAGTCAAAGAAACATGAATGGATTTGAAACGCTTAACTGGCAGCATTCAGTTTTTGTTTTGTTTCTGTTGCATTTAAGGCCGAAACAGAATGAGCGCGCTGAGCTTTGTTTTTGGGCATCGCGATGGAAAAATGTTAATCTGAACACAAATCCCTCAAAAGCAACGCGGAAAAAATTAAAAATTCAACAGAATGACGCGATGCGAGCGTAATAGCCCCACAATATAGCCCCGGCATCGGATACTTGTGAGCACCACACAGGCCGGAATATTGAGGTCCGATGTGTGTGGTGTTTATTACTGTCACGAGAAGCTTAGCTGCGAGCTACTGGGCGCGTCCACAGGTTGCGGATAGTGGAATGCTCCATACGCAGTGGTTGCAACGGCAGTCGTGGATAATCAGCGGTATCGATCGGAGAGTCTTAGTCTCACCTCACCTCCAAAAACTCCCCCAAACACACATTTTTACGGATTAGGTCAGTATGGGTAACAAATGAAATTAATTTCACTGAAGAGTACGATTTTGATAAACAACTTTGATCTCAGGAGGGTCGTCCCTCTACCGAAACAAACTCGTAACGAAAGGCTACGGGTTAACTAAGTTTATTGACGGCAGTCCTCTAGGTTTCGCCGCCAAATCATCTGTTCTTTCATTCCTCCTTACTCCGCTATGGTCGGCACCCAAACGATGCAGATCGTACCATACTCAGAGAAGCCCTTAATTACCTTCTAACACTCCCAGACTGTTGGTTACCTTGCCGCCTTGGTTGTTATTACCCTGATGTCCAGTTTACTGCCCGTAAAGATGTTTACACTCAACGTCCCCGCGTTAGCACCATACCAACTTTGCGCATTCCATGATCGCCCGCATCTCCGCTTATAGGTCAGGCAGTCGAAAACAGATATATCAGATAATCTATACAATATACAAATTATTGCATTATATAAAAATGCAATAATTTCTATACGTAAATTTATGTCTTTTGCAAATTCAAATTTGCCCGTGAACATTCAATTAAGGAACATGGCTTCTATGCATGGCATAGTACCTCACAAATGTCGCCAGAATTAGTAGGTGAAAACCACAAATTTTTTCTGATGTTCCCAGCAGGATTCGAATCCGGGCGTTCAGCGTCATAGACGGACATGCCAACCTCTGCGCTATGATAGCGTTTGATCATGTCCTTTCGGTCTTCCGTTTTTCTGGTCCCAAAATTTCGAATAAAAGGAAAGAAAAAACCCTTTTTGCTTTTTATTTAAATTCTTTCTATCAAAATTCGTTGCTAATCCAACCGTTTCTTTTGTGCCTTAGTTTTATTTTATAAAGGATGATTTTTTAGCCATTGTCTTTTTGGCAACACTGGTTCAACAGCTCAAGCATGTTTCGTTGTTGTTGTTGTTGTTGTAGCAGTATGTTGATGCATGTTTCGTGTTTTGTTTCATTGTCAATCATCTTATGTTTGGTCTAATTTAACCATGACTCGTCCGTAAACGAACAAATTATTGAATTTTATTATCAAAATGCGGGCTCTATTACGCAGTTCAGTTAAGTTAAGCTAATTCTTGGCTCAACATGGTACAAAAATAAGCAGAATTTTCGATTTTGGGGTAAAGGTCAGCCAGTAGCATTGCAAGAGCTACCAATGCATCCAAAAAAGTCACAGTTTAGTGCGGTTTATTTGAGTTTTGAGTTTGATATGCCACACAGTACGCGTAACAATGGGACCGATCAAGTGGCGTCCTAGATCGTGCGACTTAACGCCTTTAGACTATTTTTGTGGGGCTATGTTAAAGCTCGTGCCTATACAGACAAGCCCGCTTCAATTGGCGCACTGGAAGACAACATCGAAGCATTTATTCGTGAGATACCGGCCAAAATGTTGGAAAGAGAATGCCAAAATCGGACTAAGCGGATGGACCATTTGAGGCGCAGTCACGGTCAACATCTGCATAAATAATCTTCAAACAGTAAGTTATGTGGACCGTACTATAGATTTAAATAAAGATTTCATGCATTTTTCTGAATTTTATGCGTTTTTATACCCACCACCGAAGGATGGGGGGTATATTCATTTTGTCGTTCCGTTTGCAACACATCGAAATATCCATTTCGGACCCTATAAAGTATATATATTCTTGATCAGCGTAAAAATCTAAGACGATCTAGACATGTTCGTCCGTCTGTCCGTCTATCTGTTGAAATCACGCTACAGTCTTCAAAAATAGAGATATTACGCTGAAACTTTGCACAGATTATTTTTTTTTTCCATAAGAAGGTTAAGTTCGAAGATGGGCTATATCGGACTATATCTTGATATAGTCCCCTCATATAGACCGATCCGCCAATTTAGGGTCTTAGGCCATAAAAGCCACATTTATTATCCAATTTTGCAGAAATTTGGGATAGTGAGTTATGCTAGGTCCTTCGACATCCTTCGTCAGTTTGACCCAGATCGGCCCCGATTTGGATATAGCTGCCATATAGACCGATCCTCCGATTTAGGGTCTTAGGCCCATAAAAGCCACATTTATTATCCGATTTTGCTGAAATTTGGGACAGTGAGTTGTCTTAGGCCCTTCGACATCTTTCTTCAAAATGGCCCTGATCGGATCAGATTTGGATATAGCTGCCCCATAGACCGATCCGCCGATTTAGGGTCTTAGGCCAATAAAAGCCACATTTATTATCCGATTTTGCTGAAATTTGGGACAGTGAGTTGTGTTAGGTCCTTCGACATCTTCGACAATTTGGCTCAGATCGGTCTAGATTTGAATATAGCTGCCATATAGACCGATCCCTCGATTTAAGGTTTTAGGCCCATAAAAGTCGCATTTATTGTCCGATGTCGCCGAAATTTGGGACAGTAAGTTATGTTAAACCCCGTGACATACTTCTGCAATATGGCACAGATCGTTTCAGATTTGTATATAGCTGCCATATAGACCGATCTCTCGGTTTTAGGTTTTGGGGCCATAAAAAGCGCATTTATTGTCCGATGTCGCCGAAATTTGGGATAGTGAGTTGTATTAGGCCCTTCGACATCCTTTTTCAATTTCATCCTTCTTCGGATCAGATTTGGATATAGCTGCCATATAGACCGATCTCTCAATTTAAGGTTTTGGGCCCATAAAAGGCGCATTTATTATCCGATGTCGCCGAAATTTGAGACAGAGTTAAGTTAAGCCCCTCCACATATTTCTGTTATTTGGTCTAGATCGATCAAGATTTGCATATAACTGCCATATAGACTGATATCTCGATTTAAAGTCTTGGCCCCAAAGAAGGCTCATTTATAATCCGATTTAACTGAAATTTGACACAGTGACTTATGTTAGGCTTTTCGACATCCAAGTTGTATATGGTTCAAATCGGTTTATTTATAGATATAGCTACTAAAAATACCAATATTTTGTTATACGCAATTGAACAATGACTTGTACTTATAAGTATTTGGTCCAAATCGGAACATATTTCGATGTAACTGCTACGGTACACAAGTTATTCAATTTTCACCGGATTTTAATGAAATATATACCCGAGATGGTGAGTATCCAAAGTTCGGCCCGGCCGAACTTAACGCCTTTTTACTTGTTTTTTTATTTAACAACTTTCCTATAGCTCTTCAAAAATAACCCTGCAACTTCTTGATGTTGATTTTACTATTTAAAGTGGCTTTCAGATGTCAATATACTGAGGGCTCGTGAAATTATGGTTGCTAGAGTATTTATTGAATTTCACTGTACTTTCCAAGTAAAATTCGCACGAAATTTAGAACTATTGTTGACGTTTTCCATTTTGTCGCCAAATTTGGAATAATTTGTCTTAAAACATCCCCAAATATGAATGAATTTTCCAAAGTAAAGTTTTCAAGCTGTTTAATTTAAAGAATTCGTAAAACAGAAAAAATTATTTCAACATAAACAGTATTGTTCTTTAAGTCATATCGCCGAGTTTAGGCTTTTTAGCTCATACACATTTTTTGATTGTCAGAATATGAGAGGTTCATGTCTAACGGCTTAAAATTAAAAATACTCGCCAGTCGAAAGCATTAGTCAATTTTAAACGATCAAACTTTGATGCCAGATTTCAAATTCGGAATTCTAGATATTTATGGAAAATTGATTTATACATCATTTGGATACCAATGATTTGTTTTGCTATTTGGACTACATTAATTTATAAGTCGGAACTAAAATCTTGTTCACATCAGATAAGAACTGCACTTCCCAGTCTGTCAACTCTGGAGATCGGTTTTTATAGGTTGGAAGTCACAACAAAAATCTTTGTGCACAATTTTCACTAAATGGGAAAAATTGCACCTTCAGAGGTCCGAGGAAGTAAAATATGAACATCGACTTACATGAGTGCTATCTAAATATGAGACGATGTGGGTCATTAATTGTTCTACATCAATAAGAAGCATTCCCCCCTATTCCGCTATTACCCGGCACCCAAACGATGCAGATTGTGCCATCATCAGAGAAGGCGTTAATCTCCTTCTTGCACTCCAAGACTGTACGCGACCTTGCCGTTCTGGTTGTTATTGCCCTGATGGTCAGTTTACTGTCCGTAAAGATGTTGACACACGACGTCCACGCATCCCACCACCTCGCGCATTCCGTGGTCGCCCGGATCTTTGCCTGCAGGATCGTATTATGGTCAGGCCGTGTGTAATACACATCCAATGTACTTCCGTTTTTTTACGACGTGCTCTGTTAAAAAGTCGGCGCACCTCTTTTCCAATGTTGCGAATCTCCCCGGTCATTCAAGGTTTTTCTTGGGCTAATTTCACGAAGAGGACAACTATCTTCTGAAGACTCCACTAGTGCAGTCATAATCCTGTTGACATTATCGTCAATGTCTTCTATGCTTGGACAATCTAAATTATCTTGACCAAACCATTTTCTGAGTAGTCTTCTGAATTTTGTCCAGTTGGTTTTCAACTTATTACGAAAGCTTATCGGATTCGGCGCTGGCCGTGCTATTCTAAACCTATACAGCGATGGTCTGAGAAGGAATGCTCCATGGAGACCCTCCAATCCTGAACCTTATCGATTAGATTTTCCGAACATATCGTCACATCTAAAACCTGCTCCCTAATCCTATTTAAAAAGGTAGCGGTGTTACCAATATTAGGTGTTATTAGGTCCTTAGTATTCGAGAATTCTGCCAAGGCTTGGCCCCGCTTTAGGCTGCATTGAGTTTCCGGTCACTGCCTGCTGTTTTAATATTAGGATCTTTGCATATCCTAGTCTTCCGAATCTTGAGAAAGTCGTTGATGGTTCCGTCGTCGGGTCCCTGTTTGTTAGGCTGTATTGAGTCTACCGTCCCTACAATGCCTGATGTTCCAATATTAGGATCTTTCTTCCAATATTAGGATCTTCCAAATCTTTAATAAATGAGCTTCTTGCGAGTAGGCTATGGTCTCATCGTCGTTTCCCTGCGCGTTAGGCGCCATCGAGTTCTCTGTCACTGCACTGCCTGATATTTCAGCATTAGGATCTTTATCCATCCTAGTCTTCCTAATCTCGAGAGAGTCGTTGATGGTTCCGTCGTCGGGTCCCTGTTCGTTTGGGTGTGTTGTGTCTCTCGCCCCTGCACTGCGTGTTGTTTTAGTATTAGGATCTTTGCTTATCCAAGTCTTCCCCCTTTATTGAGAGAGTCGGTGATTATCTCGTCGTCGACCCCCTGTCCGTTAGGTGTTATTGAGTGTCCCGCCACTGCACCTCCTGATGGCTCAATATGAGGATATTTGCCTATCCTTGTCTTCCTAATCTTGAAAAAGACGGCCATGGGCCTGTAGTAGTTCCATCATTCGTTCCGTCGCGATTTCGCCGGCCACATCCTTAATGAAGACTGTCGCCTTTGTGTGCTGTGGGATGTCCATCTTTCTCACAAGGCCGAGCTTTGCTCCCTAGGTAGTGTGGATACTTCCAACGAGCTTTTTAACGCCATCGATACATTCCGCCCTCTATATACACAGCTGAACCCCCTTCAGAGTTCAATACATGTTCGATAACCCGAACGAACCGACGATCTGGTGAAATTCTACCTGAGTCGATATCGACGACTGCATAAGTCAGCTCATCTCTGTTGTGCTTCCTTGCCACTCCGACGTAAAAGGGCGGCTCCGCGACCATCTTCCCATTCCGTGATGGCTGTGGCATCCTTTCAGAAGTCACAGTGCTCCATGAAGACTCAGGGGCCATGCGCGCTTCCTTCATTGCAGTTCCGACTTTGTCTCCCTCCACAGGACACTGTCTGGAGTCTCCATTGCGGGGGGCTGGCTTGGTCTTCCCAGAGTACTTGAAAGCAGGGAGCTCTTTCTTCTGCAGCATTTTTGCAGTGTTATGCTCTTCAGGAGATCTGATTCTTTTTCCAGCTTCCGTAGAAGAGCTTGGAATGTCAGCTCTATCCCTAACAGCATCCTGCACTTTCGCCCGATTGCGCTGTCTCCTTCGTCGTGCCCCGGATCGCTTTCTCGGTCTGCTTGTGAGCTTAGCAAAGCCATAGCTGACCTCTGCCCTCATCTCTCGATTCGACTGTGATGACTGTGTCATTGACACTATCGCTGTCTGAATCCGAGTCGGAAACACCACCATTAGTTAAAGTCTGGGGACGAACTGTGAACTGTCCGTCTCTTCCTCATTAATTAGTCTGGCGCCTGCTTGTGCGCTTGAAGCATTACTCTCGACTACAGGTGCCATGGCACCCACACCTATATCTTTGGATATCATTTGGATAAAAGGTAGTACTTATTCCGAGATACAGATATTTTTCTTTGAGGAGCGAAATGAAAACACGTCCGCTCTACTCAACGGCAAAATTTTTTTTCTATTTGCTTTACTGCGACTATGAAACACTAAAAAGTAAAAGCAACAGCAAAAGCTAAACACGAAGAAACAGAATGACTTACCTTGACTTGATAGGAAATGTTGTTTTTGTTGCAATAACTTTGCTTTTTCACTGCGGCTTCTATTTTTTACATTTTTACCGATAAGGGCAATATGGGTATCAATTGAATTACTCGAAAACACATGCATTGGAAAAGTACAGCTAATAGACAGGGCTGTCGAGCGTGGTTAATATGGTAATATTGAATGATATTCGCCCTAACAGACAAATACTTGAAAATGAAAAAAATCGGCAGAGCCCGGCCGGGATTCAAACCTGGGCACACGAAGCAACAGCGAGGGCCGTTGCCGTTGTCTAGCTTTCGAAGCCATCAATACAACTTCCAACAGATGCACAGAATCATGTGCATACCATGGGAGTGGTGTAATTTTTTGTAGACAAAAAATCTACAATTACACGAAAACACATGCATTGGGAAAAGTACAGCTAAGAGGCAGGGTTGTCGAGCGTGGTTAATGTGGTATTTGTATCATAGAGGTGTTTTCGCAATAAATACGATACAAATGCAACATACTAACGTACGGCCTTTGAAGCCGTCACACCTAATATGGTTGAAAAGTCTTCTAACCAAAGGCGAAACGCGTCCCATAGTGGTTGGTATGTGTTGCGATCTCTGGCTTTCCTTTTCCAACTGCAAAGAAAATCTCCGATCATTGAACTCCTGAAGAGTACGATTTCGATATACAACTTCCGCCTCAAGGGGGATCGCCCTATCCAAAAAACAGCCGCAGAAGAATATTTTTATCGATTGGGCAATATGAGTATCAAATGAAAGGTATTCATCTGAAGGTTACGAGTTTGATATACATATTTACAAATTTAACCTCAAGTGTCATCTCACCCCCAAAAGACATTTTTACCGATTAGGGCAATATGGATTTGAAATGATATTTAAAGTAGAGTACGATTTGGGTACAAAGGTTCGACCCCAAGTGTCAGGGCGTATGGGTATGAATTTGTTATACAAATTTATACAAATACAAATCTCCCAAAGACCCCAAAAAGACATTTTTACGGATTGGGACATGGGTATAGAATAAAATGTATTTAAGATAAGGGTAAAATCGTATATTAAAATTTGCCTGAGTGCCGTCCCGTTCTTAAACCCCAAAACAAAAAGTTTTGTTGGCATAAATGTTTCGGACCAAGAGCCTGCGGCGGTCACCCTGTTACTAGGTGCCTAATTTCAATATCAGACTCGGAATCTACTATAAAAGAACTTTAATCTAAGATCTATATTGTCCCGAACTGTTTGGGAATTTTTGTGGGTATTGTATTTATATAAAAAATTTTTCTTGAGTCAAGTACCTTGCAGTTGATTGATTGATTGCATATTATCCAATCGTGAAAAATTTCTTTTGGTTTTTTTAGTGGGTGGGGGACACCATGACACTTGGGTATATCAAAACCGTACTTTTCAGTTATATATTTTTTATGTGATACCCATATTGCCCAATCGATAAAAATGTCCTGCTTGGGGCGTTTTGGGGATGAGGAGACTCCCCTGACAGCTGTGACAAAATTTGTATATGAAATTCGTACACTACTTTTAATTAGCTTTCATTTCATACCCGTATTGTCCTATTTTTGATGAAGCGCATTTTTTGCCCAATGGGTTCGTCAAAATCCCAAAAGGTTCTTACATGTAAAGTTGTACCACAATGGACGAAAACGTCTAAGTGATTCTTTTGGCAGACTGTCACTTTAACCTATAAGTAAAGTTTCAAAGCAATTGTACCACAAGAAGTGGTAGTGGTCTAAAATGGTTTAAAGCAACAAAAATACAACCAATAACTGAATTCTGCTACTTAAGCGATTCAAATCGATCCGAGGTACTTTGGATTGATGTGATTGCTTTAACTGTTTACTTAGCAAGAAGCACAATCATTCTGTCTCCCTTTTAATTTTGCTGTTGGTTTTGCTTTTTTTGTTTCGCTGTTACTATTTTGAACCAGCAATTAACATCAAGAAGCCATGATTGGTGCCTGAGGAATTCAGCTCACCAATTAAGAACCAAAGGATCGTCGAGAATATAATGACATATTGATTGAATTTTTTTTTAAATGCCTAGCTACTCTTATGGCATAAACCCATCTCGCCTGCGCTTGGCGCTAGTGACCTCTACATGGAATGGGTCGGCTTTAGAGAGTATACCAATCGGCGTTTCAGTTAGCTGACACCCTCGCCAAATGTGCTAGTTGCTGACAAGAAATTCCGCGATATCACTAAGCAGCAGCCGCTCGCATTATACCCCAAGTGCGGATAAATATCCCGGCGCAGGCAGTGCAGCGCAGCTATATTATTAAGGTACCGTTCTAGGTAAGCTGTGGTCTATTGTTAAGTGACTCTCGAACCACGAAAAACGGACGACAGGACCTCAGTCACTTTTGGCGACGTAACTGTGACAGATGCAAAAAGATGCTTCAGGTTGTTCAATCGTCAAATTATTGAGCAACCCGAGAGTGCCAAGGCTTGGAGGAGAGCCATTCGTCGTATGCGTGGTATCCGAGCAGATGGACAGCCATCACAATTTACCGTGAACGAAGTTACGATTGTCATCCGCCCAGTCATCCAAGACGTTGGGCCCCGACGGAATCTCTACACTGTTGCTGAAGAATCTGGATCTACATGGAGTCGAGTCGACTGTTAACCTGGATTTGAGAATTCTTATAGTACCGGTTGTCTGGAAGATGGCAGAGTGATCGACCCACTGAAGCCTCGAAAGGACCAGAGTAAGAGGGAGTCGTACAAACCGGTTTCCCTTTTCTCGCCAGTAGCCAAGACGCTTGAGGGACTACTCCTCCCGAGTCTAGTTGGAGAATTTCCATTCGTCGAGCATCAGCATGGATTTCGAAAACTGCGAAAACATTCGACGTCATACCAAACTATTTGGCGACCTCACCAACTCGTCCCTCCATCCAGGCCGAAGACGCTGGATCTCGAATTATCTGTGTGGCCGCCAGTCGTTTGTGGAATCTAAAGATTTATTTATTTTGAAGTATAGTACAGCAAGTTTTACAACTTATATTTATAGTACTAACTATAATTTGTAATTTAAAATATTAGAGGCCATTTCTGATAAATTGCGCTAATTTCAACGTATAAATAAGATAAAAATATATGAATATTAATGAAACCTAATTAAAAAAGCATTATATTAACTTTAAACGAAATTTTAAAAATAATTTTGTACAACCTGAAAAATCAATTTACCTATTAAAAAGTTATTGAAATAAAGCATTAAACTAGAAAATGAAAAAAAAAATCCTTTGCAAAAACATTAAATATTTAAACATTAGTGCAACAATATTTTTGGCAGGATGTATGATTTGGCTATAATGTGTCTGACTGTCTGTGATATAAAGTATTGTACATGTCATAGAGTCCTCAACATACCGTAAACTTGACCTACAACACTATTAATACGTTTATTCCAAGACGAAGAATTGTCAAATATAATATCTAAATTCCTAGCGGCACTCACGCACTAAACAACGCTGTTATTCAAAATAAGGCTTAAAGATATAGTATCAAGGTTATGTCTCGGTATAACTATGCATTTTGTTTTAGATGGGTTGAGTGCTAAGCCATTCTCAGAAGTCCATCTGCAAATGGCTCCCAAACTGGCATTAATGTGATCAACATAACTAAAAACGTCATCGACAATGCATGAATAATAGACTTGGACGTCATCGGCATATATATGCATACTAGGAGGATTTCTTATATTATATTCTGCTTGACTTCCATTCTTAAAATAAGTCAATCATGGTCACTTCTGAATCTCCAAAATTAAAGAATCGTTTGAGCTTAAGAATTAACATCTTGTGATCGACCGAATCAATTGCTATCGGGAGATCGAAAAGGACAAGGAAACTGACAAGATTGCTATTAATATTGCGTCTGATGCCTTCCACATCATTAGATTAGAGCCAGACTGTCGTTCAGTTAGAAGCCTATGTTCTTCAAGAAATAACTTAATCTGTTCATGTATGAACTTTTGTAATACTTTCGACAAGTAGTGTAATATCGCCATGGGGACGAATTCATTATTCGATTTCGGCAGTGGAATTATTATATGTATATCACTCAATAAATCATGAGATTTAATATTCTTGTAATCTCTATATGAAAAAGTCTCATCCGAAACGTGTAATGAAAAAATTTACGTTAGAAAACTAAGGTCATGTTTAAGAAATTAATTGCCGAGACTTTGTTAAGAAGCCAATTATGGGAATTATTTACTAGAAACAAGTCGAGTAACGTGTCCGTGGTTCGTGAGAAATGGGCCGGTGAGACCTCGTTAACTGAATAGAAGTCCAGTGAGTTAAACTCATCAATAAGAACTCTGTTGTTGAGCAAATTGGAATTAAAATCCTCTGCAATTACAACGTCTTGAACTGTTTTGGTACTATTGGATTCTCGAATAGTACCAAGTAGATTTTGCCTGTTACGATCACCTAATGGAATAAATAAAAATTCCATGCACTCATTAGCGGCAGATTTCATCACAATCCTTGAGTTAAAGTTTCTCCTTACGTAAACGCTGCCCCACCAACGTGCGTTAATCTATCGGTTCGGGATAAGCGGTATTTATCCAGTTTAACAAGCCCATCAGGAACATCATCTCTTAACAATGTCTCACTAATGCATATGACATTGACACCAGAGTTAGTGGATATGAATATAAATTCGTCTATTTTAGGAAAAAAAAAATTTGTGTATTAAAACCTCTGAGCAGTGTATCATTAAATCCGGATTTAAGGCTCTCGTCAGCTGACTTTATAAAGGGAAAACAGATGATTGAGCCATTAGGTTGGGTAAGGTTGAAAAGAGGGTGTAGATATTAATGCGCCCCATGCCACTATGGACAAACACCTAAGCCAGTAATCGGCTTGTTGTGCCCTCTTAAAACTATAAAGTAACCTCGAAAAAGAAAATCTAGGTTAGGTTGAAAAGAGGGTGCAGATTTTAATGCGCCTCATGCCACTATGGACATACACCTAAGCCAGTAATCGGCTTGTTGTGCGCTCTAAAAACTATAAAGTAGCCTCTAAAAAGAAAATTTTAAGTTAGGAATTCCGTGCTACATACAAAATCCTTAGCTGTTTTCCATGTCACTCCCCTAAGTTGGTTCATGTCTGGTATTGTGTCCCCACCTGAGTGCCGGTATCTGTTAGACGCGAAAGTCGAGCAATGACAAAGGAAATGCCCCAACGTCTCATCATCTTCCCCGCACGACCTACACATGTTATTACTTGCCGAACCGTTTTAACATGAGTGAGCTCGTAGTCCATGTGTCCCGTTATGATACCAACAGCTATACTGACCTCCTTCTTACTTCCTTTCAGTAATAGCCTCGTCTTCTCACGATCAGGATCCCCCATAGGATTTTCGCCGTCCTACCGACCGTTTCGCTGTTCCACAATATTGCATGCGCATTCGTTGCCTCGCACTCGACCTCAAGGTTCATCTTAGGTATCCGATCGAAAACCTTTTCCCTTGCTTCCTGGTTTCCTATCGTCACCTCGATTATGCCGCGATGGTATGAGCTGCTCCCATCCTCAATCCATTCTCCCATCGCCTTAAGTCGCAGTGGCTGCCCCACACTTAATCTGTATGTCAATGGGTCGGATATCTAGAATAGTCTCCAGTGGCCTAGTGGGCATGGTCCTCATCGCTCCGTATATGCCACGACAACAAGTTCTTTGAACCTGTTGTATGGTCCTTAAGTTGCTTTTTTTCTCCATTTCAGTCCACCAAACTACTGAGGCGTAAGTAAGTATTGGTCTAATCACGCTCCTGTAGAGCCAGTGGACTATCCTCGGATTCTGGCTCCATTTCGAGCCTATGGCCCGTCTACATAGTGCCCAACATCTGTGAGCCTTCTTAGTACGCTCCTGAATGTGACACTTACAATTCAGTTTCCTGTCCAAGATCACATCTAAGTAAGATATCGAAGTATTGACATTGTCAGATACATTGGCCCACCTTTGTCTTCCTTGTGAACGGGAATATTTCAGTCTTCTCTGGGTTAACAATGAGACCTCTGGGTCTAGCCCAGTCATATGCCATATACAAGAACCTTTCGGCCCTTCTGCATAGCTGGTTCGGAACCTTACCATTTAGAAGTATAATAACATCGTATGCGAAGCAGGCGTGTTCAAATCCCACCTCAGTCAGCATCCGTAATAGGTCATTTATGGTGGTCACCCATAGGAGTGGCGATGTCCCTGTGGCGTGCCTTGTGCCACTCCTCCCCGATCATCCAAAGTTTTCGAGGAGGACAACTAACTTCCGAAGACTCCACTAGTGCAGTATTAATCCTGTTGACATTTTCGTCAATGTCTTCTATGCTTCGACAATCTAAATTTTCATGCCCAAATCTTCTTCTGAGTAGCCTCCCGAATTTTGTCCAGTTGGTTTTCAAGCTTATCTGATTCGGCGCTGGTCGTGCTATTCTAAATCTAATGTAGCGATGGTCAGAAAAAGAGTGTTCCATGGAGACCCTCCAATCCTGAACTCCATCGATTAGATTTTCCGAACATATCGTCACATCTAATACCTCCTCCCTAATCCTATTAACAAAGGTAGCGGTGTCACCAATATTAAGTGTTATTAGGTCGTTAGTATTCAAGAACTTTCCCAGGTCTTGGCTCCGCTTATTGGTGTTGGTTCTACCCCACGAAATGTGGTGAGAGTTCGCATCGCACCCTATTAGTATCTCGTTTCCTGTCTGTTTTGCTTTCCTCACCAGCCGTTGCAGCTCCGACGTGAGTGGCAGTGTCGGAGAGCCGAAAGGCAGATAAAGTGATGCCAGGTATACTCCACCGTCTCCCTGTTTCACCACTGTTGCATCCACGTTGACAACTCTGGGGAAAATATGTAATTCAAATTTTTATGACAAATAACGCAGGTCCTCGGCCGATTAGCAGTGTTAGCATAGAATAATTGGTAGTTGATTTGATTCAGTCCAGAAACTTTGTTCCGGGTCGTCCATGGCTCCTGAATGAAGGCAATATGAAAATTGCTCTTGATGATTTTTTCCATCAGAGCATGTGTAGCTATCTCGTTCCGTAGATTTTTATTTGGATTACCTCAATCATTGGTCCTCCAGTAAATGGGCGTCTTGGTATCAGGTGATGATTTCATCGTCTTCCCTCTGTTCTTAAGACCGCATTGACTTTTCTGTCACTTTCCTGTCAATGATGTCATCGTATTGGGTTCTTTGCCTATCCTAGTCTTCCGACTCTTTATAAATTCGGGAATGGTTCCATCGTCGGGTCCCTGTTCGTTAGGCTGTATTCAGTTTTCATTCCCTGTACTGCCTAATGTTTCAAAACTAGGATCTTTGCCTATCTTAGCCTTCCAAATCTTAAGTAAATGGGCTTCTTGGGAGAAGGTGATGGTACCATCATCGGCTCCCTGTTCGTTAGGCTGCATTGAGACTCCTGTCGCTGCTCTGCATAATTTTTCAATATTAAGATATTTACCTATCTCAGTATTCCGAATCTCGAAGTCGGTGATGGATCCGTCGTCGGGTCCCTGTTGTTTCGCCACTGCACTGGATCTTTGCTTATTCTAGTTTTTCCAATATTGAGAGAGGCGGTGGTAGTCTCGTCGTCAGCTCCTGTGCGATGGGCGGTATTGAGCCACCTGCCACTGCACGACCTGATGTCTCAATATGAGAATTTCTGCCTGTCCTAGTCTTCCCAATCTTGAAAAAAGACAGCTTTGGTCCCGTAGTGCTCCATGCCTATGCCTTAGGTCCTAGTCAAACTCGTTACGGAAATTTGATCAATGCCAACCACAAGGAGAGTTCCTCCCTCCTTCTCCTCCCTGTGGAATACCTCCCACTTCTCTGCGATCAAACCTTGGTTTTGCTTACCCAAGAATCCCAACATGTGTTCCGTCCCAAATTTACTGCCCCGTCCCTTGATAAAGACCGTCGCCTATGTGAGCTAGGGGATGTCCATCTTTCTCACTGTCCATCTATGCGCCCTCCCAGGGACTCGATGACTCGAAATTTGAGTATCTAATTTGTGTTTTTGGGTAACTATCATTATATAACCACATATTCGTCCAATCATCTCCGATATATGTATATCTCGGATATACCGCAAACCCTTCGTGTTCGGCTTCCATTAAGATACAAGTACGATGAAGCTCAACGATGTGCCGACTTCGAATGGCGAGTCGCATAGCGATACCACTTCGTAGATATACTTGGCTAGATACTTCACAAATATGCAAACCTCTGCGCAACGGTGGCCGCTTTCGTCTTCGGTTAGGGTTATATATAAATGGCACTAAAAAAGTTTGGTCAGAGAACCAAATGTCCATCACACATTGTGTAATCTGAAATCGGTAAGACAGAGGTATATTTTGTATACCTGACTCCAATATTATTTAAAACTTTATGCAAAACTTAAAAGTACTCTTTCGGCCCAAAATATAGCTTTTTAGTGTCATTTTAAAATTTGTATTTTCGATCATTGTCTTGAACTTTTTCTTTCCATTTAATTCCATTCGAGTTTGTTCGGGACATTTGATTGTTCTTCCTGCGTACATTCATCCAACACGGTGCACGTGCACTTAAAATAACATAAAAAATATTTGTTAGTTAGTCTGTTTGTTGAAATGTTGAAAGTGGAAACTACACATCGTCTGGCCAACACAAAGGTCGGAGTTTTGATCGAAATTTTTAAATCTGACGGTCTAGGTAGTGCATCAGCCACCATCGAAATGTGGACGAACAATTATGTTAAGCGATATTTTTTAGGCGTGAAATTGAATTATCAAAAAGACCATAAGATAATTGATTTGGTGTTAGGCATGAAAACCAATGGATTTCGAGTGGTCCACCAGCGTAAACATGCTAAAGAAGCTAATATGCATTGTTAATCAATTTGGTGTCCCAAATATCGAAAAATTAAAACCTAGTTAATTAAATGTAATTAAATTTCTAATTTTAGAATCAAGCCATACAACCAAATGAAGCTATAGGTTTCTTTTTGTGTTCTAAACCTGTGTTAACTTATTGAAGTGAAGGGCAATTTATGTAGCTTGATTCCAATCAGACTTGTTCTTTTGCACTTTGAACAAATCATATCAAACACAACAAACAGAAAAATCATATCAACAAACGAGCCTTATAAATGAGTGTCCCGTTCAGCAGAATCATTTACAGGCCTTTAACCAAAACAAGCACGTGAGTTTTCCGATTGGAGCCTAGTGCTTCAATCAATTCGTTTTTGAATCACATTTTCGTTGCGGTTTGAGCGAGCGGGCATAGACTGGTTAGACTTGCGCGCTGATTGATTTTACTCGTTTTGATCAAGCCACACAATCATACTCGTTGCAGCTCTCTGATGTTGATATGATAGTCCAAAGGTTGCAAATAAAGATTTCTGCCGAAGCTGTGATGAAATTGAAGAAGGGGAGATTTATTTGCATCTGCTGTATGTGTGTCCACAAAAGCTAGCAAAAGGAATTCCACTTTAGGTTCTCATTCGTTTGAAGACTTGTCTGTACAGGCCGTAATGATTTTTAGAGCGATGTGGTTAGTTAAACGACTGATTGGTTGCAAATCCAGATTGCTATTTTGAACTTCTAAATGAGTAACATATATTTTTTTGCAATTTTAGGCTTAAATATGCATGAATGTGATTTTAGTTGTTAATTTGCCGCTGAAAACTAAAATCGCATCAAAATTATCAAATGTAAGAAAGTTTAAAAATCTTTACGCTATGTGCAGATCCGGATCGTGAGAAGACAAGGCTACTACTGAAAGGAAGTAAGAAGGAGAGAGTATAGCTTTCGGATTCATAACGGGACTCATAGCACTGCGAGCTCATTTATTCAAAATCGGGGGAAGAAGGGACCAGTTCTCAGGTGGGGACAAAATACAAGGAATGAGCCAACTTAAGGGCGTGATATGTAAAACAATTAGGGATTTTGTAAGTAGCACGGAATTCTTGATTTAGATTTTCTTTTTCAATGTTACTTTTTGGTATTTAGAGCTCACAACAAGCCGATTATCTGCACCTCTTACCCCCACATTTCAAAGATAATATGCAGTGCAGTATACAAATTGTTCTAGTATTTGTACCCGCTTAGGTTTATTTCAACTTTTCACCATCCAAAAAATGTTTTTTGTATATTTTGCAAATGCTGAAAATGTGACAGCAGCATTTTCATACAGCACACATTTTTGCTGTGTTTACTAACCAATTTCTCTGGGGGTGTTAAGATTGCTGTGATTACTATGCATAACCTTCGCATAGTAATCACAGCAATCTTAACATGCTTTTATGACATTGAGAGTTTTAAAAAATAACAAAACACGTCGTGCAAAATTTCATTCCAATCGGATAAAAATTGCGCACTCTAGAGGCTCAAGAAGTCAAGACCCAAGATCGGTTTATATGGCAGCTATATCAGGTTATGGACGGATTTGAACCATACTTGGCACAGTTATTGGATATCATAACAAAACACCTCATGCAAAATTACAGCCAAATCGGATGAGAATTGCGCGCTCTATTGGCTCAAGAAGTCAAGACCCAAGATCGGTTTATATGGCAGCTATATCAAAACATGGACCGATTTGGCCCATTTACAATCCCAACCGACCTACACAAATAAAAAGTAATTGTGCAACATTTCAAGCGGCTAGCCTTCCTCCTTCGAAAGTTAGCGTGCTTTCGACAGACAGACAGACGGACGGACATGGCTAGATCGACTTAAAATGTCATGACGATCAAGAATATATATACTTTATGGGGTCTCAGCCGCATATTTCGAGGTGTTACAAACAGAATGACAAAATTAGTATACCGCCGTCCTATGGCGGAGGGTATAAAAATATATTCAATTGGAAAATACCTTGAGTTTATGGCTACCATAACCAGTGTGCCAGCTTGAACAACGAAACATTAAGCGGGAAATGATCCTTAAGCTGGGTATGCACCTCTTGCGAAATTTTCGGTTGCAGCCAAGGCATTTATGTCGCCACTGAAAAATAGTTGTGTAGAATACAAGATGGCGACAAACATCGGTTTATAATTTTGGACGATTTTCAATAATTTTTGGCTAATAAAGTACATATATGTGATGTAATTTATCGTTTTTATTTGCAAATAAATTAATAAAATAAGAAAAAATTCGCCAATGCCTATTACGCAAAGAAAATTTAATTTGAGCTGCGTACCGGCAACGAAAATTTCGTTTAGGATATGTCAATGCATTTCTGATGGTAAAGAAATTTCGCCAGAGGTGCATACTGCGCTTTAGCAGATAAATGCCTCCAAGCAAGTCACCATATACATACATATATTTAATATTTAGTTGACGCGAAGAAATAGAATATTGCACACATCAAATATCCTGGTTAAAATCAAACAATAAAATATTGAAATATCTACAGGGACTTTAGGGTAGTAAACTTCATTATAACATATTAGAACGCTTAAAAGAGCATGGTTACTTTAAACCAAAATGTATTTCCAGATGAGATTAGTTTGATGATTAGCGCCAATCTCGGTAACGTACAATGCGGACCCATTCGCGCTCACTGCTACTGAATGGGGACTTTTGAAATCGCCCCAGTGTCCAATGATCGATTCTGAACTTGGATCTAAAGTAAAACCTCGTACTGGAAGCATGGATGTGGGTCCATTTACGGCATACACTATATTTCCGTAAGCAGCCACACCAAATACTCTCCCGAAGTCGGGCTCTTGAATTGTGGCTGCTGGTAGCCCTTCTCCCTGAGACGATTTAAGGCCAGCCCTTAAAATTTGAATGAATTTGAATGTTAGTGGTCATTTCAATAAAACTTTTTTGATCTCTACTTACTTTGGGCAAACCACTCTCATATTTTCTCGATCGGCTATGCAAAGAAGGTCCAGATTTTCCAATAGTGTAATGGCGTGTGGGACTTGCAGTGAAAGAAATTCTGCAAATGTATATACATAAAAACATTTATATTAAGCAAATATCTTCAAAAATATTCTTATTATTTTCTTATTCAAAGTAATTGTTTTGTAGCAACGCCACCTTGCTTTCATATTACATTGGATTTTAGAATCAGCGTAAATTTTTGGAATCAGTCTAATAATTATCCAGCCGCTATACGGTATTAACCTCAAAATAAAAATTTTACACTTTTAGTTAGGTTATATTAGGTTGAATGGCTCGCGTCTAGCAACCTCTATCGCTATCCTGGAACTTTAGGGTCATTGTGACCGCCCTAGAAAAGAGTTAAAAAACGCAGGAGACAGATAAATTAAATGGCAATGCGGTGCCAGACAGGAATGGAGCCTCACACAACCCCCTTCTCATATTGAAATATAAAGTGCACTATTTTGATCACATGATCATTATACTCTACACCACCACTGTGGTATAATAATTATATAACTTAGTGCATTTGTTTGTAACACCCTGAATGAATCACTTTCTGATTCGATTTAGCTATGTCCGTCTGTCCATGTTAATTTGTGTACAAACTGTAGGTAGCAATTTTCATCCGATCGTCTTCAAATGTGATATATACATTTTTTTGCGTAGAGACAAAGCCTATTGAAGATGGAAAAAATCGGTTCAGATTTGGATGTATATCCCATATATATCCGTCCGATTTGAAGGATCTTGGATCTCTTGACTCTCACATTACTGGTGAATTTCATAGCCATCGGTTCAGATTTATATACAGCTGCTACAGATATACATATATCGCCCGATTTTCACTTCTAGAGACACTGCAAACTCATGTATTGACCAATTTTGCCAACATTCGCCACAACCTTTCCACGATGGCTACAACAATATCTAAGAAGTTTGCTTGAAATCGGTTCAGATTAAGATATAGCTTCCATATATATGTTCGTCAGATTGTAGGTAATTTGCAATAACGTTGTTGTTTGTCAACCGTAGTTATTACACTTTGAACATATTTGCTCGAAATTTGATTCGGATTGTTTAATAACCCATCTGAAAACATCCGCCGAGGTCCATTAAAGTTGGTTCATAATTATATATAGCTCCCATTTTGTAGTTATGGGGTAGGTTGAGGGCATTATACGATCGGCATCGCCCGACCTTTGCCTTTCCTTACTGGTTTTAAACTAACTGAAACAAGTATTGCAATTTTTTATTGACAGGTCCTCAAAGCATGAAGTCGGAAATCTCTACAGTATAACCCGGGATCAGTCGGGATTCTCTAAAACCGCATGACCTAAGGCAAAATTTTGTTCTATTAAAAAAAAAAAAAAATTGGTACAAGTGTCGGCCCGAAGCTTGTATACCCATGGGTCGCATTTATCAAGTTTTTTGCGCAGTATCCCTTTATATGCAAACAAAGGAAAATGGATAAGAATTGCTATTGTTTATAAACTGATTCAACTGATTCATTTTTAGCACGCATGTTGAAGGTCATACCAGAAGTCATTGTAAAAAATTTCAGCCAAATCGGAATTGAATTGCCCCCTCTAGACGTTCAAGAAATAAAATCAGGAGATCGGTGGGAGCTATATCAGCTTATGGACCGATTCAGACCATATGTAGTACAAATGTATAGGTTATAGAGACAGTTACTTTGCAAAGTTTCAGCCAAATCGGTTAAGAATTAATTACGGTCTCAGAAAATGTTATTTTGGAAAATTTCAATCAAATCGTTAAATCGGTAAATGCATGTTCTAGAGGTTGAAGAAGTCAAATCGGGAGATCGGCAGATGTATCAGGCTAAAGACCGATTTGAACCATATTTGGCACAGATGTTGGAAGTCATAACAAAACGCAACGTATAAAATTTCAGCTAAATCGGATAAAAATAGAAAAGACGGAAAGGGCTAGATCGACTTAAAATGTCATGACGATAAAAAATATATATACAGGGTGGCTGATGAATATTGCTACAATGATGAATATTGCTACATTTTTTTTTCGGTGTATGGAATACATTTTTCTTTTATTCATGTTAAATTAAATTATTAAATTAATTATTAAATTATTATTAATTAAATTAATTAATTAATTAATTAAATTAATTATTAAATTATTATTATTAAATAGAAAAAAAGTTATTACATTTTTTTTTGGTAGCGGCTTTCATCAGCCACCCTGTACTTTATGGGGTCTCAGACGAAAAGTTCGAGGTTTTACAGGCGGAGTGACGAAATAAGCATACTCCCAACCTATGGTGGAGACTAATTTCGGCCGAGCCGAATATTGGAAACCCATCAATATGGATTCGTTAAAAAATTAATGGTTCTTTATCAGTTTATATTTGATTTATTTTGAAGAAATAAAATAGAACATTGATTAATACTATTGGCAGATCAAGAAGTCAGATGGTGGGATCGGTTTATAAATTAATAAATGGTGAGCTTATTGGAAACTTGAGGTGTACTTCACACACCAAATTTTAGAAATCGGATAAAAACTGAGACGTCTATGGACTCAGGCTGTCAAATCAGGAGCTCGGGCTGTCAATCGGCGTGGGCGTTGAAGAGCATAAAAATACTTTACATTCCGAATTTCAACCAAGTCAGATAAAAATAAATGATTATAGTGACTCATAAAATCAATTCCATTTAATATAGGAACTACATCACCAACAAAACCCATATGAACCGATACCCAGCGACCCGCATTAATAGAAGCAACTTTGCAAAATTTAAAGCGGAAACCCTGATTTGTACAAACGTTATTGTAACTTCGACAGAAGAACGGACAGACTTACAGGATATCCGATGAAAAACATACTCTTTGTGCTTTCAAGGGTTTACATCAGGAGAACGGCTTATATAGGGTCATACCGAAAGTTTGATCTTTGCGACCTATAATTGGCACTGATTTGTAAGGGGGGTAATAAAGGGTGATTTTTTTGAGGTTAGGATTTTCATGCATTAGTATTTGACAGATCACGTGGGATTTCAGACATGGTGTCAAAGAGAAAGATGCTCAGTATGCTTTGACATTTCATCATGAATAGACTTACTAACGAGCAACGCTTGCAAATCATTGAATTTTATTACCAAAATCAGTGTTCGGTTCGGAATGTGTTCATTCACCGTAACGTTGCGTCCAACAGCATCTTTGAAAAAATACGGTCCAATGATTCCACCAGCGTACAAACCACACCAAACAGTGCATTTTTCGGGATGCATGGGCAGTTCTTGAACGGCTTCTGGTTGCTCTTCACTCCAAATGCGGCAATTTTGCTTATTTACGTAGCCATTCAACCAGAAATGAGCCTCATCGCTGAACGGTGAATGAACACATTTCGAACCGAACACTGATTTTGGTAATAAAATTCAATGATTTGCAAGCGTTGCTCGTTAGTAAGTCTATTCATGATGAAATGTCAAAGCATACTGAGCATCTTTCTCTTTGACACCATGTCTGAAATCCCACGTGATCTGTCAAATACTAATGCATGAAAATCCTAACCTCAAAAAAATCATCCTTTACAACTCTTCGTTCTTCAACAAAAACGGATAAAAATTATGACTAGCCTAAATAAAATCAATCAACGAAAAACAAAACCGTGCCAATTTTCAGTCCAATAGCATTAGGTTTGTTCGTGTATTTTTCACTAAAAATTTGCAGGAGAGTAAAAGAAGCCTTTACTCTCTTTTGCTACTTATTTATTTCAATTAAGCACTTTATAAAACAACTATTCAATGCTGCAAATTTCTGCTGGGAAAAAAACTTCCATTAGAAATTTGCAAGCTTCCAATTATCAAACCCTCAAAATTTTGCTAAAGTACGCGAACGACTTCCAATAAGAATTTGTGCAAATTTGTGAAGACAGTAGTGTGCTTAAAGCATACAGAAAGACACACGCATGGTCAAGCGGATGTGACTTAAGTGCTTCGAATTTACGAAATTTATTGCACGAGGAAAAGGTACCTCGCATTTATACTTCCGGTTCGTTCAATAATTGTGTGCGCTCCAAAAGTCGGGAATTTTCCATATTTTTTTTTTTCGAATAGTCGAGAGTCGCGATCAGTGTTGCCGTTTTTGGTAGTTCCTATCAAAATTGGTAGGTTTTTATTGTCTTGATAGGTTGGTAGTTCCAACTCAATTTTTGGTAGGTTTTTCCTACATATAAAAACCCATTTTTGTGTGCTGAAAACATCGCCGAGGATAACTTAAAATTATTTCACTTCTTGTTGATTCTTTGTATACGTGGAGAATAAAACCATAAATGTCGAGGGGCTAAATATTTTTTCAAGTGGTCTCACTGCTTTAAATTTCAGGAAGAAGGGACTAAGTTATGATATTGACTGTAACTGATACGACTGTTAGAGATCTTCAAATTTCATAAATTTTTGGTAAAAACAGAGGCTTTTTTATGTCTTTAATTGAAAAATGGGGATATAGGCTAGGTGCATACAATCAAGGTCAGATCCGATTCATACTCAGATGTTAAGGGGTCCACTGTAACATCGAAAATGGTTAGTAAATGCACATTTATGGGCTCAAACCCTTGAATCGGATATTTATGAACTCATGATTTCTTATGGGGAGAGGTATAAAGGGTGCTATATTAGGTATAAAGGGTGCTATATCAAAATTTAAACAAACTTTGAAATTAAGGCTGTGATTTCAAAAACAGACGGACGGACATATCTAGATCGTCTATGAATATAATGATCTAGAATGTATACTTCGTAGATTTGAAAAATATTATTTGATGGGCTGCAAATGGATTGGTCAAATGGCCAACCGCATTTTAGCTTGTAGAACATTTGGTAGGTTTTGGTCGGGTTTGGTAGGATTTTTCTTGAATCTTGATAGGAAATAACTTTTTTTGAGTGGCTTATATCCTTATATCCTTTTAACTTCCCGCCAACTATTTCATTCATTAAGGGCATGGTATTGCCACACAATTAGTTACTTTGACTCCATTTAATATTTACTTCAATGTTTAAATAAGTGCGTTTCCAAAGTTGTATTTAACCAAATTAAACCGCAAACGTCATTGTCCATTGCCACAGCTTAAGCTACTGAATGACTTTCATGCCAAAGAACACCAAGTAGGGTCTCACGCATCACACCACCATACACACACTCGCACCTCAATAGCATACACTGCACATACCAGTCCCCTCTCGCACTATTATCACTTATACTCCACACATATGGCTTTGAAACGGATGATTGAGTAAAAATTAGCATGTCTTTTCCTTAAAGAAAATTAAATTGCATATGTATTCGTTGCTTCTCTGGAAGAATATCTTTTGATTGATGTCAATTTCAGTAAAAACAAGTAAAAGCGTGCTAAGTTTGGCCGGGCCGCATCTTATATACCCTCCACCATTGATCGCATTTGTCGAGTTCTTTTCCCGGCATCTCATCTTAGGCAAAACAGGATATAAGAAAAGATTTGCTCTGCTATTAGAGCGATATCAAGATATGGTCCGGTTTGGACCACAATTAAATTATATATTGGAGACCTGTGTTAAATGTCAGCCAATTCGAGTAAGAAATGCGCCCTTTGGGGGCTCAAGATGTAAAATAGAGTGATCGATTTATATGGGAGCTGTATCGGGCTAAAGACCGATTCAGACCATAATAGAAACGTAAGTTGATGGTCATTAGAGAATCCGTCGTACAAAATTTCAGACAAATCGGATAATAATTGCGACCTATACAGGCTCAAGAAGCCAAGACCCCAGATCAGTTTATATGACAGCTATATCAGGTTATGAATCGATTTGAACCTTATTTGACACATTAGTTGAAAGTAAGAATAAAATACGTCATGCAAAATTTCAGCCAAATCGAATGGGAATTGCGCCCTCTAGAAGCTCAAGAAGTCAAGTCCCCATATCTGTTTATATGACAGCTATATCAGGTTATGAACCGATTTGAACCATACTTGTTGGATATCATAACAAAATACTACGTGCCAAAATTCATTCAAATAGGATAAGAATTGCGCCCTTTAGAGACTCAAGAAGTCAAGACCCAAGATCGGTTTATATGACAGCTATATCAGTTTATTGACCGATTTGAACCATACTTGGCACAGTTGTTGGATATCATAACAAAACATGTCGTGTAAAATTTCATTCCAATCGGATAAGAATTGCGCACTATAGAGGCTCAAGAAGTCAAGAACCAAGATCGGTTTATATGGCAGCTATATCAGGTTATGTACCGATTTGAACCATACTTCGCACAGTTGATGGATATCATAACAAAACACGTCGTGCAAATTTCATTCCAATCGGATAAGAATTGCGCCCTCTAGAGACTTAAGAAGTCAAGACCCAAGATCGGTTTATATGACAGCTATATCAGGTTATGGACCGATTTCAACCATACTTGGCACATTTGTTGGATATCATAACAAAACACGTCGTGCAAAATTTCATTCCAATCGGATAAGAATTGCGCACTCTAGAGGTTCAAGAAGTCAAGACCCAGGATCGGTTTATGTGGCAGCTATATCAGGTTATGTACCGATTTGAACCATATTTCGCACAGTTGTTGGATATCATAACAAAACACGTCGTGCAAAATTTCATTCCAATCAGATAAGAATTGCGCACTCTAGAGGCTCAAGAAGTCAAGACCCAAGATGGGTTTATATGGCAGCTATATCAAAACATGGACCGATATGACCCATTTACAATACCAACCGACCAACCACATTAAAAGGAAGTATTTGTGCAAAATTTGAAGTGGCTAGCTTTACTCCTTCGGAAGTTAGCGTGCTTTCGACAGACAGACAGACGGACGGACGGACATCGCTAGATCGACATAAAATGTCATGACGATCAAGAATATATATACTTTACGGGGTCTCAGACGAATATTTTAAGTAGTTACAAACAGAATGACGAAATTAGTGTACCCCATCCTATGGTGGAGGGTATAAAAATTTATGTGGTCAGATCCAAATATATCTGGGATAAGATAAAGTTGGATCTAATTGGATCCAAATGGATCTGCCATATCAAACTATAAATAATTATTTATGAAGCTATATATAACTAAACTCGTATCTGGTAGTAGATACAATTGGATATGGGACCAGATATAATTATATCTGCTATATGGAATTATATGCAAGGAAATATGCTATATATAATTATATCTGGCCTAAGATATAATTATAGAGATTAAATATTTTTAAATATAATTTGATCTATTTATATCTGGAACAAATTTGAGATCTAATTGTATCAGATTTTATCCAATTAGATCTAATTTTATACAATTGGATCCAATTATATATAATAACTTTTCCAGTTTAGATCTAATTGTATACAATCTGGTACAATTTGATACAAGTTATTGATACAATTGTATCTCGAATTTGTCCCAGATATAAATAGATCCAATTATATTTAAAAATATTTAATCTCTATAATTATATCTTAGGCCAGATATAATTATATATAGCATATTTCCTTGCATATACAATCTGGTACAATTTGATACAAGTAATTGATACAATTGTATCTCGAATTTGTCCCAGATATAAATAGATCCAATTATATATAATAATATCTAATTGGATCAGATTGTATATAATTGGATCTTAAATTTAAAAATAGCTGTTGTTTTCTTTCGTTTCATTTTTGTATTTTTTGTTTTGCTTATTTTACATTTAACTGTTGTTGTTGTTTAACTCTTGTTTTGTATCATTTTTTCATATCAGTGCTGTCTTTAGCCGCCAGTGGGGTTTGAAGATGGGTCCTCTTGTTTGCTTTTCATATGCTCTACCAACTAAGCCAACCACTTGTTTTTAATATGCGTGGCTAAAGGTAAAGCATCGTCTTTTGCTCCCGTCAATACTCCATATTTGTATACCCACCACTGAAGGATCCATTTCCGACCCTATAAAGTGTATATATTCTTGATCAGCGTAAAAATCTAAGACGATCTAGCCATGACCGCCCGTCTGTCTGTTGAAATCACGCTACAGTCTTCAAAAAAAGAGATATTGAGCTGAAACTTTGCACAGATTTTTTTTGTTCATAGCAGGTTAAGTTCGAAGATGGGATATATCGGACTATATATTGATATAGCCCTCATATAGACCGATCCGCCGATTTAGGGTCTTAGGCCCATGAAAGCCGCATTTATTATCCGATTTTGCTGAAAATTGGGACAAAGAGTTGCGTTAGGTCCTTCCGATCCTTCGTCAATTTGGCTCAGATCGGCACAGATTTGGTTATAGCTGTCATATAAACCGATCCTCCGATTTAGAGTCTAGGCCCATAAAAGCCACATTTACTATCCGACATCGACATCCTTCGTCAATTTGGCTCAGATCGGTTCAGATTTGGTTATAGTTGCCATATAGACCGATCCGCCGATTTAGGGTCTTAGACCCATAAAAGCCACATTGTCCGATTGTACTGAAATTTGGGACAGTGAGTTGTCTATATTGGATTCAAAGTCTTGGCCCCATAAAAAGCGCATTTATAATCCATTTCACTGAAATTTGGGACAGTGCTTTGTGTTAGGCTTTTCAACATTCGTTTCATATATGATTCAGATCAGTTTATATTTAGATGTAGCTACTAAAAAGACCGATATATTGTTACACACAGTTGGACAATGACTTGTACTTATTAGTATTTGGTCCAAATCGGAACATATTTGGATATAGCTGCTATGGGGCATAAGGTATGGATTTTTCACCGGATTTTGATGAAAGGTGGTTTACACGTATATCCGAAGTGGTGGGTATCCAATGTTCGGCACGGGCGAACTTAACGCCTTTTTACTTGTTTCTCACTCGGGTTATAATTCGAGAATGTCAATTTTAGTCAATGTGGCTGCTGGCTTATTTGCTGAAAACATTAGGCTTCACTGGGAAATCGAAAAAATCTAATTTTTAGCATAAAAACAAAAAATGTTTTCCATTTAAATCACAATTATCCTATTCCTTATACTTGCCATCTGAGGATGACATATCAAAAACAAATATCCGATTTTGATGTTGGTTCGGAAACGTAAAAAACTCTTAAGGCCCTAGAGCCCCAATATGAACTCTTACAACTTTTTCCCCCATATTCTTGTTCTACGCAACATTTTCTTAATTTGAGTACCACATTGGGACATTTCACTTGGGTATGGAAAGAGTTAACCCCAGAGGGAACCCCAGACCTAAACGAAAAAAAATCATATTCGTGTTCCCGAAGCCATTTGAGAGAGGTATTTTTGGGCCTTTTCCCGTGAACTGAACTTTGCTACGGATATATAATATAAAAATAGTTAAACTCAGCTAACCCCCTATACCGATCGTTTGAAGCTCAAAGATTTGCCATCACTTGATGGCAAAGTGTCGTCTTTATGCAAAAGCTCATGAATAGGGAAATAAACTCTCAAAACTTGGCAAACAGAATTATCAATAATTTCGCTTCACGGACAGCAAGGACCATTATTTCCCTAATCATTTCGATTTTTAAAAAGAAATTATCAACTAAAGAATTTAGTCACCTTTGCAAAAAAAAAAAAATTGCCAACTAACTAAGTACCTAATCTCCGGAATTCATACTTCACTTTACCATCATCTTAACCTTATTCTTAATTGACGTGCTGCTGCATCCTGCTACTCTCTTTCACGTTTTCACTCTTGTTTCTGTCGCTTAAATTGCGAAAAACACCTAATCTCCGGAATTCCAACTTCACTATACCATCATCTACAATAACTCTTAATCGTTACCTGTCGTTTCAATTTTACTGAGTCGACGTGCTGATTCATCCTGCCGACGACACATCTGCATCTCGCGTAATCTTCTCCAGCAGGATATCAGGATGACACGATAAGCTGTCTCCTTGTCTGAAACCTCGTTTGGTATTGAATGGTTCCGAGAGATCTTTCCTATTATTACTGAGGAACGTGTATCAGCAAGCGTCCAAACTCAGACATGGCATGAAATACCTTTGAACGTATAGGGCTATCGAAAGCGGCTTTGTAGTTAACAAAGAGATGGTAGGTGTTGATTTCTCATTCTCGGGTATTTTCCAGGATTTGGCGCAGTGTGAATATCTGGTCCATGGTGGATTTACCAGGTCTAAAGCCGCATTGATAGGCCACAATTGACTCATTGACCTCATTGACTTTAGTTTTTAATCTTTCACAAAGTACACCCGAGAGTATCTTGTATGTGATGGGGAGGAAACTTATTCCTCTGTAGTGTACGGGACATAGTATGCTGAAGTTCCAATCATCGGGTATGCGTTCTTCTAGCCAGATCATTCAGACAAGCTGATGCATACGCCTTATGAGCGCCTCTTTTCTGGTCTTAAATAGTTCAGCGGGCAACTCGTGGGCTCCTGCTGTCTTGTTGTTCTTCAGTCGGGTCACAGCTACTTGAACCTGCTTCTGACTAGGAGGTAAACAGATCAGGGATTAGTTCTGTGGTATCCTCTTCGCCGCCTCGTCGGACTCTAGCAGCTGGGTAAAATGTTCTTTCCATATTCTCAGCACACTATTTGTATAAGTTACCAGATTTTATTTTTTGCAGGAGGATGTGCCTGTACCAAAGCCATCGGTTTGATGTTTGATTCTTTGGGCGAATTTCCGGACTTTATTCTGACTCCTGTACACACTCCTCCTCCTCCGCTCACACTCACACTCACTCACGACTATCCATTTCCTTGTTCTTTTGGCGGAATAAACGTTTCTCCTCTCTCCCGATACCGCTCGTTTATTTGGCGCGTTGCTACTGATTGCATGGTTACTGCCGCATATTTGGCTTCAGAAGCATCTTCTTCGCCGCCAACGTCGGACACAAGCAGTTGGGTAAAATGTTCTTTCCATATGCTCAGCATGTTATCTGTGTCAGTTACCAGATTTCCTTATTTGTCTCTGCAGGAGGATGTGCCTGCACCAAAGCCATCGGTTTGATGTTTAATTCTTTGGTAGAATTTCCGAACTTCATTCTGACTCATTTACATCTCAATTCGCTCTCACTCTCGTCTTTCCATTTCCTTTTAATACCCACCACCGAAGGATGGGGGTATATTCATTTTATCATTCCGTTTGCAACACATCGAAATATCCATTTCCGATCCTAAAGTATATACATTCTCGATCAGCGTAAAAATAAGACCATCTAGCCATGCATGTCCGTCTGTCTGTCTGTCTCTCTGTTGAAATTACGCTACAGTCTTTAAAAATAGAGATATTGAGCTGCAACTTTGCACAGATTCTTTTTTAAGATCGAAGATGGGCTATATCGGACTATATCTTGATATAGCCCCCATATAGATCGATCCGCCGATTTAGGGTCCTAGGCCCATAAAAGCCACATTTATTAACCGATTTTGCTGAAATTCGGGACAAAGAGTTGTGCTAGGCCTATCGACATCCTTCCTTAATTTGGTCTTGATCGGTTCAGATTTGGATATATCTGTCCAATTTCGCCGAAATTTTGGACAGTGACATCCCTCTTCAATTTGGCCCAGATCGGTTCAGATTTAGATATAGACCGATCTAAAGTCTTAACCCCATAAAAGGCATATTTATAATCCGATTTCGCTGAAATTTAACGCAGTGACTTATGTTGGGCTTTTCGACATCCGTATCGTATATGGTTCAGATCGGTTTATATTTGGATATGGCTACCAAAAAGATCAATATTTGTTCTACAAAATAGTAGACCTCTCAATATCCGTGTTGAATTTAATCCAAATCGGACCATATTTCGATAAAGTTCCTATGGGGGCATAAATTAAGCATTTTTCACCGGATTATGACGAAAGGTAGTTTACATATATGCCCGAGGTAGTAGGTACCCAAAGTTCGGCTCGGCCGAACTTAACGCCTTTTTACTTGTTCTTTTTGCGGAATAGATGTTTCTCCTCTCTTCTTTTCTCGTGATACCTCTCCTTCATCTGGCGCGTTGCTACTGATTGCAGGGTTGCTCTATATGCCGCATTCTTGGTTTCACGACACTCTTGGCCGTACCATGGTTTCTAGGAGCAGGCTTCCGGTACCCAAGTACGGACTACGCGGCATTTTCCATGGAGTGGGCAATAGTTTGCCACAGCACCATTATATCATCGAACAAGGAGTGCTTTCATCAAGCAGTTGGTTCAGTCGAGTGGAGTACGCCGCTGCCATTTGTTGTGTTTGCAGCTTTTCAATGTCAAGCTTCCGTGCAGTGTCAGATCGTACTTTTCTCACCCTGTTTAAACGGGTGCTAACCTTTGCTGCAACAAGGTATTGATCCGAATCGATCGTACATCGAACGCGTTGGATGAATGCCTTCCATCTATCTCAACGTGACCAATTTGGTTTCTCGTGTTTTGATCGGTTGACAGCCATGTGGTTTTGTGAATTATTATATGTAGAAATCTTGTGCTGCCGCGGCGAAATCCTCAGCTTCATCGGACGTTATCTCATGGAGGCTAAATTTTCCGATGTCTTCCTTCCCTATCATCGCATTGAAATTTCCCACAACGATTTTAATATGATGGGCGGAGAAAATATCTTTGGTTTGCTCGTCCTTGTCTTCCGTCGGGGCATGGGCACAAACAAGGGTGATATTGAAAAATTTGTTTTTCTGCCGATTGTGGCTAGCCTCCCATCCACCGGAAGAAAGCTGGAGACAAAGTGTTTCAGTTTCCGATTAACCACAAATTCACAGCCAAATTCATGCCTCGTGTCAGCTAGAGAATAGTTCGTCACCGTTTGGTGTTGTAGTGACGCCATTCCCAGTCCATCGCACTTCCTGTAAGGCGGTAATATCTGCCTTGTACTACCCTAATACATCCGCCAGCGCGTATACTGCCCAAAAACTTGTGAATGTTCACATCCGCTAAATCAAAGAAATGAGAATCTATAGTGGAACTCCATCTAAGTTTCCAGGACCAGGCCCGAAGGGCAATGAATGATAGATGGTCACAAAGAGGGGGTTGTGAGCATTCCAAAACTATGTGGCCTAATCCAGACTTGAAGAGGTCTACTGATTTGCTGTCACTGGCTAGAACAGACGTCTCAGTCATTGCGTCCGTCATGACAGGACACAGTCTAATCGGAAAACATGCTGACAGACTGAAGGTTGCCAGCAACGACTTTTGCAGAAACTGTGAGGACATCGAAGAAGAAGAGAATATAGAGCACCTTCTGTGTGTGTGTCCCGCACAAGCAGTCAGAAGGAGTTCCACTTTAGATTCTCATTTTTTTGAGAACCTGTTTGATTTAGCGGATGTGAACATTCGCAAGTTATTGGGCTTTTTAAAGCGATCCGGATGGTTCAACGGTAGGAACTAGAAGGCATATTCCTTCTTCTGTTCCTGTGGTACACAAGGCGAGTCTGATAGCAGACTGCCACATAAACCTAACCATAGTCTCTTCTTCTTCGATGTCCTCACAGCTTCTGCAAAAGTCTTTACTGGCAACCTTCAGTCTGTCAGTATGTTTTCCGAGATTGAGATATTTTAAACTATTTCTTATTTTGTGATTTCAACAGGATATTGTCTACAGACGATGTATTTTTTGCAAATCTTTCATTCAGAAGTTTTAGTTAATCGTTTGTGGATATTAATAAATTAGAATTTGTTTATTTGATAAAACTGGTCAATATGACTTTTGTATCCCCTGGTGTTTTTAGTTCTTCTATCTCAAGTTGGTTGCTTATTTCCAAATCTGGCAACAAGTTTTCTGCAACAGGTTTTGAGTTATAAGCAGCTAAGGGCCATATAATTCAGAATTTCTACCCAGATTTTGGTTTTTTGGACAGTAAAAGTTATTGTTTTGGTTGTTTCGATATGAATTCCCAAATAAGTAATGGCCCAAATAGTTTTTGCTGTGTTAGTGGTACAGTCGAAACCGGATAAGTGAAACGCTAAAAATTTATCAGTTTTGTTCCACTTATCCGTAATTTTCAGTTAAGCGTGGTTTGAATAAGTAAAATTCCTTTTCTGTTGAGCTCTAAGAAAGCGAATTCTCATGTCACAGTAGTAATCATGTATGAAAAAACTGGAGTAGAAAAAGTGAAATATTCAGTGACAATCTTGAAAAAGTCAGAGATAACTATTACCGAAATGACAAGAAATGTTTTTGCAAATTTCATTTTGGACGAAAATTTTTGTAGTCCCAGATAGTTTCCGATAGAAATGCCTTTTTCGCGACATCGCATAAAAACGAAATTCGGAATATTAAAACCTTCACAGTTAAGCGATTTTAATTGCATTGAATAATATTAAAAAATTATGGTTCTTCTTTAATATATTTCTTCTTTAATATATTTCAAAAACTGCTTGGATCAAGCATAAATATCGTCATTGCGATTTCAAATAGAAAAATTACTAAAAATATATTGTTAATGGTGTATATCCATCCCACACGTACATATGACATGCTGATACAGGCAGTGTATATCCCTCTAAGCCAATGAACCAGTCTATCAGGAACAGATTGTAGATCAAATGGTGATACATCATTAGGCCTTGGCCACTTAAAGGAGTCAAAACTTATTGCTTATTGCCCAAAGGATTTTCGGCTAAGACACAATTTCTCCAATAACCTCCGAAGAATGCATACCGGTGACAACCTTTTCTGGCGCCACGTTGTCCGTTGGAGAATTTCCCGGGAAATGTGTATCAACGAGTAGCTGTAGCGTTTCCTCATTAGACATTGTCCATGACAGAGGTCTCGAGGACAGAATATTCCTTAGTCTAGAGGCCTCAGATGTATCCTCCACAGAGCTGCAGAATACCATCCAGGATTTGTTCTGAGCTTTTCACAGCTCGCCCTTATATTTTCTTAGCTCAGCCTTATAGATGTCCCAATCGTGGGCGCTCTTGTAACTTTCGCCCTGCTGAAGAGATTTCTGCAATCCTTCCTTAGAGCAGCTCTGGTGTCCACTCTGTCGGTGGCTGTTTGCCCCTTAGCTTGGCACTAGAATATGTCGACCTTCAGACTTGTTGGGGTCGGCGAGACAGCCGGATTTTAGCACGAATACTGCATGTCTTCGGTCACCATCAGCCACATCCAATCCACCAATCTTCCAGTCGGTGGTTGAAAGTTTGGGATTACATTGCCTTAGTCTTCCAAGTATCGCTTCAGGATCTGAGGGAATCTTTGGTATCCAAGCAGGCGCCATTGGACGAGAAGGAATATCTTCCTTCTTGACTAAATCTAGTGCTGCACCTGGTCAGATCTCACCAATATTTTTAGCGCACAACGATACATTGCAATTGAGCGTTGATCGCCTAAGGCAATTAGTCGGTATCGGCCTCGGTACCAGCCTGCATCGTCACAAACTGGAGTAGACCCAGGAAATTCCGCAGGGACATCGTAGTATACTGATGACAGTCCATAGACTATCTCACTCCAATTATTCATAGGTATGTAGCTCGGTTCTTCTCCATTGTCGACAACTGCCATCACCAAAGTGTCCCTCGCGGCATTAGGAAGGGTTCTTGGACCCATCTTATTATTGTTCGCCCTAGTTCTTTTTGGCATGGGATGCCCACTGCAGTGCAGTTTCCGAATCTAGACGTGTAGTCTTTGTGGTAGCCTGTGCAGCGAATTCCCGAACCCAATTTGCTGAGTCTCTCTCCCTATTAGTGAGAGTCTTCTCCTCTCAATAAACCTGAGAGTGATGGGTTCTCTATTATTCCAACCTCTTATAGAACGTGTTGGTTGGCAGGGAAGGCCGATGGCCTAGGCAAATTATAGGCATGCGAAGGAATATGATCGTCATTGTCCTTAAGATTCGATGCTACGGCCTGATACCATCACCGTAGCTGTTGGGTCTTTGGGGTCCATTCTAAGTCTCCCCCGTGCTCTTGTGCGGCTATACTGGATAACACTATCGTAGCTATTTTTGAGTTACATAAAATTTTGTCCGAAAATAATGACCAGCGTAGCTTTAAAACAACTACTATTGGCTTATATTATGCCTATAACCAATTAAATGCATTTCCAATGAATTCAATGTATTGGAATAGATTTCCAATCAACTGATCCACTCCGTGGGAGACACCAATTAAAAAATATTTATTTTTGCTTTTGACTATTTGTGGACTGTCATGGTCATGTTTCAAAATATATATACGCTTCCGCTCCAAATTCTTTCCATTGTCTGTCATAGACACATAAAGAAATTGTTTTTGTAAAATTATTAGAGTTAAAAAAAATTGTCTTAATTAATGAAGTAGTATAAAATATATTATCTGCATATACAATAGTTGCGAGATTATTTTCCAAAGTCACGCAAAATTCTCTTTGTTTTTCCAACAGATTTTTATCGAAATATTTTACGAGATAATATTATTATTTTGCGAGTGTACGCAGAAATTACAATAGTGAGGTTATTATTTGGTTAAAGTAGGTCAGAGCCTACAATAACTTATACTCACAGAACAAAGCTTTTATAAACCCCAATAGGCTCTTAAAGGCTTGTGAATGTGGTTTTGGTACATAGGCGTATTGGTTGTTTAAAAAGCCTCCATAACTTTTTGTGAGTGCAAATTTGCAATTTTTGCCCATGAACATTCCACAAAGGAACAGCGCAATCTTCTCACATATCAGTGAGTGCAGTCCGATTCAAGTTTCAAGCTCAATAAAAGGGAACCCCCTTTTTATAGCCGAGTCCGAACGGCGTGCCGCAGTGCGACACCTCTTTGGAGAGAAGTTTTTACATGGCATAATACCTCAGAAATGTCGCCATCATTAGGAGGGGAAAACCACAGCTAAAATTATTTTTTTTCTGATGGTCTCGCCAGTATTCGAACCCTGGTGTTCAGCGTCATAGGCGGACATGCTAACCTCTGCGCTACGGTGGCTTTTTGTGAATACGGCTGTAAATATCAGAGGAAAGAGCCAACTTTATTTATTTATATAGTGCTTACCAGGAGGTTGGGGTATTGTGCGCAAAAGTCTTCCAGCTGCGTTGAATTTCAGAACTCTATGATTGCAGTACCCATCAGCAATGAAAAACTGAAAGTTAAACGTAATTTGAAAACATTAAATTCGACGTAATAAAAAAGAGTAAAGACAACAATTCGCGGCTCATGCTTGTTTTAAATGTATCATCTACACTCAGAGAAATGTGACAGATGTAATGCATAAATGCGTAGACAACAAATATCTTTGCAGTTTTCATATTTCAAAAAATAGGAAAATAGTCTAAATATGTCATAAATAATTTAAAACAAGTCAAAGCGTGGTAAGTTCGGCCGGGCTGAATCTCAAATACCCTCCACCATGGATCGCATTTGTCGAGTTCCTTTCCCGGTATCTCTTGTTAGGCAGACGAAGGGTAAAAGATTAGAATTGCTATGCTATTGGAGCTATATCAAGTTATGGTCCGATTCGGGCCACCGTTGAATTGAATGTTCGAGACCATAGTAGAAGTCACCGTGTAAAATTTCAACCAATTCGAATAAGATCTACGGCCTTTAGGAGCTCAAGAAGTAAAATAGGGAGATCGGTTTATATGGGAGCTGTGTCGAGCTAAATACTGATTCAGACCATATTTAACACGTATGTTGAAGGTCATCGGAGAAGCCGTAGTACAAAATTTATGTCAAGTCGGATAATAATTACTCCCTCAAGAAGCTCAAGAAGTCAACATCCAAGACCGGTTTATATGACAGCTATATCAGTTTATAGACCGATTTGAACCATGCCTAACACAGTTGTTGGAAGTAACAACGAAACACGTCATGCCAAATTTAAGCCAAATCAGATAGGAATTCCACCCTCTAGAGGATCAAGAACCCAAATTGGTTTATATGGCAGCTACATCCATCAGGTTATGCACCGATTTGATCCATACTTAGTACAGTAGTTGGAAGTCATAACGAAAGACGTCATGCAAAGTTTCAGCCAAAAAGGATGAGAATTTCGCCCTCTAGTGGCTTAAGAAGTCAAGATCCAAGATCGGTTACAATTTCAACCGACCTACATCGATAAGAAGTCTTTGAGCAACATTTAAGTGGCTAGCTTTACTCCTTCGAAAGTTAGCGTGCTCTCGACAGACAGACAGACGGACGGACATGACTAGATCGACTTAAAATGAAATGTCGATCAAGAGTATATATACTTTATGGGGTCTTAGGCGAATATTTCGAGAAGTTACAAACAGAATGATGAAATTAATTTGCCCCCATCCTATGGTGGAGGGTATAAAAATAAGCCTGTTATGTAACATTTTATCATTTCATTAAATACGCTTATTAGCGTGAAAGTTTTTATTTAGCGGTCGAACGCGTAAAGCTAGCCGCTTGAATTTGGCACATATATGTAAGTCATTGGGGATTGCAAATGGGCCATATCAGCTCAGATTTGGATATAGCTCCCATATAAAACGATCTCCCGGATTAACTTCTTGAGCCACTGGAAGCTTCAATTTTTTCCGATTTGGCCGAAATTTTGGACATAGTGTTTTGTTATGACTTCCAACAACTGTGCCAAGTATGGTCTAAACCAGCCCATATCCTGATATAGCCGCCATATTAACCAATCTCCCGATTAGAATAACCGATATAGCTCATATATATTTGTAAAAGTCATTCATTCATTAGTACGCTTTTACTTGTTTTTATACTCACCACCGAAGGATGGGGGTATATTCATTTTGTCATTCCGTTTGCAACACATCGAAATATCCATTTCCGACACTATAAAGTATATATATTCTTGATCAGCGTAAAAATCTAAGACCGTCTGTCTGTTCAAATCACGCTACAGTCTTAAACAATAGAGATATTTAGCTGAAACTTTGCACAGATTCTTTTTTTTATCCATTAGCAGGTTAAGTTCAAAGATGGGCTATATCGAACTATATCCCATAAAGACCGATCCACCGTTTAGGGTCTTAGGCCCATAAAAGCCAGTGAATTGTGTTAGGCACTTCGACATCCTTCGTCAATTTGGCTCAGATCGGTCCAGATTTGGATATAGCTGCCATATAGACCGATCCTCCGATTTAGGGTCTTAAGCCCATAAAATCCACATTTATTAACTATCCGATTTTGTTGAAATTTAGGACAATGAGTTGTGTTCGACATCCTTCATCAATTTGGCTCAGATCGGTCCAGATTTAGATATAGCCATATAGACCGATCCTCCGATGTAGGGTCTTAGGGCCATAAAAGCCACATTTATTATCCGATTTTGCTGAAATTTGGGACAGTGAGTTGCGTTAGGCCCTTCGACATTCTTCGTCAATTTGGCTCAGATCGGTTCAGATTTGGTTATAGCTGCCATATAGACCGATCTCTCGATTAAAGGTTTTGGGCCCATAAAGGGTGCATTTATTGTAAGATGTCGCCGAAATGTAGGACAGTGAGTTGTGTTACGCCCTTCGACATTCCTTTTCAATGTGGCCCAGATCGGTCCAGGTTTGGATATAGCTGCGATATAGACCGATATCTCGATTTTAAGTCTTGGCCCCATAAAAGGCCCTTTTATTGCCCGATGTCGGCGAAATTTCTTGTCTTGGCCCCTAAAAGCGCATTTATAATCCGATTTCACTGAAATATGACACAGTGATTTATGTTAGGCTTTTCGACATCCGTGCCGTATATATTGTAGTTCAGATCGGTGTATTTTTGGATATAGCTACTAAAAAGACCAATATTTTGTTATACACAATTGAACAATGACTTGTACTTATTAGCATTTGGTCCAAATCGGAACATATTTCAATATAGCTGTTATGGGGCATAAGGTATGCATTTTTCACCGGATTTTGACGAAAGGTGTTTTACATATATACCCGAGGTGGTGGGTATCCAAAGTTCGGCCCGGCTGAATTAAACGCCTTTTTACTGGTTTTATATTTAAATGATTGCATTCAATAGTGTGGGGATAAACACCACAGAAAATTTTTCTGATGTTCACGCCGGGATTTTAACCTAGGCGTTCGCCGTCATAGGCGGACATGCTCACCTCTGCGCCACGGTGGCCTCCAAAAATGTCTACTAATACTATATATTTATGCTTTTAAACTAAAGATGTACGCAAAAAAAAATCGCAAACAATTCAAATTAATATTAAGGAATGACTTTGAAATTCTTTTGATCTGCATTTAACTTAGTTAGTGTAAACATTGTAAACGTACTTTTAGCTGACGGTCATACGGTCGGTCAATCTGTATGTTTATAAGTAAAAAAGGAATCTAAAAGTGTTTGCTGTTATCAGCAATCATATTTCTGTGGGTGTAGTTGCTTTAGCCAATAACAGCTGCATACTTACTTCTCCTGTTGTAGCTACAGCAATTGAGGTTGGTTTGCACAAATGCTTCACCGATGAGCCAGGTCTGAAGCGTTTTCCCACTACCAGTAGCGGCTTTTCTTCATAAGGTTTAAACTTGGAAATTAAGTCTGTTAGATGGTGCAAATAACCGAACTTCTTAACTTGCTTACCTTGAACGCTTGGTGCATAGCCACATCTGTAATCCAATAGTTTCCATGAACATCTATGGTTAAGCCGTGAGGCATATAAAAAAGATCATTCCCCCAACCGGATGTAATGGCACCCGTTTTTGGATCCAAGACATATATAGTCTTTTCCTTAATCGGCCCATCTTCAATCATATGGAATACGTTGCTTGCATTGAAGGTACTAGAAAATAAATGAACCAAAACCCCACTTACACGTCAAACGATTATCAGCAAACCAACAGGTAATGGCTGACTCACCTGGCGTCCCAATATCTATCAGCACGGTGGAATATGACTGGATTGCCCTCTGTATCAATGGAGACTGCACTAATTTGCCCTAAACTGTGGGGAACAGTTGGCCAGTTCTCGACAAGCACTGGCGTGGGTACATGTGCCGGAGCGATAGGTTTGTCAAACATCGAATTAGTACCTTCCTTTTTTCCGAATGCGTTGTTATCATTTTCCAGGTGTAAATTGTTTATCTGCAATTGCACATATGGTAAAAGTTCCTTAGGGGAGTTGTGAGTCCGTACCTCGTTTTCCTGCATATGCCTCTTGATAAGCGCCCTAACGTCACTAATAAAACGTTCCTTTGCCGTCATATTATCCTCAAGAGAATCCATATGGTAGCTTGGCAAGTGCTTGGATTCGCCAGTATTTTTTATCAAAATCAAACATATCAAAGCAATATGGCTAAAACTTTTCATCAATGGCCTCATTTTTAATAAAAGTTCACTTGCTTTGCAAGTGTTTTCTCCTTCCTTTCGACACAACGATAGAATTACTTCTATATTATTTTTCCACTTTTCCACAACAACACAACATACGTTTCGTTATCCTCAACTAAGAAATTACGATGTGTGTGTGTCTGGCAGAACGCATGCGCCATATTTATCAACACTTTACAGAACAAATGGTATACATTGTCTGTTGCACTGTGGTTAGGAGGTGCTCTGTTCTTTATTTAACAACATTTCACTCACTGAAAATTATGCCCGCTGGTATCCACTGAGAAATGAGACTAGTTCTAAAACAGTGGAATCACTGGTTCCAAACTTAACGAAGAAGAAGATTAATGGAACAGGGTCAAACTTCTCACATATCATTGAGAGCTGTCCGATTCAAGTTTTTAGGCTCAGTGGTAAGGGACCTCCTATTTATAGCTGAGTCCGAACGGCGTGCCGCAGTGTGACACTTTTTTGGGGAGAAGTTATTACATGGCATAGTACCTCACAAATGCCCAACCCACTTTTTTCCAAATCGAAAATTTCTCAAAATCCTTCTGTAACTGTAAAATGAATAAGATATTTCCAATTTGTTCTCGAAAAAATTGTGGACGCTACTGCTTCCGGAAACTGACCCATCAGCGATGACATTTGTTCATAAAGTGAGAGTTGACCTTTGTATTAATTATCAAAAAAACTATTTATAGTCGAATTAGATCCTTCAAAATCTGCTTATTTAAGCGGATGTCCTAGTTTTATAGTTCTAAGATATGGGCCATTGAATTACTTTGTTAAATATTTCGGCTAGTCTTAGCGTTACTAGCCGAAATGTTTAACAAAGTAATTCAATTCAATTGATTTAAATATTCTAAAAAATCTATTTTGGATTATTTTTTTAATTCTTCTTGGATACCCGAATATTGTCTAATTTTGGAAATTTAAATGCCTAAACGACATCTTCAAATTCTCTCACGAACTTCTTTAAAATCGATCGAAAATCCTTTTTTGTGGAAATGAATCTTGTTAATTATTTAACCCAGCTATTGCTCAACATGCCCATATTTTGCATCGTGTTCTTAAAGCCCTAAGTTTTCATAATCTTTAAATAAAAAATGAAAAGGTGTTAGAAACGAAAATCTAAAATTTTTTTATACGAAGAGTTATCTATTTTCTTACTGTTGGAAACTTTCCATTTTTCGTCGATTTTATTTGCGTTTTAAACATCATTGGATTATTGTCGTCATCTAAAAACTGATAATTTTCAATAGAAAAAAATCTTATCGAAAAATTTTAAGTACTAAAAAAACTACAGACAATATTTTAGTTTCCCAAGAGTTAAAATAATATAAAAGTAACTTTCCCAAATAAAATTTGCATACGTCCGCCTTTGACACTGAACGCATGGGCTCAAATGCCGGCGAGAACAGCAAAACAAATTTTCAGAGGGTGCTATCCTCTTCTAGTGCTGGCGACACTTGCGAGGTTATTACCATAGGTAATCACCCGAGGCCACCGTAGCGCAGAGGTTAGCATGTCCGCCTATGATGCTGAACGCCTGGGTTCGAATCCTGGCGAGAACATCAGAAAATAATTTGCTGCGGTGGTTATCTCCTCCTAATGCTGGCGACATTTGTGAGGTACTTTTCCATGTAAAAATTCTCCCCAACGAGGCGTCGCATAGCTCCGTTCGGACTCGGTTATAAAAAGGAGCCCCCTTATCATTGAGCTTAAACTTGAATCGGACAGTATTCACTGATACGTGAGATGCTTGCCACTGTTCCTTTATTTGCATTTGCAATCGCCCTAGTAAACTTCTCTAAGAGGCTGCAAGCCGTTCATACACAGACGTAAAAAGGAGGTCCCTTATCATTGATCTTAATGGAAATGCCTAATTTGCATTTTTATTCATTGGGTTAATAAAAATCTAACTAACCCGGCCGGAATTCGAACCTGGGCACATGGAGGAACAGCGGGAGCCTTTGCCGTAGTCTAGCGCTCGAAGTCATCAATACAACTTCCAACAGATGCACAGAATCATGTGTATACTTGTGTAGACAAAAAATCTGCCACTACACAAAAACTCATGCATTGCGAAAAGTACAGCTAATACAATAGATAGGGTTGTCGAGCGTGGTTAATGTGGTATAACAACGTACCAACGCACGTCCCTTGAAACCTTCATAGTAATTCTAAATCAAATTACGAAACGCGTTCCATAGTAGTTGGTGATTGTTGCGACCACTGGATTTCCTTTTTGATTTGCAAAGAAATTCTCCGATCATTGGGCTCGTCGCGAAAGAGTTAGTGATCTTCGGCCTAACAGGCAAAAAACTTGAAAATGGAAAAATCTAGCCCATTTGAATGAATTTTTTTTTTTAGGGATTTTTTAAATTTTTCCATATTTTGGCAATTTCGACATATTTTTGATCTAAACCTATAGAAAACAATACAAAACGGAGAGAAACAAAAGTTTCTATTAAAAATTATATAAATATTCCAGTTAGGGATAGGTCGAATTTGAATAGTTTTTTACAAAATTGTCATCTTCCGTCATTTGAGAGAAATAAGCGTATTTTTTTTAATAAATATGTTTACTTTTTTTTTAGAAAATAAAAAAAATTGAGTGAAACTAAAAAGTACTTGAAAGTACAAAGAGAGTTTTTACCGGATTTTAGCCCAACATGTGTACTTCCACTTTTTTAAAAAACTAGTTGGCAAAATCTCCCAAATGAAAATTTTGTCAAAGGTTTTTAATACCTTAAAAATGGCTTTATTTTAGTTTTTGTCCCACAAAATGCTTATTTTTCGGCCGATTTTGATAAAATTTTGGATTCACATGTTTTGCGCTACATTTATTTGGTCTTGAAATAATTCATACAATCGGATATTGTCTGGCTGCAGACCATTGGGTAATCTATTTCTTTCTTTCTATTATAAATAAAACACAAAACCCCGTTTTTTAAAGTTTGGCAGAAAAATGTGTTTTTTGCTTTGTAATAGCATTTGACTGGTTTCCTAGATCGCGATTTCGTTTGGAACCACCCAAACTCGTCGGTAGGGTTTGTCAAAAGGTATGTGTTCTTCATTTGTAGCGCAGCAAGAAAGAAAATTACTCCACTCCATATGTTTCTACCAAATAAAGACATCCAACTATTACAAACATACACACTTGCCCAACTGCTACTCTAAATAATCGTTGATTACCATAAGAGTAAGTTTTCAATGTAAGCATATTTGTAGCCTACACTGTTTTCGGTGTGCCTCCCGTTCAATCACGGACAATATCCGATTGTAAAAATTTTGTATTTTGAAAATAGTAACGTGGTTCACCTAGTCTATAATAGTTCACCTAGCTTATAATTTTCGCATAGCTCTCATATAAATTGGATCACAATTTATTAATTTTTTGGGTATTGATCAGATATCTATTTTCTTCTTGTTAACATATGTTTAACTTGTTAAAATATGGAGGCCACCGTGGCGCAGAGGTCAGCATGTTCGCCTGGGTTCAAACCCCGACATGACCATCAACAAAATTTTCAGCGGTGGTTATCCCCTTACTAATGCTGGGTACATTTGTGAGGTATCCTTACTTTACTTTACTTTAATTGGCTATGACAGAATATTTGTTCCACTAGCCGAATGTAGAATACCGTTCCAAGCGCCTCGATCTTCTGCCCTCATTCTAAAATCTCTGACACCAACTTTCGAGGTGTCTTTCCATAGGGCTTTTGGTCTTCCCGGTTTGTGTGAAGTTTCTTCATCTATTCTGACAACAAGGCCTAGTCAACGCAGCCGCTGTATTTTGATGCGTGTAACTATGCTATCGTCGTCATACAGCTCGTGGTTCATACGTCGCCTATATTCTCCGTCAACGCAAACTGGTCCATATATTTTACGAAGAATCTTTCTCTCAAATACTCCAAGCACTGCCTCATCTGCTTTCACAAGTACCCATGCTTCAGAACCATATAACAGCACGGGTAGTATCAGTGTCTTGTAAAGTGTAGAGGTATCCTGCCATGTTAAAACTTCTCTAGCAAGCGGTGTCGCTATGCAGCATGCCGTTCGGACTTATACTATAGCTTATACTTTAATCGGACTGCACTCATTGATATGAGAGAAGTATCCCCTGTTCCTTAATGGAATGTTAATGGGAAATCTAGTAAAATATATTCCAAAAGTTAGACATGTTAGGTAATATTTTGGTATGATCCTTTCATTTCGTCACTTGAATTAACAACTCCTATAAATCATAGAAATCGTTTAACTCTCCCACCACAAGTACTTGAGTTGCTGGACTGCGATCCCCCTCCACAAGGTTCCGCAAATGAAGAAACCGAAAAACCAGATGGTGAAAATTATGAGGATTTAGAGGACTTTGGATGAAGTACAAAGATGATGCCTACTTAATATTATAATATATTTTTAGCTTAAATATAATATATTTTAGCTAAAAAAAATACTTCAAATAATAGTAATTTAAAACGAGAGATGTTAATCGATTTCTATGATCAATGTGTCATTTTGTTCATAGGTTATGTGGCTTTTCATAAAAGTTACAAGACTTGACTCTTTTTTCAGTTTTGGATTTATATGATTTAAATAAAGAGAAAAAGGTTAAAATTTTTACAAAAATATGACTTCTAAGTGATTTGTGCGTGACCTTTTCCCATATTTAAGTGAAATAAACTCCATTTTTGTCATTAATAGGCAAAAGTTCATTCATTCCTTCAAAATGTCATCACCCCAGTGTACATATTCATTAGAATGAAGAACCCAAACTAATTTTGCTCGTTGAGCTGAGCTCAATGATTTATGCCATAGTTTCAATTGGATGCTTTGCTTTCTTGATAGTGACGTACAGCGGTCAAAAAAAGTATTCATCATTAGCAAAATTGATAATAAATTCACTTATTTTGGGTTATTGAAGAAAATTTAAAGTAAACAAATAATGCAGTTTTATGCAATAGTTTATTTTTCGTAATATGTTTTAAAATAAATTCAAAAAATAAATTTAATTAGCGCAAAAAATGCAATTTTATATAATAACACCAAAAACAGAACAAAAAAAGTATTCATCATTGATGTGCTATCATCAAAGTCAAATTCAAATATTATTTGGGAATCCCCTTTTCTGTTTTATTTAGTAAAGGAGGCTTTGCCCTTGACAGCAAATATTTAATTTCATTGAAAATATAGTTTTTGTCAAAATGGGTCGTAAGCAAAACGAAGTTTCTGATGAGGTAAAAGTTTTGATAATAAAACACCACAGGAATGGTTTAACTCAAAAAACTATCAGTGAAATATTAAATAGACCACGATCTACTATACAATCCATCATCAGAAAGTGGACAGAAACGAAAACTGTTGACAATAAACCAAGATCTGGTCGACCAAAAGCACTTTCAGTTGGAGATGTGCGTTGGCTAGTGCGGCAAGTTCAGAAAACTCCGAAGACAAATGCGACCATTCTTCGTAAAAACACTATGGAATATTTAGGGAAGGAAGTTACTACACAAACAATTCGAAATACACTCAAAAGGCATAGTTACAGAGGAAGAACTGCACGTAAGAAGCCCTTTATAAATAAAATAAACCGAGTGAAAAGGCTAAACTTCGCAAAAATGTATGTAAAACAGCCCGAATCATTTTGGAAAACAGTCATTTTTGCAGACGAGAGCAAGTTTAATCTTTTTGGGTGCGATGGAAAGGTCATAGTGTACAGAAAACCAAATACAGAGCTTGAAGAACGAAACACAGTTGCTACTGTAAAACATGGTGGAGGTGGTTTAATGGTTTGGGGGTGTATGGCGGCTTCAGGAGCGGGAAATCTTGAAATTATTAATGGAGTAATGGATCATAAGTATTACATTGACATTTTAAAGAGGAATTTAAAAGATAGTGCTGTAAAACTTGGGCTTGGTAATAACTTTCAATATTATCAAGATAATGACCCCAAACATTCTGCTTTAAATACCAAGATGTGGATGCTGTATAACTGCCCCAAAGTCATTAAAACTCCTCCTCAAAGTCCCGACTTGAACCCAATTGAACATCTTTGGGAACATCTCGAACGCAAATTAAGAACACGCAATTTTTCGAGCAAGAGTCAAATGCAACAGGTGATAATGGAGGAATGGACTAATATAGACCAAAATATAACCGCTAAATTAGTCCAATCGATGTCAAACCGTTTAAAAGAAGTTATAAGACGCGGTGGTCGAATAACAAAGTATTAATTTTTTTAAATTATGTTATTTATTTTTTTGTTTTTTTGCAATGATGAATACTTTTTTTGTTTAATTTTTTGTGTTCAGCTGTAAAATGGCCCTTTTTGTTCCAATAAATACTATTTTTTTTCCTTAAAAAACAATGAAATTGTGTACATATATATCACACAAGCACTACTGCATCATTAGTTTAATATGTTTTTATTCCAATTGTCTTTTGTAGACTTATTAAAAAAAAAAACATTGAATGATGAATACTTTTTTTGACCGCTGTAAATGCTGCCGCCAAAATGACGGAGATAGTAATTTTAAATGAAATGAAAAAATTATTCCAACTTAAAAAATTTTGATTATATTAAAGGACAAAGTTGGTTTAACCAGACGTAAACGATCATCTTCGTACTAAAGTTGGTTCTTTATGAAAAGAGTGAAGAGCAACTCCTCGGTTATCCCGACTCTCATTAGTTTGGGTTCTGTTGCGGATATAAATCTGCCCCATGCCACTATGGACATGCACCTAAGCCAGTAAAATTTCGTTGTACTTACCTTAATTGTTTACCATACCACACCCCTAAGTTGGTTAATGTCTGATAATATATCCCCACCTAAGTTCCGGTATCTGTTAGCCGCGAAAGCTAGGCAATCATATTGGTAATGCCTCAACGTCTCATCATCTTCCCCGCACGCCCTTCACACGTTATCACTTGACGCACAGATTTTGCATAAGTGAGCTCGTAATGGTATTTGTCCCGTTATGATAACGAAAGCTACGCTGAACTCCGTACTTCCTTTCTATAATAATCTCGTATTTTCACGATCCGGATTTTCGCCGTCCTAGCGACCGTTTCACTGTTCCACAGTGTTGCATTCGTCGACCACGACCACACTTCCAACCAACCGAGTTTATTGACAAAAGTCCTGTGGCCTTCATTACCAAATCATCTGGTCTTTCATTCCCCTTACTCCGCTATGACCCGGCACCCAAACGATGCGGATCATGCCATCTTCAGAGAAGGTGTTAATCTCTTTTTATACCCTGCACCATAGGATGGGGGGTATACTAATTTCGTCATTCTGTTTGTAACTACTCGAAATATTCGTCTGAGACCCCATAAAGTATATATATTCTTGATCGTCGCGACATTTTGTGTCGATCTAGCCATGTCCGTCCGTCTGTCCGTCCGTCCGTCTGTCTGTGAAAAGCACGCTAACTTCCTAAGGAGTAAAGCTAGCCGCTTGAAATTTTGCACACATACTTCTTATTAGTGTAGGTCGGTTGGTATTGTAAATGGGCCATATCGGTCTATGTTTTGATATAGCTGCCATATAAACCGATCTTGGGTCTTGATTTCTTGAGCCTCTAGAATGCGCAATTCTTATCCGATTGGGATGAAATTTTGCACGACGTCTTTTGTTATGATATCCAACAACTTTGCCAAGTATGATTCAATTCGGTGCATAATCTGATATAGTTGCCATATAAACCGGGTCTGTCATAGCTGTCATCTTGGGTCTTGACTTCTTGAGCCTCTAGATTGCGCAATTCTTATCCGATTGGAATGAAATTTTTCACACAGTATTTTGTTATGATATCCAACAACTGTGGTTCAAATCGGTTCATAACCTGATATAGCTGTCATATAAACATATAGACATATAATTTATTTTAATTGTGGGCCAAACCGGACCATATCTTGATATCACTCTAATATCACTAATAGCAAAGCAAATCTTTTCTTATATCCTTTTTTTGTCTAAGAAGAGATGCCGGGAAAAGAACTCGACAAATGCGATCCATGGGGGAGGGTATATAAGATTCGGCCCGGCCGAACTTAGCACGTTTTTACTTGTTTACACTGCAAGACTGTTCGTGACCTTACCGTCTAGGTTGTTATTGCCCTGATGGCCAGTTTACTGTCCGTAGATATGTTCCAACTCGTTGTCGTCGGGTGAACACCACACCTCGTGCATGATCGCTCGGAGTTCGATCATGCACGAGGTGTGGGTCCACCTTTATCTTTCTTGTATTTCATATTTCAGTATTCTCTGGGGTAACGTTGAGACCACTGGGTCTAGCCCAGTAGTATACCATATGCAAGACCCTTTCGGCCCTTCTGCGTACCTGGTTCGGATCCTCACCTCTTAGAAGTATTATAACATCATCTGCATAGTAGGCGGGTTGAAATCCCACTTCAGTAAGCATACGTATGGCGATAACATGTCCTCCTGGGGCATGCCTTGTGCCACTTTCTCCCTACCATTTATGTTATGGAACACACAATTTATTCACATGTTCCTTAGCATATGGTTTATCCAGTCTCTAAGGACCCGGTCCATCCAATACTTGTCTAAGGTATCTAAGGACCAGTGTGTCGGTCCGCACATTGTTAAAAGTCCGCTAATATTTACGTCTTACAATCGAAGGATTCTTCTATTTTATGCACAACCTCGTGCGGGGCAGTCACCACCGACCTTCCCTTGGTATAGACATGCTGTTTGTATCCACAATACGTTCCATGGTTTTGAGCAGAAAACACGTTAGGCTTATAGGTCTGTAGGCCTTTAGCGTTGCATTACTTGCCTTGCCGGGCTTGCTGAGGTTGCTGCCATTCGTGAACGAGTAAATCGGATTCGAAGTCAGACCCAAAAGAATAAAGGATAGAGCCTTGTGGTACTCCTGCTGTCAATCTATTGTATATTTATCAGATGAGAATCCATCTACAACAATTCTCATAGTGAAATCTTTAAGAAATCTCGATGTAAATCGAGCGAAGTTATTACCGACACCAAAATCGAAAAGCTTTGAAAGAAGTACACCGTGCCAGGCCCTATCAAATGTCCTGGAGATATCTAGAGCCACGACCGTACACTCGGCGAACTGGTGAATAGAGCTACTCCAAACTTAGGACAGGAATTCCATCAAGTCACCCGTGTCGGTCGCTAAGAAGACCATGGGCTCTAAGTATCTTCGAAGATGGTAAATAACCATGCTCTCCATAACGTAGGAAAGCGCGGAGCATAACGCTATTGGTTGGTAATTCGCAACTCACCCTTCTTGGGGATAGACTGCACTTTCGCAACTTTCGGGCCCGCGGATTAATTTACGTCGAGATCTGCAAGAACCCTTTTGACTCAATGTGTACGAAAATATATCTGAGGCATGGAACTAGATACGTTTTCAATAACGGGGAGTGGTTGATCGCTCTCCGGCAGAGAAAAATTTCCCGCAAGTGTGTCAATGAACCATTTACGACTTTCTCAAGAATCGGAAGACTAGGATACATGAAGATCCTAATATTGCAACATCAGGCAGCGCAGCGACAGGAATCTCAATGCAGCCTAAAGAACAGGGGCCAACGATGAGAGTATCACCTACTCCCAAGAAGCCCATTTACTTAGGATTTGGAAGACTAGGATAGGCAAAGCTACTAATATTGGAATATCAGACAGTGCAGGGACGGGAGACTTAATGCATCCATATAAACATCCACTAGAGCGAGATGACTTCACACGCTCTGATGCAGAAAGTCAGCAAGGGCAAGATTCATATTACCTTAATTAATTAGCCATGAACGACCCGGAAGAAAGTTTCTGGACTGAACCACATCAACTACCAATTGTTCTATGCTAACACTTGTACTCGGCCGGGGACCTGCGTTCTTTGGCAAAAAAAAAAATAAATTATATATTTTCACAATAGTAGTCAACGTCGTATACAACAGCGATCAGACTAACAACAGCGATCAGAGACTAAGGAGTATACCTGGCATTTATCTGCCTTTCGACTCTGCGACACCGACTCCCACGTTGGAGCTGCAACGGCTGATAGTACCAACACTAAAAAGCGGGGCCAAGCCCTAGCAGAACTCTTCAATACTAACGACATAATAACACTTATATTCATAGCACCGCTACCTCTGTTAATAAGACCAGGAAGGAGGTTTTAGATGTGAAAAGATGTTCGGAAAATCTAATCGATAAGGTTCAGCATAGGAGGGTCTCCATGGAGCACTCTTTCTCTGACTATCGCAACATTAGATTTAGAATAGCACGGCCAGCGTCGAATCCGACAAGTTGAAAACCAACTGGACAAAATTCGAAAGACTACTCAGAAGAAGACTTGGACAAGATACTTTAGATTGTCCAAGCATATAGGACGTCGTAAAAAGGGGAGCTTTACTAAGATGTGTACTACACACGGTTCAAGGAATACAATAAGATTACCGGAGCTGCAAAATGTGTTTCCCAAAAGCATTTCTGCGAACAGATCGATAGCGTTAATGACACCGCCAAGATGAAAAAGTTTCTTTTAAAAACCCGTCTGAAACGTTAGTAAACGACATAGGAGGGAGGGTAGAGACAACCGAGGACATATTTGGCTTTTGATGAAAACGCATTTTCCACAGGACACGACGGGACTCACAGAGACACTGGAAACTTGGTATAGTGAGGTTGATCGAAGGCTTATCATTACGGAATTTATGGTAAAGGAAGCGTTGTGTAGCTTCAAACCATTAAATCACCCGGACTTGATGAATATTTCCGGCATTACTACAAAACGAGGCCGACTATCTGCCGCCCCATCTGGCCACTATTTTCACAGCGTGTCGGGGACTTGTATAGACTTTGAAAGCCGAGCGATCATGCACGAGGTGTGGGTCCACCTTTATCTTTCTTGTATTTCATATTTCAGTATTCTCTGGGGTAACGTTGAGACCACTGGGTCTAGCCCAGTAGTATACCATATGCAAGACCCTTTCGGCCCTTCTACGTACCTGGTTCGGATCCTCACCTCTTAGAAGTATTATAACATCATCTGCATAGTAGACGGGTTGAAATCCCACTTCAGTAAGCATACGTATGGCGATAACATGTCCTCCTGTGGCATGCCTTGTGCCACTTTTTCCCTACCATTTATGTTATGGAACACACAATTTATTCACATGTTCCTTAGCATATGGTTTATCCAGTCTCTAAGGACCCGGTCCATCCAATACTTGTCTAAGGTATCTAAGGACCAGTGTGTCGGTCCGCACATTGATAAAAGTCCACTAATATGTACGTCTTACAATCGAAGGATTCTTCTATTTTATGCACAACCTCGTGCGGGGCAGTCACCACCGACCTTCCCTTGGTATAGACATGCTGTTTGTATCCACAATACGTTCCATGGTTTTGAGCAGAAAACACGTTAGGCTTATAGGTCTGTAGGCCTTTAGCGTTGCATAACTTGCCTTGCCGGGCTTGGCTATAAATACCACCCTTGCCTCCGCCTGGCTTTCAAAGTCTATACAAGTCCCCGACATGCTGTGAAAATAGTGGCCAGATGGGGCGGCAGATAGTCGGCCTCGTTTTGTAGTAACGCCGGAAATATTCATCAAGTCTGGGTGATTTAATGGTTTGAAGCTACACAACGCTTCCTTTACCATAAATTCCGTAATGATAAGCCTTCGATCAACCTCACTATACCAAGTTTCCAGTGTCTCTGTGAGTCCCGTCGTGTCCTGTGGAAAATGCGTTTTCATCAAAAGCCAAATATGTCCTCGGTTGTCTCTACCCTCCCTCCTATGTCGTTTACTAACGTTTCAGACGGGTTTTTAAAAGAAACTTTTTCATCTTGGCGGTGTCATTAACGCTATCGATCTGTTCGCAGAAATGCTTTTGGGAAACACATTTTGCAGCTCCGGTAATCTTATTGTATTCCTTGAACCGTGTGTAGTACACATCTTAGTAAAGCTCCCCTTTTTACGACGTCCTATATGCTTGGACAATCTAAAGTATCTTGTCCAAGTCTTCTTCTGAGTAGTCTTTCGAATTTTGTCCAGTTGGTTTTCAACTTGTCGGATTCGACGCTGGCCGTGCTATTCTAAATCTAATGTTGCGATAGTCAGAGAAAGAGTGCTCCATGGAGACCCTCCTATGCTGAACCTTATCGATTAGATTTTCCGAACATCTTTTCACATCTAAAACCTCCTTCCTGGTCTTATTAACAGAGGTAGCGGTGCTATGAATATAAGTGTTATTATGTCGTTAGTATTGAAGAGTTCTGCTAGGGCTTGGCCCCGCTTTTTAGTGTTGGTACTATCAGCCGTTGCAGCTCCAACGTGGGAGTCGGTGTCGCAGAGTCGAAAGGCAGATAAATGCCAGGTATACTCCTTAGTCTCTGATCGCTGTTGTTAGTCTGATCGCTGTTGTATACGACGTTGACTACTATTGTGAAAATATATAATTTATTTTTTTTTTTGCCAAAGAACGCAGGTCCCCGGCCGAGTACAAGTGTTAGCATAGAACAATTGGAAGTTGATGTGGTTCAGTCCAGAAACTTTCTTCCGGGTCGTTCATGGCTAATTAATTAAGGTAATATGAATCTTGCCCTTGCTGACTTTCTGCATCAGAGCGTGTGAAGTCATCTCGCTCCAGTGGATGTTTATATGGATGCATTAAGTCTCCCGTCCCTGCACTGTCTGATATTCCAATATTAGTAGCTTTGCCTATCCTAGTCTTCCAAATCCTAAGTAAATGGGCTTCTTGGGAGTAGGTGATACTCTCATCGTTGGCCCCTGTTCTTTAGGCTGCATTGAGATTCCTGTCGCTGCGCTGCCTGATGTTGCAATATTAGGATCTTCATGTATCCTAGTCTTCCGATTCTTGAGAAAGTCGTAAATGGTTCATTGACACATTTGCGGGAAATTTTTCTCTGCCGGAGAGCGATCAACCACTCCCCGTTATTGAAGACGTATCTAGTTCCATGCCCCAGATATATTTTCGTACACATTGAGTCAAAAGGGTTCTTGCAGATCTCGACGTAAATTAATCCGCGGGCCCGAAAGTTGCGGAAGTGCAGCCTATCCCCAAGAAGGGTGAGTTGCGAATTACCAACCAATAGCGTTATGCTACGCGCTTTCCTACGTTATGGAGAGCATGGTTATTTACCATCTTCGAAGATACTTAGAGCCCATGGTCTTCTTAGCGACCGAACGGGTGACTTGATGGAATTCCTGTCCTAAGTTTGGAGTCGCTCTATTCACCAGTTCGGCAAGTGTACGGTCGTGGCTCTAGATATCTCCAGGACATTTGATAGGGCCTGGCACGGTGTACTTCTTTCAAAGCTTTTCGATTTTGGTGTCGGTAATAACTTCGCTCGATTTATATCGAGATTTCTTAGAGATTGCACTATGAGAATTGTTGTAGATGGATTCTCATCTGATAAATATACAATAGATTGACAGCAGGAGTACTACAAGGCTCTATCCTTTATTCTTTTGGGTCTGACTTCGAATCCGATTTACTCGTTCACGAAAGGCAGCAACCTCTGTCATTAATTTTCATTCGTCCATAGGCCGAGTCTGCGAGAGATTAAAGGCATTAGGCGGATTGTGAACGTAACACTCTGTGGGAATTCGCTGGCCATTTCTGAGTAGGGTCGAATGAACAGAGTGGATTTTAATGCACACAAGATGCATGAACCATGACGCAGTGCTGTTTGTTATCCCACAAGCGATTCACTGTCACTTTATTATCGTCAATATCTATCGACGGTGTAGATATCGAGCAGTCAGGGGCTCTTGATGTTTTGGACATGAATATATGCACAATGCGATGTCTTGTGCTTGGGCTTTTTTAGGTTAGGTTAGTTTAGGTTTAAGTGGCAGTCTGCAATCAGACTCACTTAGACCTTAACGTCCATTGTGATTCTTTTGGGTCTGACTTCGAATCCGATTTACTCGTTCACGAAAGGCAGCAACCTCTGTCATTAATTTTCATTCGTCCATAGGCCGAGTCTGCGAGAGATTAAAGGCATTAGGCGGATTGTGAACGTAACACTCTGTGGGAATTCGCTGGCCATTTCTGAGTAGGGTCGAATGAACAGAGTGGATTTTAATGCACACAAGATGCATGAACCATGACGCAGTGCTGTTTGTTATCCCACAAGCGATTCACTGTCACTTTATTATCGTCAATATCTATCGACGGTGTAGATATCGAGCAGTCAGGGGCTCTTGATGTTTTGGACATGAATATATGCACAATGCGATGTCTTGTGCTTGGGCTTTTTTAGGTTAGGTTAGTTTAGGTTTAAGTGGCAGTCTGCAATCAGACTCACTTAGACCTTAACGTCCATTGTGATACCACAGGAACAGAAGAAGTTCCTACCGTTGAACAATCCAGATCGATTTAAAAAGCCAGATAACTTGCGAATGTTCACATCCGCTAAATCAGACAGGTTCACAGAGGAATGAGAACCTAAAGTGGAACTCCTCCTGACTGCCAGTGCGGGAAACACACACAGTAGGTGTTCCATAGTCTCTTCTTATTCGATGTCCTCACAGCTTCTGCAAAAGTCGTTACTGGCAATCTTCAATCTGTCAGCATGTTTTCCGATAAGACAGTGACCTGTCATGACGGACACAATGACTGAGACGACTGTTCTTGCCAATGACAGCAATGCGGTACACTTCTTCAAGTCTAAATTAGGCCACATAGTTGTGGAATGAATTTTGAACTGTTCAGCTATCTCGTTGAGAGATCTGCGACAGTCGAGGGCGGTTTTTGTGTTCAGAAATACGTTCTTATAGGATTTAATGGCTGCCTTGCTGTCTGAGAAGATATTTATGCCAATCGTTGTAATGACATTATATCTTAGCCATTCCACCACTTCCTTAATAGCAAGGATCTCCGCTTGATACACACTGCAGTGGTCGGGTAACATTTTCGATATGACCAGTTCTAGATCTTTAGAGTTTGGAACCATCCGTATAGAAATCAGTGTAAATTCTATTACCAGGGATATCGTAGTTCCAATCGGTTCTATCAGGAATAGTGGTACAGTACTTTTTATCAAAAAGCGGCTCAGGTGGGGTGTAATCCACACTGCCTGGAACATCGGATATTGCATCAAGGATAACACAGTGTCCGTAGCCGTCATATGACCATTGAGAAAGCTCCCTTGATGTGTTGTCTTCAGATGGTGTCGTCCTCAGTGCGGCTGTGATGCACTAACAAGCAATACTTTGGATCCGGTTAAGTATTGAGCAGTACCACAACACCATATATAATTATAGGTCTGACAGCTGCAGTATATACCCAATGCATGACACGCGGTCTAAACCCCCAACTTTTGCCAATGGTTCTTTTGCAGGTGTATAGGGCAGTAGTTGCCTTTCTTGCCCTTTGAATTTCAATTCACTGTCCAGCAAAACACCCAAGTATTTTGCGCTTTCTGTAAATGGAAGATTCTCTCCATCCAAGGAGATAGGTTCCACTTTAGGCAACTTGTATCTCCTGCTGAACAGAACTACTTTGGTCTTGCACGGATTTATACCTAGACCACTTTTTGTAGCCCACTTTGCTATTGTACGTACAGCTTCCGACGAATGCATACCAGAAACAACCTCTTCTGGCGCCACGTTGTCCGTTGGAGAATTTCCTGGGAAATGTGTATCAACGAGCAGTTGTAGTGTCTCCTCATTAGACTTTGTCCATACATTCTCTGACTTTTGAATATATCCCACCGTAATAGGTCTCGAGGACAGAATCTTCCTTAGCCTAGAGGACTCATATGTATCCTCCACGGAGCTGTTCTGATCCTTTCTCAGCTCGCCCTTATATTTTCTTAGCTCAGCCTTATAGATGACCCAATCGTATGGTGCTCTTGTGGCTTTTGCTCTGTTGAAGAGTTTTCTGCAGTCCTGCCTTAGACCAACCAGCTCTGGGGTCCACCATAGCGGTCGCTTTCTCAGCTGCCCCTGAATGCATAGCTCATCATGACAAGATCTAACGAATCTTGTGAGGACGAACTCCTGGTGGAATCAGAAGACGAGGCTAACACAATAGTGGTGGAAGTTCTGAATGCTGACTATGGTCCAGCTTCTACAGATAAATCTCCACCATTGTGAGGCCGCTTCGGCTTGATACGGATTGTTTAATAACTCATCTGAACACATCCACCAAGGTCCATCAAAATTGGTTCGGAGTTAGATATAGCTCCCACTTTTTACTTATAGGGTATTATAAAGTCGGCACCGCCCTACTTTTGCCTTTCCATACTGGTTTTAAGTTGTAATAGTCATTACAAGTACGGTCCATCTGTATTTGTAGATGTATCTCCTATATATTTCAAAAAGTCATTCAAAGAACGTGTCAAATGCGGTCTATAGTGCAGGGCATATAAGATTGAACTTATTGCCAAGTTCAATTTAATGATGCAACTTAATTTAAACATAATATTTTACCAATTATTAGCAGATCTCAGTGCGAAATTCAAACTCTTTTAGAGTTTATTTGGATTTATATTGATGTAATGAAGGACAGTTATATTAAAAGCCTTCCAGTTTCGCATAACTCCATTATGACTTTGTATTATGATCTTCTGAATGCGTTATGCCATAAATAAAAGAAAAAAAAAATTATAACTTATGGGAGTTGTTGTTTTCGCACATTAAAATATCGAGTTTGGACTAGATATTTCTTGGTTGCGTAAATGTTACCAAGCAAGGTATGTGGCTTTGGTCATTGGACATACCAGCATTTTTGTAATTAAGGTCAAACTTTTAAAATTTGCACTTTTCGGGTTTACCTAGCTTCTCAATATACTGACTGCTCTTTGATCAGTCAAAACAAAATAGGTAAAAGCATTAGGAGGGGAAATCCAGCGCAAAAAAATTTGTTGATGGTCTCGCCAGGATTCGAACCCAGGCGTTCAACGTCATATTCTCTGCAGCGCCTTGTGCGATACACAAACCTTTTGGTCACTTTAAGGTGTTTGAGTTCACCTACAATAGCCAGTTATGATTTTCCATCCAAATATAACCCTATTAGCACTTTTACGCTTAAAATCCATCGCGAATAACTTTCTTTGTAATAAACTTTTGGGGGCTGGTAAAAAATAAAATGAGTTGTACATAATATATCTCGGGGGTATATTAATCAGTACAAAATGACATAACACGCTTTATATTTTCCATTCTATTCAGTATTGTTACGTATCACAAGCATTATTACGAGAACCTTGCAGCTGTTACATCCAGCGTTGCCACTGAAAAACAATATTTTCTATCCGCATTTGAACAAAATCCTACCAAAATCGCCCTAAACCTATCAAATGTTCTGTAAGCTAGAAAATTCGGTTTACTTATACCTCCACCAAAGGGTTGGGCACATTCATATCTTTGACTCTCGTACCAATTTCAAAAAATATCGGACCTAAGGAAAGGTTTTGCTGAAATTTGGCAGAGCGAGATCCGTCGCTACTCAGTATAAGACCCCCTGACATACATTCTGAGTATAGTCCAGATTGGAAGATGCTTGAATTAAGCTGTATTCATCACCCAATGTAACTTTTTTGACTCAAATATTTTGTCCTTTCATTGAGTGTTATCATCAGGGATAACTCGAAAGGACGATATATTGGTTTGAATAAAAAAGGTTTTGTTAAAAATTAAAGTACATACCACCTCGAGCTTGAAGTTTTAATCAAAATAATCTGATTCATCATACACGACGAATAACCAGAATTCTTATCTAGATAAGTGCTTACATACATCTAATATGTAGTTTATTTAGTTTTACTCCAGTCTACATCTGATAGTAGTTTACTGTAATTTAAATTGAAAATATACTTGGCATTTAAATGTTGGTAAAACCTACCAAAAATCGTGGTCTGCCTATTAGCAAGGAGAACAAAACCTACCAAATTTGGTAGGAAGCCACCAACAACGACAACACTGGTTAAAGCATGTCCAATATGAAATTTCGTTTCGATGTAACCACTGCTTATGAAAACAATTCGTTAATATAATGTAAACATTTTATATAAACGTTAGGAATTTTGGTTTTTGTATTTGAAATAGCAGCAAATTGTTAAAAATGTAAAAATAATCGTATCAAAAGTATATATAAGAAGCAGTCAGTTGCAGATATCTCTTAGTAATGGTAAATCATCAGCATCGTTGAAAGTGCGCTCAGGTAGTCGAAGTCTCAACCTTTTTGTCCTTATCCTCCTTGGAAGATGGGCCTGTTTTGGAAATTGGCACAACACGTTCAGCGGTGGGGGGAGGCAATTTCTTCATGGGCGCTGTTACGGTTAACAGACCGTCCGATGACAACGAAGAGGTTACCGAGTCGGGACTAATGTCGGCTGAAAATTGAAAATGAAATCCATGAAATGATCATCAAAGACTCGATGCATGCATTTTTATTTGCACTAGTATGTATCATAAAATATTTAAATTTATTTATTTATTTGCTACAGCTAATGGCAAATGAATGAATTTTTAAAATTTTATATCATTACAAAATATAGTGCAAACCAGTAAGGAAAGGTTAAAGTCGGCCGCAGCCGACTATATAATATCCTACACCACCGAGTTTACATTCTGCTTTTAATAAACGGAACCTAAGTCATAATCTTGTCAGACTTTAGTTTTAGTTAATTAATTTATTTTTTATTTTCAGACCAAAATTCTGGCTACCAACAAAAGGGAAAAGTCGGCTAAAAATATAGGAATCTGGAGCGATTTTGATGAAAGTTTGCACACATATTCCGACGTCAAATAAAACACCGCATGCTATATTTCGTAACGAAAATTGTGGCTTCTACAGCCTTGAAGATGTATATATATATATATATATATATATATATATATATATATATATATATATATATTTGCGAGGTATATCTAAATCTGACCCGATCCAAAAGTGTGGATACTAAAGACTTAAAGCTACATCAGATGAAAGATATATATGGGAGCTACACCTAAATCTGAAGTGATTTTGATGAATTTTGCAAAGCACTTCATGTCAAGTTTTTTAAAGATCGGACCAACAGAATTAAAGGGCATATCGGATGGACGATATATGTGGTAGCTATAACTAAATCTGGACCGATTGGATATGGAAAAAGTGACTAGTGCTTATTTTTATAACAGTCGGACAACAAATGCTACATATACCTTGATTACAAGAATACATGGACAGGCAGACAGGTAGACATAGCTAATCATTGATTCTAAGCCAATCGGTATACTTATCGATATATAAATTGGCTAGGTCCAAAGACATAGCCAATTAAGTATTCAGCAAATGTAAGCGGTTGCAGAATCAACAACCACATCCATGCGGTATCGAAGCAGCCAAAATATCCGTAGCTGCGGACTCATGCTTTTATTCGAGCATTTGAGTAGTCAAAGGCCAGTCAACAGGCCATAAAGTCCAAGCTGAACCCACAAAAATGGAGTACGATGGAGTACCGAAGCTGAATGAGATTTCGCAGAATCTGCAGTTGCAGGTTCAGCTGTTCGGTTAAAGCATCCAGCCCACACGCTCGTATTCGGATGCCTCGGTATAATCAGCAGTGTTGATAAGCCATGTTGGACAACCCAAGGTTCACTAGTTTGCAATACTCGAACTAAGAAGAATTCGTTTAATTTAAGTTCTATATAGTGAGACGTGTAGGGGCATTGAAACATAATTCTGTAGTTAGTTTCAAGCCATCAATAAATGGGGGTAAATCATATTAGCTACTCCATCCGAGACATCTAAGTGCAAAGATTAAAAACTGTATTTGAACTGATTAAATTTTTTCAATGTGGTGTCTATAACAAAGGGACCAAACAGCTGATGCATATTTGAACAGGGGTCTAACCAAAGAAGTGTAAAGCTTTTTTTCAAATACGGATCAAAAAATTCCTTAGAAATCCCGCTGACATTTACACTTCAAGTCTCCATAAATGTTTTTCCCGGAGATAACGTCCTTTGTAGAAATCCGATATATGTTCCCCAAACTTTTTTTTTGGCAACAAACAGTGGAATGAAATCCGGATACAATTTTTTGTATTTTACTGTGCTACAGTTGCGATATTTGATTTTGTTTTCTATAATTTTTAAATGAATTTTGTTTTCTACAATTTTAAAATGTAGATTTTTTAAATTTAAAATGTAGATTTCTTACAATTTATAAAAATAAATAAAAATTCGTTTATTAATGAAGATTTGAGATGTTGTCAAAAGCAGGAAAGAGAATCGAGGGTCAGGCTTTAATGAATTAAAACATGATCATATCTTTCTTTTTGCATAAAAAATAATTTTAAAGAAATAATAGCTTATACCATTATATAACCACCTCGTTACCTTTAGGCAGAAATGACCTTTATTTAGCGAAAAATCAAAAATTTTATACTGGCAAAATATTTTTACATTAAGTGTTTCCAACAATTTTGGTTATATCCCGTTACATACTAGCTTTTAATGAGGTCACTGCATCCAACGAAAAAGAAAAATCATTTTCAAAGAAGTTTTTTTTTGTCAAGTTCACATTTTGTTTGACAGAAGTGTTTAAAGCATTGATGGGATGAAACATACATTCGACAAAATTTTTTATTCGAAACAGCTAAGACAATATTTGTTGTCTGCCGAATGCTGATAAGACATATTGCTCTGCTGTGTTGACTAACAAAATCTGCTGTTTCAGCTGCCACAAGTGGTAAAAACATTGAACGCTGCTTTGCGGGAGGTTATTGAAACTCATGTTATAGAAAATATAAACCATATTACGGATGTTTTTTTGTGTTATTTACGAGGGCTGCTATATAGGTTTCTAGCCTAGGCAACCTAAGTGCCTAAGTCCAATATGATATTTCCATTGGAGAGTATGACAATTTCTACCATAATTGAACTTGGAATGTTTCCACGTAGAACCATTATTTGTGTTTTTTACAGTGACTTGAAAAAATTAATTTGGCAAAAAAATAGCATTAACTCGTAAACATTTTCGTGCGAGCATTTTTCGCAACTTTTTGAAGTATCATCCTATAGCACTGTGAAAAACGGGTTTAAGGAATTCAGTCGTAACCGACGTTAGCTTAATGTTGAATTCTGTTAAGGTCGTTCGAAAACGGTCGTTGTACCAGAGAACAAGATCGTCATGAGATAGATCATCCATGGGCACGCCTTCCAGCAGCATATAATCGATATTGTATGAACCCCTGATTGTAAACAAGTAGAGATAGGCAGAATTCGGGCTATGCTAATTATATAATATCATACACCTACCCTCTAAGTACAAATTGGGAGCAATATGTTATTCTGAACCAATTTTGATGGACATCGGCGGAGGTTTTCAGAGGGGTTATAAAACAATCCGGAAGCCACTGCAGCGCGGAAGTTAGTATGACGCTGAACGCTTGGGTTCGAAGCCTGACGAGACCATCAGAAAAAAATTTCAGCGGTAGTTTTCCCCTCCTAATACTGGCAACATTTATGAGGTTCTATGCCATGTAAAACCTTCTCTCCAAAGAGTTGTCGCACTGCGGCTCGGCGTTCGGACTCGGCTATAAAAAGAAAGCCACTTATCACAGAGCTTCAACTTGAATCGTACTGCACTCCTAGCTATGTGCGAAGTTTGCCCATGTTCCTTAGTGTAATGTTCATGATCGGTTATAAAATGACCACATTGGATGTTTTATTGTTAAGTAATATATACTTTTGTATGGGTTTTCCAGCTTCCATTAGCTGTTGTAAATAAATATATAAATATATGGGATTAAACATACATATGGGAGCTATATCCAAATCTGAACCGATTTTTACCAATTTCAATAGGGTTCGTGTCTTGGCTAACAAAATGCCAGTGCCAAATTTGAAGATGATCGGATGAAAATTGAGACCTGTCTTTGTACACATATTAACAAGGACAGACGGACATAGCTTAATCGAATCACAAAGAGATTCTGATTTGCTTTAAAAAAAAATTTCAAAAATGTTAAAAAATTATTTTGGAAATTGTTTTTTGTTTTGAATTATTGTCTAAAGAAAAACAATTTAAACGGGTCCGGGGATAGGAATTTTGCCTTTAGAGAATTTTTCACTGAAATTTAGTCTAAAGAAAAATTTTTATTAAAATGATGTCTTTAGAAATAATTTCATTCAAATTTCGAAAAAAAAAATTAAAATTTTCTGTATAGAAATATTTTATTTTAAAAAAATAAAATTTTTGGATATTTGAGAGAAAATTATTTCTCAAGAAAGTTTGTCGTTAAAAAAATTGTTACAAATTTCAAAAAAGCTAATTTTAATTTTGTCTCTAGAAAAAATCTCAAAACTCTTTTGGATTTTTTTTGAAATTTTGAGATTAGAAAAGTAGTTTAGAAGGGCTAGAGACAATTTTTGTCTCTTGAGAATATTTTAGTGAAATTTGCCTTTGAAAAATGCGTTAATACACTTCATTCCGATGAAGATACCTTGAAAAACCTTACTCTAACACAGGAAAAAAAACAACATCCGACCGTGTGGACTTTCGAAGACGAGCCGAATCCAATGAAAGCTGTTTATGGGAGAACCATTTGAAAGCAAATAGTCGCCTGTGAGCAACGCAGGACGATCAAATCTCGGTGGCTCACCACAATTTGTTTGGCTGTAGCCTTCGGAGACATTCGAAAAATAAGCTAAAGATGGCGAATCATTATTCACCATGACAATGTGAGCTCTTTCACATAACGGCTCCAACCAGCGCCCTTTTGACCAACCACAACGTCGAGACCAACCAAAACGTCATCCACCGTACAGCCCTGACTTGGTACCCCACGACTTCTTTTTATCCCCGCAATTTAAGTAAAGACCTGAAATCAGCCAATCGGTCTATATGAACGCTATATCAAATTATAGTCCGATATGATCCATTTCGACTCAACCATAATGAATTTCTGAATTCAAAAACCACCCTCGACTGTGGGGACGTCGAGGAGGAAGAGACTATAGAACATCTGTTGTATGTGTGTTTCGCAAGGAGTTCCACTTTAGGTTCTAATTTCTTTGAGAAATTGTCTGATTTAGCGGATGTGAACTGTAGGAAATAGAATGCATCTTTCTTCTTCTGTTCCTGTGGCATCACAATGGACGAAAAAGTCGAAGTGAATCTGATGGCAGATTGGCTCTTAAATCTTACCTAGTCCTCAAGACCCAGCAAAATGTTTGCTTCTAAAGACGTAGAAAAAATTTAGTTTTTGTAGATATAGATGTACGTTGAAACTGCACCAAATGTTGTGATTTTAACATTGCGTTGTCGTCAAAAATTCAACACTTTTCTACATCCTTCTCAGTGAAGTTTGTTTGCTTTTTTATTGTTGTGTTGGTTTAATATTCTCAATATTTTTGACAAAACGAAATTTAAATAAGATCTTGGAAACAAGCATGAAAAACGCAACTTAAAGTCGGCATAGAAAAAATTGACCAAAGCAACTATAACAGGATATATGTATACATTGCAGGCTTGGAAATGGATATTTCGAGATGTTGCAAACAGAATGGCAAAATGGTAAATGGGTATAATAACAGTATATCTTAACTTTATAAGCGAACAGTTAAACAGTCTTACGCCCATAACAGGAGCCTTCGTTACACGATTTTGCTAAAATTTTGTGACTTGTAAAAATTCCCTCGATTTCGACGCCTTATATGGACCAGGTCAGACCTTTATGGGAAATAGGTGCCATTTTTACGTTTTGACTGCTATTTGTTAATCGATTTCTAAAGGTTTCAAAGCCGTGATTAATACACGTTGGCGCAAAGGTCATCAAAATGTGAATTGTAGTTGTTTTTAATGTTTTCTATGTATTTGCTTGAAAAAAATGAAAAAAAAATTATTTTTTTTACATTAACAAAAAAGATGTCAAACATTTTAAGAAAAAACTACTACGTCAATATACATGCTCTAAATAATCAACATGTGAAATTTCATCGAAATCGCGCATGGAAATCCAGGTCAAGCTTTAATGGGTTAAATCAAAGTTAAAGCAACAAAAACAAAACCTAAACGGCTAGCTTTTACTACTTTAATTTTTTTACTACTTTAATTTTTTGTTTCTGTTTCTCTTCATTTTGCTGTTGCTTGTTTATAATACTCTACACCACCACTGATTCGATTTAGCTATGTCTGTCTGTCCATGTATCCTTGTGATCAACGTATAGGTCGCATTTGTTATCCGACTATCATGAAACATTCTTTTTTCAAAATTTCTTCTTTCTCTGTGAATTTGGTAAAGATTCCCCAAAATTTTATTGAAGTTTGTAGTTTCTGATGGGTGCAGGAAGTGACATTTGGTCATAAAGTCATAGCTGAATCTTATGCTGCTTATCAACACACTATTTCTTGACTAATCCTATTCTCAAATCCTTCATGCTTGTCTTTGCTGCAATATCTTAGTTTCATAGAAATAGTTTCAGTATTTTTTCGTTTGCGCTCATTTTAATTTGCTATCAACCCAGTTTTTTGATTGATTTCAACAGGTTATTGTTTGTTTCGGCCAATTGGTTTCAAAAGTCTTTAATTTCCATAAAATTTTCCGCAAACAATCTGATAACATTAAGCAACTATAATTGTTAAGTATTTTAAAAAATTAAATTGACCAATTTTTACGAAGAGCCTTCTACATTCTGTTCGAATGATGTCGCTAAGTTCTCCTTCGAACTTTTTTAAACTCGATCGAAAATTCATTGTGATGGAAAATATGTCCAGTAAAAATTGCATCCAACAATTGCCGAATATGCTTATAATTTGCATTATGTCTTTGTTGGAGATAAAATAAGAACAGGTGATGGAACTAAAAATTAGAATACAAAGAGATTCTATGTTATTGTTGTTTAAAACTATTTTCGTTCATTGACAATTTTATTTGCGTGTAAAATTTTCGCCAATTAATAATTGATATGTGTTCTCCTCAAAAATGATTGTTGTCAAGAAGAAAACCATTTTTAAATATTCTCAGAAAGCGAATTCTCTAAAAATCTTTTTCATTCAACTAGCCCAAGATGCCCTAACGGCAAACGGAAGCATATTATAAAACTTGTTCTCAAAGAAAAACGTCGGTTGACTAATACCCTCTTTTCAACCTCACCTAACAGGATTCACTAATGAAAGGTTAAGTCACTTACAAAAACATAAAGTGGATATGCCCCATGAACATCATTGCAAATTTTGCCCATGAACATTCCACTAAGAAACAGGGACAAACTTCTCACATATTAATGAGTGCAGTCCGATTCAAGTTTAAGCTCAAATGAGGGGCCTCCTTTTTATAGCCGAGTCCGAACGGCGTGCCGCAGGGCGACACCTCTTTGGAGAGAAGTTTTACATGGCATAGTACCTCACAAATGTTGCCAGCATTACCAGGGGAAAACCACCGCTGAAAATTTTTTCTGATGGCTTCGCCAGGATTCGAATCTAGGGGCCTGATTCTCGCATTGGATCATGGCTTACGATCGTAATTTGTCAAAAAGTTATCGATTTCTGGGAAGAAAAAATCGATGCGGTGACCATATTTTACCATCTCAAAGGTAAACAAAGCAAATGGTGCTTGTTAAAAAGAAGTTATTACTACTAAAAAAATAAATAAAACACTTTCTAAACAATATGCAATATTGCTTTTTGAGGATATGTTACTGTTTTTACACCATTAATTGCTGCTTCATGTGAAAGAGATCAAAAATATATGTGGGTTACGTCGACTCTAGCATAGCAAACGGTGCTTGTTTGATGTTCGTTTTTTCGGGCAGGCGCAAGGAGAACAACAGCCAAAGTACAATTGGATAAAATCAGAGTCTTTCCCTTGAAAAAATATTCTGCTCCCTTAAATTTAGTGTCAAAATGATACAACTTTTGGTTTGGTCATGTTTGTAGATCATTTGATAAAAGTTATCTTTTGTCCAATTTAAGGGACCAAAAATGCGAATATATTTTAAGTATAGTTTTATTTTATGAAATAAATGCTTCGATGTCCTACTTTTAGACTAGTTTCTTGAAAGTAGAGGAATATTTGTTATTTGCGATAGTTAAATTGCTGCGGTCAAAAATTCGCACATTCCTCTTCGAAGTTTCGAATAGAACTAATTGATAACGGATGTCATAATACAAAAAATGCTAAACTCGATCGTAATAAGTCGAATGCGGATGCGCGAATTAAGCCCCAGGCGTTCAGCGTCATAGGAGGACATGCTAACCTCTGCGCTACGGTGGCCTGAACATCATTAAGATTGCCAAAATCAGCCTGTTGCGAATTAAAAAATGTCAGTAAAAATTTGTTTCTCTTACAAAATCGGCATATTGCACATCCACGCATTATTGTTTCTTTATATTTCACACTAGCCGAACGGGGCCCGCTACTTTGCGAATTCTTTAACTCTCTAATATCTTTTAGGGTTGGGACACTTCGCCCTGAATGTATATCGAATTCGCGGCACTGTAGCCTATGTCCGCCTACAACGCTGAGTGCCTGCGTTCAAACCCTAGCGATAACATCGGACAAAAAAATTTAATGTGGCGGTGATCCTCTCTTAATGCAGACGACATTTGCCATGCATGGTCATGTAAAAAATTCTCCCCAAAGAGATGTCGCACTGCGGAACCGCATTCGGACTCGGCTCCCTTATCATTGCGTTTAAACTTAAATCGAAAAGCTTTCATTGATGTATGAGAAGTGTGCCCCTTCTCGGTTCCTGGGTAAATTTTTACTCCACTCTTAAATACCTTTCTTTTGAGTCCTATGTTATCGTATTGGTAAATATATCCGGTTTAGAGAGACACTTGGCTCTTAAATATACGCTTGGTGCTCTACTTTCAAATACATTTTATATGAGCCCCATAATGGCACGATTGGTAAATAAATTCTGTTTGAGGGTGGGATGGACCCCATGGACTTCGTCCCAAAAATGAGTATCAATTTTCCGAAACTCAATCAATTGTAACATCAAATAGCTTTTATATAATAGGGAGGTGTTTTCGGGTGGGGCAGTTCCCCAAACACATGGCTTTTTAATTGGATATTAAATTCGTTTTTTTCTTCTCTATATACCCATTTGACGGGTTTTGGACGGTCCTCGAGGCACCCGACCCCAGCAACAGAAACCATGTTTTGTTTTGATTGTGAGAGTGCAAAAAAAATTTCGAACGAATCGCATCACCATTCTCCGAGATCTGGTGGTTTTAAAAATTAGGCTATGAGAAGTGCCTTTTAGGGGAGGGATGGCACTCAGACATTTCGACTCAAACATGGATATCAAATTCGTGTTGCACTCCCAAATACATTTAATGTGAGCCCCATATTGCCATGGTCAGTAAATATGCAATTTTTTGAGGGTGTTTTGGGGCTGGGGCGGCCACCGGCGCTTTGCCCTAAAAAATATATATTAAATTCGTTCCTTACTCCCAAATACCGTTGATTTGAGCTCCATATTGCCATAATCGGAAATGAAGTTCAGTTTAGGGAGCCTTGTAGGACGTACGCCAAAACACTTGGGTCCAAAATTGGATATCAAATTCGTTTTCTACTCTCAAATACCCTTCAGCTGAGTTCCCTATTGTCACAATGGGTCAATTATATTTGAATCTGTGACTTATTTTTGGAAAGAAAAGCGCCACCTAGACTTGAACACAAATTTTAATGTCATATTCGTAATCTACTCCCAAATACCTTTCATTTGAGTCCTATATAGACATGGTCGGCTTTTGGGGTATTTGGGGGGTGGGGCGACCTCCTATTACTTGGACCTAATTTTTTATGCCATATTTGTAATCTACTGATGAATACTTTTTATTTGAGGCCCATATTGACATAAACGTCGAGTATATCTGTTTAGAGGAGTTTTTGGGTTGGGGAGGCCCCCTGGGTACTTGAACCCAAATTTTAATACGATATTCGTTTGCTAGTCTCCAACACCTTTCATTTGATACCCATATTGTGCTTATCGTCCACTTGTGGTTTTGGGTGGCGTTGTTGAGGTAAGGGAAGGGTCCGCCCCCATCCTATATCTAACAATTATATGGCATATGTTTCCTTCCAGACAGACTTACACAATCTGTGAAAATCTTAAAAAAATCGGTTCAGCAGTTTTTGATTTTACGGAACAAACAAAAAAACCGTGTCCCATATAGTCATGATGGGTCATTTGAGGCATATATTGACATGGATGCCCAATATGTCCGTTTGGGGGAATTTTAGGGTTGAGGCGGCCCGATGGGTACTTAGACCCAAATTTTAATACCATGTTCATATTCTATTTTCCAATACCTTTCATTTGATACCTATACTGTTCCGATCGGCAAATTTTTGATTTTTGGTGGTGTTTTTGGGTAAAGGGGGAGGGTCCGCCCCCTTCCAAAATCAACAAACTATAAAGCCTATTTCTCCTTCCTGACCATATTCGCAATCTACTCCCGGATACCTTTCATTTGAGTCCCATATTGTCATGGTCGTCCATAAAACCTATTTTAGGGGGTTTTGGGGTTGGGCGGCCTTCCAGTTCCTTAGACCCAATTTTTAATATAAAATTCGTTCTCTACTCCTGAATACCTTTTATTTGAGTCCCACAATGTCCCGATTGGTCCACTTTTATTTTTGGGTAGTACTTTTGGGGTAAGGGGGAGGGTCCGCCCTCCCGTCCGATATCAAAAAATTATATAGCCTATGTTGACAAACATACACAATCTGTGAAAATTTCAAGGTAATCGGTTCAGCCGTTTTTGAGTCTATACGGAACAATCAATTTTATACATATATTTAATTAAAGCAATTGAAATTTGAATATGAACAAACGCACATTGCAAGCAAGAAAATTAAAACAAGTAAAAGCGTGCTAAGTTCGGCCGGGCCGAATCTTATATACCCTCCACCATAGATCGCATTTGTCGAGTTCTTTTCCCAATATCTCCATTTAGGCAAACAAAGGCTCAAAAAAAAATTATTGATTTAAGTTTGGAGCTACATCAAGTTAAAGTCCGATTCGGACCACAATTGCATTGAATATTGGAGACCATAGTAGAAGTCATTGTGAAAAATTTCAGCCAATTCGAGTAAGAATTGCGCCCTTTAGGGGCTCAAGAAGAAAAAAAAAAGAGATCGGTTTATATGGGAGCTGTATCAGGCTATAGACCGATTCAGACCATAATTGACAAGAATGTTGAAGGTCATGGGAGATGCCGAAGTACAAAATTTCAGCCAAATCGGATGGGAATTGTGCCCTCTAGAAGCTCAAGAAGTCAAGTTCCCAGATCGGTTTATATGACAACTTTATCAGGATTATGGACCGATTATGGACCGATTTGAACCATACTTAGCTCAGTTGTTGGAAGTCATAGCGAAACACGTCGTGCAAAATTTCATTCAAATCGGATAAGAATTGCGCCCTCTAGAGGCTCAAGAAGTCAAGACCCAAGATCGGTTTATATGGCAGCTATATCAAAACATGGACCGATTTGAACCACACTTGACACAGTTGTTGGACATCATAACGAAACACGTCGTGCAAAATTTCATTCCAATCGAATAAAAATTGCGCCTTCTAGAGGCTCAAGAAGTCAAGACCCAAGATCGGTTTATATGGCAGCTATATCAAAACATGGACCAATATGGCCCATTTACAATCCCAACCGACCTACACTAATAAGAAGTATTTGTGCAAAATTTCAAGCGGCTAGCTTTACTCCTTCGAAAATTAGCGTGCTTTCGACATACAGACGGACGGATGGACGGACAGACGGACGGACATGGCTAGATCGACATAAAATGTGACGACGATCAAGGATATATATACTTTATGGGGTCTCAGACGAATATTTCGAGTAGTTACAAACAGAATGACGAAATTAGTATACCCCATCCTATGGTGGGGCTGATCGCTTGGCTTAACCTTGTTGAGTGAATCCTGCTAACCTAAAAGGATTTAACAACAATCGTTCGAATTATAACACATTTCCCTATTCCTCTTCATTTTAAAATGATTTTCTTGAAAGTAAATAAAAAATTCGAAAAGTAAATTTAGAACATTTTTATACCCACCACCATAGGATAGGGGTATATTCGTTTAGTCATTCCGTTTGCAACACATCGAAATATCAATTTCCGACCCTACATAGTATATATACTTCGGATCGTCGTAAAATTCTGAGACAATTTAACGATGTCCGTGTGCCTGTCCGTCTATCCGTCTGTCCGGATGGCGATATTGAGGTGAAATTTGGCACATATACGTCTTTTTGATGCACGCTGATTAAGTTCTTGAACGGTCCAAATCGGACCATATTTGGATACAGTTGCTATATAGAGCGATCTGCCGATAAAGGGTCTAATGCACATAAATGCTTTATTTTTTATCCGATTTCGCTGAAACTTGTAACAGTAAGTTATTTTAAGCCTCCCGACATCTGAAATAAATATGATTCAGATCGGACTATATTTAAATATAGAGCGATCTCCCGATAAGGGGTATAAAAATTACATTGCCATTCAGCCTCTAAGGAAAATTTAATTAAAATGTTGTCTTTGAAAATATTATTGTCATTTTTTTTTTAATTTTTTTTTGGAAAATATTGTCGCATTAAAAGAAATTGTTGAAATCTATGATATATTTCTTTTAGAAAAAATAATTTCGAGGGGACCGTAGGCCTTAGCAACATTTTGTGTTAAGAAACAATTTTATTAACTATTTGGAAAAAATTTATTAGAAATTTGTCTACAGAAAACTTCCGCAAGTTGCATAAAGCAGGCACAAGAAGTTTTGTTGAAATTTCAAGGTAGTTCCAAAACTGAGGAAATGTTTGTCTTTAGACAATTTTTCATTGAAATTTAGTCTTTAAAAGGCTGTGGATTCGAATTCGACCCAAGTTTCGCAGTGTCGGAACTATAAATTACCTCGACTTTGGACAAAATAAAATTAATGTTTCAAAAAGACAATTGAGTTCTAAAATTTTTTAGAAATTAATGTCAGTATTTTAATTCTCGACTTTTGTATTAAATTTAGCTTTTTCGATACGGTATAACCAGTCAAATGCATCTAGCAACAACACACTTTTGCTGCGTTTGAAACGATTTTTGCTCTGCTATTCTTTGAAGCATTAAACATTAGTCTAAAGCCGGACAATGTCCTGCAATGGAATCTCAATCAAGTTAAAAATTTATTGCAATTTTTCTTTGAATGAAAATGACCTTAAAATTTTGTCTTAAAAAAAACTTAATTATAACTTTGTATTTGGAGAACATTTCATTAAAAATTTGAATTTGGAAAAATTTTCATTGAAATTTTGTCTTTCGAAAAATTGTCATTGAGATTTTTTGTTGAGAGAAAATTTCATCAAATTTTGTCTTTAGAAAAAATTTTATTGAAATTTTGTCTGCAGAGAAAATTTTATCAAAATTTTGCTTTAGAGAAAATTTTATCGAAAAATATCAATAAAATTTTGTCTTTCAAAATTTCTTTGAAACTTTGCAATAAAAAAAAATGATTAAAATTGTATCTTTAAAAAAGATTTTATTAAAAATTTCATTGAAGTTCGGATTCGAACCTGGGTACAGGGAGCAACAGCGAGAGTCGTTGCCGTCGTCTAGTGTTCGAAGCCATCAATACAGATGCACAGAATCTTGTGCGTACCATGGAAGTAGTGTAGTATGTGCAGACAGAAAATTTACCATTACACAAAAAACATGCATTGTTGTTGTTGTAGCCACATTTGCATGTGGAGGTGGCGGTCCTCGTCAAGCTCTTATAGGTGAGCAAGCTCGTTCCGCCAATAAGCCGTCTTGTCATATCGAACATCATGGGGACTCAGTATTTGTGCAAGAGCCGGTGCCGCCCTGCCTCTCACTGAAACTCTCCGCTCGATGCCGCTGATTATCCGCGACTGCTGTTGAAGCTACTCCATATTGAACATTCCACCATCCGCAACCTGTGGACGCGCCCGGTAGCTTTCAGCCAACCTTCTCGTGATAGCTATGAGCACTACATAGATCGGACCTCAAAGCTCCAGCATGTGTGGTGTTCACAGCTATCCCGTGCCGGGTACATGCATTGTGAAAAGTACAGCTAATAGACAGTGTTATCGAGCGTGGTTAATGTGGTATTTGTATCATAGAGGCGTTTTCGGTTCAAGTACAACATACCAATATAGGGCCCTTGAAGCCCTTACACCTAATAAGGCTGACGAGAAATTGTAACTAAATTACGAAACGCGTCCCAAAGTGGTTGGTATGTGTTGCGATCTCTCGCTTTCCTTTTCAACTTGCGAACGAAATTTCCGATTATTGAGCTCGTCCCGATAGAGAGACAAACAAAAATTGTATAATTTAATGATCTACGCCCTAACAGGCAAACAATTTTGAAAATGAAGAAATTTTGTCTTTAGAAAAAATTTATAAAAATTTTCTCTTCAAAAAATTGTATTAAAAGTTTTTATTTAGAAAAATTTAAATGATATATTCCAGAGGGGTCCGGCCCTGGCTGAATTTTGTTGTTAAAGAATGTTGCACTGAAATTATGTATTTAGAAAAAATATAATTAAAAAAATTAGTTTTGTAAAGTTGTTAGCCTTAGGAAAAATAATTTGAGGGGGTTCTGGTATGAGCTAACTCTTTATAGAATGAAATACAATTTTGTCATTAAAGAAACTTTTACCGAATTTCTTTATTTAGAATAAATTAAATTTTATTTTTTTTTCTTTAAACAAAATAATTATTCGGGCTACGTCAGTCAGCTTCCATATATATCTTTCAATTTAGGTCCTATCGTAAGGACATCTCACAAAGTTATTTTCGATAATTCAGGAGGTGTGCAAAATTAAAATCTGGCTAAATTTCAACATAGATTCCATGTATATAAAGTAGTACGAAGTCTCGTTGATGTAGGATATTATACAGTGGGCTCTGTTCGACTTTTGCCTTCCTTACTGGACTGCTATTTCATTGTCACAGTTAAGCAAATGTTCAAGAATTGAAAAAACTCAATCAATATACCTGTGTCTGGTTTTGTAAGAAACTCTTGTTTGCCGTATTTCAGAGAAGCTAAATATACTATGTCTGCGGTTAGGTTGAAAAGATGAAAAAGAGATGTCAATAAGTTCATAACACCCTTGATCTGGCGCAGACCGCTTACACAGCACCAAATTTTCTAAATAATTTCTTTAAAAAATTGTTTGTGCAAGTGTGCGTTTGATTTCTAGTTGATGTTTATACCCACATACGTCATACGCCACCCTGGTCACTTAAAACCCATATCAAAATATTTGGAAAATAATTATTTGCAAATCTTATCGACAAATCATGAATGTTGCGGACTTCCTGATTTAATCCTTTCTACAGAATATTAATCATAGGCTTGGTATGCATTTCTGGCATACAAGCCCATTGTTCAATCATGGCAGCATACCATATGCACTGTGAACGGCCACAAACCAAGATGAGAACGTCATTGTCGTAGCCAACAAACGTTAACCCCTAAAAGGCATATATAAATCGTCCTTGTGGTGATTGAGCTCTAGTCACTATATTCCTATTTAAGCTCTTTCCTAGCGGAACTCTAATTATCCTGCCCATGAACATCATATGAACTCAATTCAGGAGGAATCCCAATGTCCACCAGATCCCAGGTTATAATCGAGACATGCGTCGATGATGTGGAAATCAGTCCCAGCCCAATTGGAATTGAACCAGGACTACCCTGGTCTACCATAGAAGGTTAAAGGCATTCCCTTGGCAGCTATTTTATCGCTACAATAACCTAGTGAAAAACTATTAAAACCTGCCATCTTTGTGGTTTTGTGGGTAAAGCCTCTCGAGCTGTTAGGAATTATGAACATTTGGAATTTTTTTTTTCTTGCTTGACACTCAAAAATCAATAAAAAAAAATCGAAAATTTTAAAAGTCACGGCGAATCGAATTTTCCTCGCCCTGTTTACCAATTTTGACATATCAAGTTCCCAAAAAAGATGCTTTGTTGTAGCAATTCGCCAATGCGGCCACCTTATAAATTCGCATTGGCAGTAAAATTTAAAATTTATGGCCAATTTGCATCAACCAATCAGAACAAGAAGAAAGAAGTTTATTAATATTTGAGTATCAAGCAAGAAAAAACAAATTATAAAATGATAAAAATTCCCATTAGCTCCAGAGGCTTTACCCACAGAACCACCTAGATTGCAGGTTTGAATAGTTTTTCACTAGGTTATTGTACCGATAAAATATCTACCAAGTGCAGACCAGCGCAGTTCTGGCTCAATTCCAATTGTCAAATGAGACTTCCTCCTGAATTGAGTTCATACTATTTTGATGGGCAGGATAATTAGCGTAGTACTAGCAAAGGGCTCAAATAGGAATATTCTGATTAGAGCTCAATCACCATAAGGACGGTTTTTGTACCCCTATTTGAGGCTCTTGGATAATTGTGGGATTTTCAAATCATATGAAAAGGAATGGGTCAAAGTTTGCTGCATAAGAGGATTACGATTTAATCTTGGTATGTCGCCGTTCGGAGTGCATATTGTATGCCGCCTAGATCGGCCAACGGGTTTGACGTTAAGACCACAAAGATAAATTTGGTGCCATTCACCAATATGAGGTAACTTGGTGTGGGCAGGGAACCACTCACACAATGTCAGGACTTTGACGTTGCGATGGACACATGACGGACTTACGCATGATTCGCGGGGATGAGGAGGAGTTCTAGACGGTTGAGCACCTATTGTGGCACTGTCCTGTTATTGAGGGGGTAGCTGCAGGACTATGGCTAAATGAACACCTTTTTTCCTGTCTTAATTATTTTCAGGCACATAGTACTTTCGCCATTCTTGATTACAATAGGGGCTAGAAATGGCAGATAGGAGGGAACTTATCCAGCCCGCCTGGCTTCCATTTATTGTGATGCATGTTGGCTCCTTATCTTCTATATTCTAATGTCTGGCATTGTACTGCGGTACATTTTGTCTGTGTTCTTTAGCGCTTTTTGAATATTTTTGGGGGCGACCAAGTGAATAAGGTTGTGGGACGCGTATCATTATATAACCTAAGTTTAAGAACCATAACAGCAGCAAACACAAAAATCAATTTAGAGAATTTTAATTTTGAAGCTTATATTTAAATAAGGCAAAATTCAAAAATTAATTGACATATCAAGTTCCATCAGCTTTGCTGAGGCGGCAAATATGGGGTTCCACGTACAATATTTAAAAACAATCTGGGATAAAGAAATTATAAAAAACTTAGAATTTCAGCTATGCTGAAGGTTCTTCCAAATTTTTTTATAAGAAATTTCAATATCACTCTTCAATTATCTGTAAATGGAGACTATACAAATTATAAAAATAGCATTTAAATAAAATGGGTCAAATTGGTGGTTCTTGATCAAATTTCCTTTATGGAGACCTAACAATAGAATTTCGTTTCTTTTACCAAAAATGTAAAAAATCCGCTTTTCACTTTCATTTGTTATTCTTTTCGAGGTTGTTTTATAGTGGTTAGAGCGCACAACAATCCAATTACTAAGATCTATGTTCTAGCCAATGACAGCAAAGCGATTGACCTCTTCAAGTCTAGTTTGACACTTGTTGACCATCTGTCTGATACGTTGCCCTTCGGGCTTCATCCTGAAGACTTAGCTTTCACGGCGTTAGTGGCATCCCAACGGAATCCAGTTCCCCTCGATATTTGTGACAATCGTCTTTATATCATTTTATCTTATCAATTTCACTACGTTTGTAATTGCAGGTATCTCCGCTTAATACACACTACAGCGGTCGGGTAAACTTCTCGATATAACCAGTTTCAGTTCTGCAGAGTACAAACCAAAGCCCACCTGGTCGATCAGTCTGGAACCATCCATATAGAAGTCTGCGTATGTTGTAATACCACAGATATTGTAGTTCCAGTCCGAGAACATTTCGATTGTCGTCTTTGCATATGAATCTATTCACATATTATTTCAAAACAACAACATGTAGCACAATTCAAAGGAAGAGAATGTGGCAAAAATTCTGCATTGTACTGCATATCTTCTGTTTAACCCACCTAATACTCACACATGGTGAATGGTTTGAACATTCTCACTTCCTTAAGGTTCCATTACATGGTATGTAGGTGTCTTATGACATGCCAAATTTAGCACATGTAGAGTTGTACATGTCATGTGGTACAAATGAAACTGACGTATGAAAATAACTTTTTCATTCTGACAAAACATAAATGAATTATGTTTTTGTTTTGTTGACAGTCGAATGAAAGCAACTTTATGATTGTTAAATACTTTCTCACACCACCACCTTTCTAACAACTTTAAAAATTTTACGCATAAAAATCAGATTTGCCCACATTTTTAGATTAAGACATACGAAAATAACATACAGGTGTGATAGTAAAAGTGATGACTCGTATGTAAATTGACAATTTTGACAAACATTTTAAATTACATGTGAATACAAAAAGTGGCATGTCATAAGACAAATACATGTCGTGTAATAGCGGCTTAATAAATGAATCCTACAATACAATGGTACCATGTGAATATTTTACTTAATTTTTTGAGTTTTCAAAATATTTTGTTTTTACTACACATTTTTCTACTCGTTTATTTCGTACTTCTATAAAAAGGTAACAAATACTTAGCGAACGGTGTGAAGGATTTCTTATTTTTATTGTGACACCTTTGCATTTCGTTGCTTGACAAAAGGCATCAAGGAATAATTATCAAAAGCAAGGCATTGATTAAGAGCAACAGCAATAGTTGCTGTGGTTGAATGAATGCAAATGAAGTCAATAGCAATGCACTACACAAGGCGTATTTATATGGTGGCCGCATCGGCGAATTGCTACAGCAAAGCATCTTTATTGGGAACGTGACGTCAAAATTTGTAAACAGGACAAAGAAAATTCAATCGCCGTGACATTTAAATTTTTAATTATTTTTTTGTATTTGCAATAAACCACCAAGATGGCAGGTTTAAATAACCTGTTGGTTATTGTAACGGTAAATAGCTACCAAGGAAATGCCTTCAACCATCCACGGTGATGAGCAGGATAATTACCGTTCCACTAGCAAAGGGCTCAAATTGAAATATTGCGACTAGAGCTCAAGGACGGTTTTTGTACCCTTTTTTGATGTTCTTGCAGGACATTTGAAAAGGAAGGGGTTAAAGTTTGTTGGCTACGATGATGACGTTTTCATCTTGGTGTGTGGCTGTTCAGACTGCAAATAGTATGCTGCCTAGATTTGCTAATGGGATTGAAGTACACCCCGAAAGATAAAGTTGGTGATATTCCCCAATATGAGGTAACTTGTTGTCTTCAGGGGACCCCTCCAAGATGGGTGGAACTATCGTTCTCACTACGGATAGGAGTCTTGACAAGCAATCGCAATGCCAGGACTTTGGCCGCGCTGGGCTCATGGCGGACTTACGCATTATAGACAACAATAGGGGCTTGAAAAGGCAGATTGGAGGGAACTTTTTCTTGCCTGCCTTGCCCCCATTATTGTCATGCATGTTGGCTTCTTATCTTCTTCATTCTGAGTGAAGCTGATAGCAATTGAGGTTGTTAGATGCGTATCATTATATAACCAAAGTTGAAGAACATAACAGAAGCAAACATTAAAATCAATTTATAAAATATTTATTTTGAAGCTCATATTTTTATAAGGCGAATTCAAAAACTAATTGACATGTCAAGTTCCATAAGCTGTACTGATGCGGCCACCTTATTCAATACGCCTTGGCACTACAGAACAAAAATAAAAATCCAACTTTTTTTCAATTGAAACTACTTCAATCACAAAAATGATAATGTTAATTAAAGTTTTTGAAAAGGTCGATTAAAATAAAAAAAAAAAACTTTCAATTAGCGTTCTCCACTGAATTTCCTTCTGAAGACATAACAGTGAAATCTTCCTGGGATATTGAATTTATAGCCGTAAAGATATTTTTGAAAAATGTTTTATTTAATATTTATTTCATGTTCTAACGCCCTCTTCAAATATTTCAAATTTTGCCCACAAACATTCCACTAAGGAACAGGGGTAAACTCCTTAACCTCCTCAAGTGAGGATATTTATTTAAACACATATCTGCAATCCAATCAGCATTTCAGTCTCCTCAACCAAGAGACACATTGATCGCTCCTGGTGATTTTAATCTTCCTCAAATTAACTGGAATCATTCGTCCGAGTCAAATGATTTAACACCCGTGATGCCAAATGGCATTTCTAATAAATGCATCGGCATACTGTTAAATTTTGTTCTTTTTCAAATTAATTACATAAACCATTCATTTTCGTAATTCCTCGATCCTGTAACCATCTGAGTTATGTTTTAGTTCTAATGATCTGGTTGTAAGTCCTGCGGATAGACATCATCCGACACTCAAATTACTTATATCCTATCCCACTCTTAAAGCTAAAAGAAATGTAGCAATTGAAAAAGTGTACTGTTTTGCTAAAACTGATTCCATCAAACTGAACTCACTACTCTTATCTGTTAATTGGAATGACATTTTCAGATCTAAAGATATCGATGAATTGATTTCAACTTTTTATACTGTGCTACTTGACTTTATTTCTCAATCGGTCCCTAAAGCTACTTTTTGCAACGCATCTGGTCCTCCATGGAATACAACCATTCTTTCTAGGCTGAAGAGCAAGAAGAATTAATTATATAAAAGGATTAAACGCTGAGGGTTAACGTCTGACTTTCCGAAGTATTCTTTTGCAAGATGTGAATGTAATAAAGAAAACAAATTGTCATATGGTAGTTATTTGAATAAAATTAGAAATCAATTGAAATCAAATCCTAAATCTTTTTACAAAGTTGTAAATTCAAAGCGCCGTTGTAATAGTTTTCCGAACTTTCTTAGATATAAAACTAAAGTAGCTGATAACGATTCAGGTATTGTCGCCATTGTTAGCACTACTTACTCAGATAATTATTATGATTTATGTGGAACATATCCATACACAATCAACAAGTCAGCGTTTATAGACGTGTCTGGTATTGGCGAAAACGTAGCACTTGAAGATAACTTTTAATCCTGGTCCAGATGGAATTCCATCGACCATTTTAAAGCATTGCACTTTCGAACTTTCATATCCCCTTTGTACACTTTTCAACCGTTCATTAAAGCATGGATATCTGCCGGAATTGTGGAAGCAGTCTTAAATAAGACCGTTATTTAAAGCCGGAAATCACAATGAGGTTTCTAATTACAGGGGCATTTCAATTTTGAATGCTATTCCGAAGCTATTAGAGAAAATTTTGACTGACACTATTTCATATTAAATCTCTTCTATATTGTCTTCCTATCAACATGGGTTCCGGAAATCGAAATCGACGATAATAAATATTTTTGATTTTACTTGTTTGGTCAACGAAGGGTTTTAGGGAACGCTACCAAACGGATACCATCTATACCGAATTGAATAAAGCATTTGATAAAGTCAACCAATACCTTCTGTTGTGAAAAATATTGGTTTTAGTCCCTCTTTACTAAAATGGATCAGATCATATGTGACTGGACGTACTCATAGGGTTAAATTTGGTACTGCAGTTTGCAAATAAATTGTTGTCTCATCGTCATCTTGGCCCTGCGCTGTTTTGTCTGTTCATAAACGATCTCCCTTTTACTTTAAAGCACTCATATATTTTGATGTATCCAGATGATGTAAAGATCTTCAGATCGACGAGAGACTCTGATGAACAGTGTTATCTACAGTATGACCTTGATACTCTTTACGAATGGTGCAACCAGAACTTTATGGAACTTAATATTTCCAAATGCAAAAACATATCATTTTCAAGAATAACCTCTCTGAAAACTAGCTACTTTTTGGGTTCCAATCAACTTGAAGTAGTCTATAGCTTTAAAGACCTTGGATTGCTTCTAGACCAACGCTTAAACTTCCGTCAACACATCTCAATGGTTGTAAATAAAGCACGTGGTGCTCTTGGCTTCGTGAAACGATGGAGTAAAGAACTTAATGATTTCTCTGTGACGAAAAACTTGGATACGTCGCTAGTCAGAAGTACGGTTCGGTGGTATGGGATCCGTACTACAATATTCATTCTGATTTGATAGATTCGGTTCAAAAACAATTTCTATTATTTTGTCTCCATCGAAATGGGTGGGACAGAAGTTGATTACCTTCGTATGAGTACCGATTAAATCTTAAAAAGCTTCCAGAATTAAAAAGTCGTAGAACCATGCTAAATACTACGTTTCCGACTAAATAAATTCATGGTTAAATAGATTCTTGCTTTCTTTTCAGTCGAATTTTCTTTAACCTTCCTTTCAGACCTACCAGATATTTTGATCTTTTGAAAATTTCTTATTATAGAACCAATTATGCCAATAATGATCCTTTTCGGCACCTATGTTATCAATTGAATCAACTGATAGATATAATAGATCTATCTGAGAATCGAGAAAATTTGAAAAGGGAAATTATATTATTTTTAAATTCTTAGGTTAATACATTTGTAAATATATTGTTATTAGTCTGTAAGGGTATTTAATATCTCTAGACTTAAATAAAAAAAAATTGCGTGATGGAATATGTTTGATATACAATTAAAATATGATTGAAATTTTGATTACTTCAATCATATTTATAAAGGTTTAAGAAGGCAAATCGGTTTAAATGTGTGCCACATCAGGTTATATACCGATTTGGACCAAGCTTGACGGAGGTGTTGGAAGGCAAGACACAAGTCATTGTCCAAAATTTCAGCCAAATCGTACAAGAATTGTGCCCCCTGGGGGCTCAAGAAGTCACATACAATTATTAACGAAATGATAAGATATGTTTATGCAAAAATTATTGATGGCGCGAATTTTTCCAAGTATCGGCAATTTTTCACAGAAATTAACTTTTTACTTATCCAACTTTAGTTTCATTTGAAAATTAAATTTTAGGTTTAAAATTTTTTTCTAATATCTGGTATTTTCAGTTAAAAAATATATCACTTAAGCGAATTCAATTCAATAAGACCAACAAGTAAAAGCGTGCCAAGTTCGGCCGGGCCGAATCTTATATACCCTCCACCATGGATCGCATTTGTCGAGTTCTTTTCCCGGCATCTCTTCTTAGGCAAAAAGGATACAAGAAAAGATTTGCTCTGCTATTAGAGCGATATTATATATGGTCCGGTTTGGACCACAATTAAATTATATGTTGGAGACCTGTGTAAAATGTCAGCCAATTCGAATAAGAATTGCGCCCTTTGGGGGCTCAAGAAGTAAAATAGAGAGATCGATTTACATGGGAGCTGTATCGGGCTATAGACCGATTCAGACCATAATAAACACGTATGTTGATGATCATGAGAGAATCCGTCGTACAAAATTTCAGGCAAATCGGATAATAATTGCGATCTCTAGAGGCTCAAGAAGTCAAGATCCCAGATCGGTTTATATGTCAGCTATATCAGGTTATAGACCGATTCGAACTATACTTGGCACATTTGTTGGACATCATAACAAAATACTACGTGCAAAAATTCATTCCAATCGGATAAGAATTGCGCCCTCTAGAGGCTCAAGAAGTCAAGACCCAAGATCAGTTTATATGACAGCTATATCAGGTTATGGACCGATTTGAATCATACTTTTCACAGTTGTTGTATATTATAACAAAACACGTAGTGCAAAATTTCATTCCAATCGGATAAGAATTGCGCACTCTAGAGACTCAAGAAGTCAAGACCCAAGATCGGTTTATATGGTAGCTATATCAGGTTATTAACCGATTTAAACCATACTTGCACAGTAATTGGATATCATAACAAAATACTACGTACAAAATTTCAGTCAAATCAAATGAGAATTGCGCCCTCTAGAGGCTCAAGAAGTCAAGACCCAAGATCGTTTTATATGACAGCATTATCAGGTTATGGACCGATCTGAACTATACTTGGCACAGTTGTTGGATATCATAACAAAACACGTCGTGCAAAATTTCATTCCAATCGGATATGAATTGCGCACTCTAGAGGCTCAAGAAGCCAAGACCCAAGATCGGTTTATATGGCAGCTATATCAAAACATGGACCGATATGGCCCATTTACAATACCAACCGACCTTCACTAATAAGAAGTATTTGTGCAAAATTTCAAGCGGCTAGCTTTACTCCTTCGGAAGTTAGCGTGCTTTCGACATACAGACGGACGGACGGACGGACAGACGGACGGACATGGCTAGATCGACATAAAATGTCGCGACGATGAAGAATATATATACTTTATGGGGTCTCAGATGAATATTTCGAGTAGTTACAAACAGAATGACGAAATTAGTATACCCCCCATCCTATGGTGGAGGGTATAAAAATGAATGCTAAATTGATGGGACCCGAAATAATAAACATTCCATTGAGTCTAATATAATATTTGAAATTTTAAAAATTTTCCGAACTAATTACAAAATTATTGAAACGTTTTTAACTGAAAATGTCAAAAATTCCAAAAACGTTTTGATTCAATTAAAAATTGTATTATAAATAAATTTTTTAATTGAAAATTGCAAAAATTTCCCAAAAAAAGTCCAGATTCAATTAAAAAATGATTGATTCAATTAATATTAATTCTATTCAGTAATAGTTTCATTCTGGTCTCTGGTTCCGATTGATTCATCAGGAATAGTGATACAGTACTTTTCTTATGATATGTTTCTATCACCCTCTCTAGAGTCGTCGGCATAAAGAATAGCAAAATTATAGGACGAAAATATTTCCCTTTTGTGAACTTTGTGTCTTTCATCTCACATTCCGGAGGAGCCGGTCTGTCGCACAGTTTACAATTCAACGGGTGATACATTATCAGGTGCTAAAGATTTCAAAGAGTCGAAATCCCTGACGAATGCATGTCATTTATAATCTGTTCTGGCGAGTTGTATCTAACACGAGCTACATTTGAAGGGACTAAACTTATCTGGGAGGCCTCCGTAGCGCAGAGGTTAGCATGTCCGTCTATGACGCTGAACGCCTAGGTTCGAATCCTGGCGAGACCATCAGAAAAAAAATTTCATTCGTGGTTTCCCCTTCTAATGCTGGCAACATTTGTAAGGTACTGTGCCATGTAAAACTTCTCTCCAAAGAGGTGTCGCAATGCGACACGCCGTTCGGACTCGGCTATAAAAAGGAGGTCCCTTATCATTGAGCTTATACTTGAATCGGACTGCACTCCTTGATATGTGAGAAGAGAATTCCTTAGCGGAATGTTCATGGGCATGGACGGATATGACTAGATTAACTTAGAGTGATAAGACGATGTACTTTATAGGGACGCAAATCGAGTTTTCGCATTGTTACGAACGTAGTGACGTGGTCAGTCATCACCAACATTAGGGTGATGACTTTTTTAATTGTTGTCACTTAAATTGTTTCCTATTGCACGAATGAATGACATTTTGCCTATTAATGAATTTATTAAAATTAATTCCATTTAAATATTGAAGAAGGTCAAGCACAAATCGGTTTGAAATAAAATTTTTAAAATCGTTTTGGGCTTGAGTTTTTTTTATTGAATCGCCTTATATAAGATTTTCTCTAATCTCAAGAACAAACTCATCAAAATACGATACGGGGAAACTAAGTTGTATAAAAGTCAACACCCTAATAAGTATTCAATAAGGATTCTTTGTGTACACTACGTTTCTACACGGCAAGCCAGTAAGGACGCAGTTCATTAGGGTGATGACTTTTTGGTTTACTTTTCTCAACAATTATTTCCTGTTGCACGAATGAATATTAAAAAGGTCACGCACAAACCACTTTGAAATTCTTTTAATTATTTTGCGCGCTAGATTTTTTGTTGCGAATCACCATATATGTAAGATTTTAACTCATCTTAAACAAAAACTCATCAAAATATGATACAGGGATATGGGGTTGTGAAAAAAGTCATCATTCTAATCTACACACGTATGTCCGAATAGCGATGATTCACAAATTACAATAAGTTTTCCGATTTGCTTCGGTACCAGTTGGGAGGGCGTGTGGGATAAATGATTTCCCATGCCAATTTAAAAATATCAAAAGTGACGATGGAAACTCATGTATACAAATGTGTGCTCGCTGCTGGTATGGATTATTTATAGCCACTGACGTATACACTTTTTATAATATGTTTGGAAATGTAGACGAATTCATTTTGCTTTTACAAAAAATTAATTTAGAAATGTCACTTACTTGGCAACATGTAGCGTCTAGTGAACTGCCTCGATACGTAGCCGTGTTCGTCTTGTTTCTCTTCGTGCTTAGCCTCGACAATGACCCATTTGTCAGTGACCTTAACACTGATCTCGTTAGGGGAGAACTGTTGCACATCTAGTATCACCTCAAACTTTTCCTCATTTATATTTAACGTAGAGCCAGAATCCTGTTTTTGCAGGCCAGTGGTGCGCTGCCACGGCCGTAAGTAGCCTGAACGAAGCATGGTGGGACGTGAGTTCCAAACCGATGACATCAAGTCATCACGTCTCAAACCTGTTCCAAAATGCTGATCCAAAAGACGCGATGTACGCGTTGGAAATTCGAATTCATCCCACCAGTCGCGAAACATAAGTGGCACTACGGACATCTGCAGGACAAAAGAGTTAATGGTATTAATTTGCGCGTTACTGAAAACACCAGACTATGACTCAATATTATGTGCCAAAAAGTATGTTAATCTACTCAACCATTGATCTGTGTACCTCTGCTTTTGCTCGAAGGAAACTTTTCTCAGGTGTTTTCACGTCTACAAAATCTCTGTTAATAATTTCGAATTTGATTTTTCAACCAATTTATATGAAGATCTGTGCTCTCGTCCACAGTCCGCGTACAAATGGAGGGTAAAAATAGAACACAAACTCATAAGAACATTAGGTTGCCGACGAACACAAAATACATTGATGAATTGTAAGGGTGATTTCGATCCAAAAATGTGCATTATACTACATACGAGTAAATTGGTCGTCGTTAAATTCTAAGATGATAGCTGATATTTTGTAAGGACTCCTATTTGGTCCATACGCTGGTATGATCCAGTCAGATAGAACTTTATTTGGATATAGCTGTAAAAAACGATCTCCCGACTAAGAGCCCATAAAGGCGCATTTATTAGCTGATTTTACACAATGAGTTGCATTGGATCGCAGACATCAAAGAATAGTGCAGATCGGAATATATTTAGATATAGCTGGCCTCTAGATTTATGGTCTTTATCACTCGATTTCGCTGAAATTTTATACATTCAATTGCACTAGGATCCTTGAAATTCAAGCCACAAAAGGTTCAGATCGGACCATATCTAAATATGGTACTACTATATGGACCTAATTTCAATAGAAGATGCCAATATTACCCTATTTCGTTGGCATTTTAAATGAATGGACGTATCGGGTTTGGTCCAAGAAAATACATTATATCGTTTGTTCGATTGTATGTTACCTATAGGCTCAAGCAAGGCTGAGCCGATTTTCATGCAATTTTCAGGTAGAGTTCGGTCCATCGCAAGGGGAGTGCAATAATTTAAGCAATATTTTGTTGGCACATTTCTCCAATGAAAGGGGGTTAAAGAGTACGCTACGAATTTGATATACAAATTTGTCCCCAACTGTCTGTGGTGAAATAATCGGGGGGAACCCCCCACCCACATAGAACAAACCCCAAATACGCGTAGACACGATACCAAATAAAAATTATTTAAGAGCGGGTACAAATATTTCACCCCAAGTTTCTGGGGGCAGCATCATTCCCAAAACAACCCCTGAAATTGACATGTTTGTTCAGCGATACAAATTGGGTCTTAAATGAATGTTCATAGGGAGTAAATTACCAGTCTGATTTAAAAAAGTATTTGAGGCCAAGGATCTGGGGGTAGGCGAATCGGTACAATATGGGAAATAATGGGCCCAAACAAATACGACCAAAATTTAAAATGAAATTAGACCCCAAATCTGGGGTGCTTTTCCATTATGAAAAAATGAGCCCAATATAAATGCACCCCAAAGTATGCAATTGTTTCCGAAAAATTAATACAATTTGCACCCAATATTAAATAAGGCCAAAATTTCATGCAATGGGTGCAATTTCGAAATTCAGTTTTATCGCAAACCTCAACATGCAAATAGAAGCTAAAATTTGCATATTCACTACAAAAATTTTGTTGTTGTGTACATTCGGCTTAGAAACGCATAAAACAATTTGGCGTGTAATTTCATAGGCGATTTAACTAAGTTTGAAAACTGAATTGTGAGAAAAATTAGTAAGAGAAGGAAGTAGTAGATAAAGGCAACTGTAAGCATTTAAATAGTTAACATTCAAATAGTTTATTTTTGAGGCAGAACTCGTTCAAGGACAGAAAGCGCCGTAGCCAAAAATTGCTTTTGAATGTGGCAGAAGAAAATATTTTGAAGAAATTTGTTTTATTTGGTAAAAGCACCGAAGACGGAAAAACGCACATTTCCCCTTTCTAAAAATGGTAAAAATTATTTTCAAGCATCGGTTTATTTTTTAAAAATATTTTTCAGTTATATTAAAAGTTGGAGAAATCTCCATAGCCCAAAATTTCTTGAAAATATTTTTGCACAAAATTAACCGATTCGGTAAAAATATTAAAAATTTTTTTTTTGATTTTTCTGAAAAATGTTTTGTAGCCGTTGAGTGAAGCGGACGTGTTTTTATTTCGCTCCTCAAAGAAAAAAAATATATATATCCGTATCTCGGAATAGGTACTACCTATTACAAAAACAAATTTTAAAGCCTTTTGGAGTAGGCTAGAAATGGACTCCAAAGATTCAACATCTGCGGTGGTGGCGTCAGGCTGTAGCGTGTTGTCCTCCTCTCCTATGGGTGTGGGTGCCTTGGTACCTGTAGTCAAGAGTAATGCTTCAAGCGCACAACTAGTCGTCAGACTTATTAATGAGGAAGAGACGGATAAACCTGAGGGATGCACAGTTCGTCACCAGCCGTTAACTAAAGGTGGTGTTTCTGACTCTGATTCAGACAGCGACTGTGTCAATGAAACAGTCATCGCAATCGGATCGAGAGATGAGGGCATCGGGATGACAGCAGAAGTGAGCGATGGCTGTGCTAAGCTCACAAGCAGACCGAGAAAGCGATCCGGTGCACGACGAAGGAGACAGAGGAGTACGTACCGGCAGAGTAATCGGACGAAAGTTCAGGATGCTGGCAGGGATAGAACTGACATTCTAAGCTCTTCTACTGAAGCTGGAAAAAGAATCAGATCTCCCGAGGAGCATAACACTGCTAAAATACTGAAGAAGAAAAAGAGCTCCTCGCTTTCAAGTACTCTGGGAAAATCAAGCCAGCCATCCCACAATGGAGTCTCCAAACAGTGTCCTGCGGAGGTAGACAAAGTTGGAACAGGAACGAAGGAAGCGCGCACGGCCCCTGAGTCTTCATGGAGGACTGTGACATCCAATAGGAGGCCAGAGCCATTACGGAAGGGAAAGATGGTCGCTGAGAATGGTAAGGAGCCACCCTCTTACGCTAGAGTGGCATGGAAGCACAACATAATGGGATGAGCTGACTTATGTCATCAATATCGGCTGTGCATCCGGTAGGATTCCACCAGATCATCGGTTCCAAGTGGAGGATATGGTCAACGATAGGATTTTTGAACATGTGTGGAACTCTGTAGAGGGTCCACCCATACAAATGATGAGCTGCGAATATCGAGGGGACATTTTTACGCTGCGTTTTGCGTCGGCAGAATGTATTAATAACGTCAAACATCTCGTCAGAGGTATTCACGCTCCCTGGGAGGTCGCAAAGCTTGACCTGGTGAGACGGATGGATATCCCCCAGCCCACAAAGGCTACGGTCTTCATCAAGGGATGGGGCAGTAAATTTGCGACGGAACGCATGTTCGGATTCTTGGGCAAGCAAAACGAAGGTTTGGTCGCAGAAAGGTGGGAGGTCTTCCATAGGGAGGAGAAGAAGGTTGGCATTGATCAAGTCTCCGTGACATCAATATCGGCTGTGCATCAGAGAACATGTTGTCTTGGCATAGGCGGAGCGATGAGAACCGCGCCCACTAGGGCACTGGAGACTATTCTAGATATCCGACCCATTGACATACAGATTAAGTGTGATGCAGCCACAACGGCTATGAGACTTAAGGCGATGGGAGAATGGATTGAGAATGGGACAGCTCATACCATAGCGGTATAATCGAGGCGACGATAGGAAACCTGGAAGGAAGGGAAGAGGTTTCCGATCGGATACCTGAGATGAACCTTGAGGTCGATTGCGAAACGTTGCTGCCATCGGCACAGTCTTGGATTAACGGAACCCTAGTATTGCTATCTGGAAGATCCTATTACACGGATGTATCAAAGCTAGAGGACAGAGTGGGTCTGGGGGTCTACATTGGGGAATGCGTAAGATGGTGTGGTGCTAACGTGAGGACGTCGAGTCTGAACATCTTTACCGACAGTAAAATTGTCATAGGGTCACGAACAGTCTTGCAGTGTAAGAAGGAGACTAACGCCATCTCTGAGGATGGCAAAATCCGCATCGTTTGGGTGCCGGGCCATAACGGAATAAGGGGAAATGAAAGGGCAGACGATTTAGCGGTGAAGGCCAGAGAATTGCAGTCAATAAATTTGGTTAACTCGAAGCCTTTCGGGTCGACGAAGTCCGTGTTAAGGGAGTGGGCGACGAATGCGCATGCAACATTGTGGAACAGTGAAACGGTCGGTAGGACGGTGCAAATCCTATGGGGGTATCCAGATCTTAGAAGACGAGCCTATTACTGAAAGGAAGGAATTACAAGAAGGAAGGCAGTATAGCTATTGGTATCATAACGGGACACATAGCACTACGAGCTCACTTATGTAAAATCGGTGCGGCAAGTGATAGCATGTGTAGGGCATGCGGGGAAGATGATGAGATGTTGGAGCATTTCCTTTGTCATTGACCGGCTTACTTGTCCAATAGATACCGGTACTTAGGGGAAGACACAATATCGGACATGAACCAACATAGGAGAGTGGTATTGAAAACAATTAAGGATTTTGTAAGTAGCACAGAATTGCTAACTTAAAATGTCCTTTTTAGAGGTTACTTTATAGTTTTTAGAGCGCACAACAAGCCGATTACTGGCTTAGGTGTATGTCCATAGTGGTATGGGGCGGGTTAATATCTGCACCCCCTTTTCAACCGAGCCTAACCTAACCTAACCTATCTGAAAAATCCGTTTAAGAAAGCAGACGAAAGCCATTTTCAAAATGGCGCTCTTGGCGACGTTTTGGAAAACGCCGGGGTTTTTAAAAATATATTTCTTTTTGTTGGGATGTTGGGAAGGACAAAGTGCCACCGGTAAATATTTTTAAAAAATTAAAAAATTAAAAAGCGCTGCAGGCAAAAATATTTACAAAATCCGCTATTATTGAAAATGTTTAAACATTTTTAATGTTGAAGAATGCGTGGCCGTCGATAAATATCATGTAATTATATAGTTATGTTTTAAAATGCCTATTGCAAGCAATTGCCCTTGCTTATTTAAAATTCAGAAACATGCCCCAATTTGTTATTTTTGTAGTAAAATTAATACATTTGAGCGCCAAAATGGTGAAATATAGACCCACAGCAAAATGAACATATACCCCAATATTATTTACGCCTATTTTAAGCCTGGCGCTATGTTCGTTTTTCGCGAAATTTTTCCGTGATTACTTTTTTTAGGTCGAAGCAAAGAGATTTTGAACAAAAACTAGCCGATCTCATTCAGTAGGACATTCCCCCGTCCTACTGAAAATTATCGAGATTTTGGTTGTGTTTAAAAAAAGTAATCGCGATTAAGAAATCAGCTGTACCAGTACCAGCCATTAAAAAAAATTAAAAATTTGCAAAAAGTGTGGGTTCAAATCCACGGTGAAACATCACAACAAATTGTCATTCTCATTAATGCTGGGGACATTTGTGATACATTCAGCCATGTAGGACATTTTTCCGAAGATGTATCGTTAAGCGGCCCGCCGTTTGGACTCGGCAAAACAAAAGTTATCCCTGATTATTGGGAAAAAACTTTGATCGGTATCCCCTGTTCCATTTACAGAAAGCGCAAAATACCTGGGTGTTTTGATGCACAGGAAATTCAAATCCAACATTTTGGAAAGGGCAAGAAAGGCCTCTCTTGCGCTATACACCTGCATGAGAGCCATTGCCAAAAGTTGGGGATATAGACCGCGTGTCATGCATTGGATATATACTGCAGTTGTCAGACCTATTATGCTATATAGTGTTGAGGTCTGATGGATGGCGCTTCAAAAATCCACCTACTGCTCAATACTTAACCGGATCCAAAAGATGGCTTGTTTGTACATCACAGCCGCACCATCTGATGCAGTGAATTAAATGCTATATCTTATGCCTCTGGACATTGTGGCTACCCACGGCCACTGCCGTGAGGTTAAGGGAGCTTCCTCATTGGTCATGTGGCGGCTACGGACACTGTGTTATCCTTGATACAATATCCGATGTGCCAGGCAGTGTGAATTACACCCTACCTTAGTCGCTTTTTGATAAAAATTACTGTACCACTATTCCTGATAGAACCGATCGGAACTACGATATCCCTGGTAACAGAAGTTACATAGACTTCTATACGGATGGTTCCAAACCAGATGGGTTTTGGAGTGTACTCTAAAGATCTAGAACTGGTCATATCGAAGAGGTTACCCGTCCACTGCAGTGTGTATCAAGCAGAGATCCTTGCATTTAAGGAAGTGGTGGAATGGCTAAGATATAATGTCATTACGACGATTGCCATAAATATGTTCTCAGACAGACAGATCTCTTAACTAGGTGGGCCGCCATTGATTTGTGGCTGGCCACAGAGATAATCCAGGGATTTCTAAAGCAGACGAGCTTGCGAGACTAGGAACTTCCTTACACACTCCTTCTTAGAGTACGCCTCTATCGACATGTAAGCTAAGTTTCCAGGATCAGGCCCGAGGGGCAACGAATGATAGATGGTCACAAAGAGGGGCAAGAGAGCACTTCAAAACTATGTGGCCTAATATAGATTAGAATAGGTCTACCGCTTTGCTGTCACTGGCTAGAACAGACGTCTCAGTCATTGTGTCCGTCATGACAGGTCACTATCTAATCGGAAAAAATGCTGACAGACTGAAGGTTGCCAACAACGACTTTTGCAGAAGCTGTAGGGGCATTGAGGAAGAAGAGGCTATAGAACACCTTCTGTGTGTGTGTCCTGGACTAGCAGTTAGAAGGAGTTTCACTTTAGGTTCTCATTTCTTTGAGAACCTGTTTGATTTAGCGGATGTGAACATCACCAGTTATTGGGCGCTATAAAGCGATCTGGATGGTTTAACGGTAGGAACTAGAAGGCATCTTCCTTCTAATGTTCCTGCGGTATCACAATGGGCGAAAACGTCTAAGTGAGTCTGATGGCAGACTGCAATTTAAACCTAATATAACCATCCCCTGTCCCTCAATGGAGTGTTTGAAAATATGTGTTAAATAAATTAGGCTAGTATAGTACCCCCGTGAGAAAAAGCGACAACATTCCTGCAGACACGGTAGAAGTTGCGGTGAATATCAACTGTGTGTGGACAACCCTTCCCTTAAATCATGAATTTCTTCTTATAATTTTGCATTTTTATTGTATTGAATTACAATTCACCCCTTAAATGTACTGTACACCAATGAATTATAATGGAGTTGTTTCTCTATAAAAGTACCCACCTCTGAATTAATTATAAAGGAATAACTACCAAATGTCACTATGGTCTATTAAAACCAAATGGAATTGAAATATTAATAACTATTTCCCTTCTTACCAACTTACGATCGATCACTTATTAACGAGCGCTCTACCTGTAAAGTCTTTTCCCCTTTACTAACTCTTGACTTTCTCTTTGGCTCTCTCTCTCTCTAACTTTAACACACTAACCAATCCTATTTCAATAGACTAGTATTGTAAAGTTTACTGAAAATACTCTGCGCATTGTATTTTTTTCTTGTTCGAGTTTCTTCGCTTGTTATTCTACATCGACACGCAAAATAATAAAACGTTTGGAAAAATTTTTAAGACCAACAAAATTCTTGTATCACGAGTTTTTGTTTTTATTGTAACCGTGCTACGTTCCGCTTTAAGCGTAGCATTATTGAACCTAACTAACATTGTTTGGTGCAAACCTTCCTTTTGTTGTAAAACCAAAAGCTCTTTATTTGCAAAAGGGTTTCGATACCCTCAAACGATTATTCGTGTGCAGGACCAATAATTATTCTCTTGTGTCTCTCCTACTTGAGGGAAAGGTGAGGGTGAGTATTTGAGCGTATGGACAGCGGTTGACAAAATTCTCTCTATTGCACATTACTTTGTACGTACACAAGAAAATATTCCCAAGCAGATTCATAAGCTTGCAAATAATTGCAATTGTGTGCTTGGACTGACATTGATACATTCTCACACACAACATTTTTTCCTTTTTCGTTTGTTTTGACTAAGCAAAGTGAAGTCAGCATATATTGAGCAGCTTGGGCGAGTGCGGATGGAAAACTTGGAAAATGTCAATTTTTAAAGCCTCGGTACAAAAATTCTGGTATGTCCAATCACAAAAATCATTAGAGCAACACACAAATGTCTGCAATGTACATGAAAACACAACAAGAATTTCTAAGGCAGAAACATTGTTGGGTAACATTTACGCGGATAAAGGAATATCCATCACAAAGTAGGTATTTAAATCTTGCAAAAAACATGTAATTTTATAGTAAACAATGTCCAACGTTTTTCAGAACAAAAGTTTACTTTGCGATGTTTCCTTCATGTCAAACGAATTATTTTTTGCGTGTACAGTCAGTCCCCAGCGTGTACTAGGGTCCCGCAATTCGCCTGAGCGACGAACTGTGGGAAATTCGTGCCGTTTAATTCAAAATTGAAATTTCAAGCTATAATTAAATGTTATGCACTATTCGAAAGGGTATAACATTCTCTTTCATATTCCGGAAAATATGGTCTTAGACCATTTAACCTGGTTGTAGCATGTTCATGAACATGCACCTTTTTTTGATTTTTCAATTTAATATGATTTTGTATAATTTTTGTACGAGTTTTTTCGGAAAAACTGTAAGTCATATGACCTTTAAACTTTAAACCTATTTGTTTTAGGCGTTGAACTAAATTTACAAATTTTTCTACAGTAAAATCTAAATTGTTCATATTGTAAAATAATAAATATCTGACGACTCTAAAATATTTATGTTTTTTTTAGAAAGACATGCCGATATGGTTGACTATTCAAACGTATCAAGCTTCAAATCTTGGTTTTTCTAATTCAGGAGATCCTCGATCCTCGAGTAGTTCAGACTCAATTGCGGCAGATGCAGCCGCCTCAACTTTTACAGAGCTGGGATTGACGCACGGCGTGTATCCTGTTCCTTGAGGTATCGATATCTTTGGTATGCTGGTTATGTAATTGTCATTCACAACTATGTTCTGCTCCAATGTGGTGATGTGTTTTACTTTAATTACACTGTGGAACAAAATTTAACTTTTTCCAATATAACAGTAAAAAATGGACAGATTATTAAAATAGAGGCAAAAGGAGAAGACACGGATTTCGGCATTTTGAAAATTTACATAGAAAATTAACCAAACAAGAGAGGGAAGTCCCCCCACTGGACATATTTCTAAAACGTTGGCTCAAGATAACTTGTAATTCTTTCAATTGAGGTGTATGATGTATACTCTTTTGTGGCTGATGAAAATATTCTTCAAAACCATTCGCTATGCAATTCTATTATAACCCTCTGTATGCAGCAAAACCTGAAATCCAGTAATCAGTAAAAATTTAAGTACACTTTGTGGTACTTTTTCTATGTTGGTGTCAAATTTGTCTATAAATCTGCGGAGGATGATGTCGAAGACAAAAATGTTCCTCACCATATAAAAATGTGTTAAGAAAATAGCGATATCAATTTTTGGAAAAAAACTTGAAATTATTTTAAAATTTTTTCCCTTAAATTTCTGTCGTTCTATTTTTGAGTTTGTGCAAGAAAGTGATATGGAATATGGTATCAATCAAGAAATAAAAATTTCACTAAAAGTCTCAAAATAGGATGTTTGTTCGGAAAAGGCTTCATCAATAAACATCCTCCGTCGGATTGATAACAGAAAAATTAGATGTAGGAAAAAAACTTCATGCGATTTAATAAATAAAGGAGAAATAATTTTAAAATATGACTTAATTCAGCCAATGGATAATAAGGCAAACTGAAGCTTCAAATACTGTAAAATCATCATCAAAAAACTTTTGGCTTCAGACAGCAAACATGATTTCCCCAAATGTTTGAATGTCAAGACAGCTTTGTAGACATCTTCTATATCTTAGGACAATGTAATACACACACTCCTACAGCATCAACAACAACAATATAGCACCGCAAGTAAACCGTTATGATTGGAGAATCCTGCTATACCAAAATCACGAAAGACCGAATTATGCTGCTGTTATACAAACCAACATTGTAATAACGCCAGGATGTTTAATTAATGACCTCTCGGAGGCAATGGTGATATCACATCCTGAGCTATTGCATACCATAATATATACAGCTAACCAAAGCGAAGCGACGAATACGAGACTGAAGGGGATTCCAAGGATTCAGACGAAGGAAACATAAGGACCCAGAAATCCCCCATTAGCTCAAGCAATTGTGGCATACAGTGTTCTGTTTAAATGTCTTGAAAACGATAGTAGTCCAGAGACATTTCAAAGACAAAATTTCAGGTACATCGAGACAAAATTGCAGGTACATTGAAAAAAGAACCACAGAAATTGAAGCAAAAAAGTTAAAAATAATTTCGGTTTTTTGCCAAAGTTGTTGTCGATATTTTCATGATACATACAGGGTGGCTGATGAATATTGCTACAATGATGAATATTGCTACATTTTTTTTTCGGTGTATGGAATACATTTTTCTTTTATTCATGTTAAATTAAATTATTAAATTAATTATTAAATTATTATTAATTAAATTAATTAATTAATTAATTAAATTAATTATTAAATTATTATTATTAAATAGAAAAAAAGTTATTACATTTTTTTTTGGTAGCGGCTTTCATCAGCCACCCTGTATTATATATGCATATTTTTGTTGTTAATTTTTAAACCATTTTAAAAGAGTTTTCAGTACTTTTTTTTAAAAAGTGAGCTGGTAAGTGAGTGGGTTGATGGTTAAACTGTTCCCCAATAATATTGCTCGCAGTCTTGTCAGTAATATTGCCGAACACACACTACACCCAAAAACTGAAGGATTGCGAGAATTCGTAAGCCGGAAACTTTCAAAAGCCGATACAACAGTCTTCTCTATTTGCCTCCGCTTTCATAATGTGTGCAGTTGTAATTGTTAGTTTTTGTTGTATTCCACAGTGTTCAATGCAGCGATTTGCTGTAAATAGGAAAATTCGTTCAATGTCTAGAAACAGTTCGAATATTAACCGATCTCTCGAGTTGACTTAGTTCTTCCCTACATGGCGAAATTTATCCTTTATCCTTCAACATTCACCTTGAGCCCCTTGAGGGCGCAATTATTATCCGATTTGATGAAAAAATTCTGTTATTACACCCAACGTCTCATCCAAGTATGGCCTAAATCGATCCATAATCTGATATAGCCCCTATATTAACATATCTACTGATTTGAATTCTTGAGCACATACAGGAAATGATTCTTCTCCCATTATCTTTATTTCTTTAAATTGCTGCTTTTAAAGAAATACCATGTAAAGAACTTCACAAATGCTACCCAAGGTAGAATTCGGCCAAATTTAACACAGTTTATTTGTGTTTCAAGTTGTTGATCGCAAGAAGAAAGGCTTGGCAAACAAATGAAAACGGATTAAGTTCGACCGGGCGAATCTTGGGTACCCACAGGGATTCTGCTACAACATATTACAGTTAATTACAGTTTAAATATATTGGCGTATTCAGATTGGGTACTCATTATGCTATATATTGGGTTGCCCAAAAAGTATTTGCGGATTTTTCATATAGTCGGCGGTGACAAATTTTTTCACAGCTTGTGACTCTGTAATTGCATTCTTTCTTCTGTCAGTTATCAGCTGTTACTTTTAGCTTGCTTTAGAAAAAAAGTGTAAAAAAAGTATATTTGATTAAAGTTCATTCTAAGTTTTATTAAAAATGCATTTACTTTCTTTTAAAAAATCCGCAATTACTTTTTGGACAACCCAATATATTTATGATCCCATTTGAATGAGTATAAGAGAAAATTTAGGCTTTAGCGGGATAGAAAGCCAAAGCTGGGAATCGGTTATATGCGGGTTATGTCCAAATCTGAATCGGTATGGCCCATTTGCAATCCCCAATAAGAAGAATCTGTGCAAATTTTAACTCTATCGAACGATATATCGATATATGAATGCAAATTTTTTATAGGGTTGGATATGTGCTACAAACGGAATGACTAGGTTAGTATACCCCCATCATAATGGTATTGGTTAAAACCGGGGCTGCAGAAAATTAAATTAAGTGCTCAACACCATTACTGTCGTACAAGGAAGAGAGATAGGCCCCTTAACAAGCATACTGATCGACTAAGATTCACTTTCTGATTCGATTTAGCCATGTCCGTCTGTCTGTCTATCCGTCGATCTTTCTATTCATGTTAATTTGTGTGCAAATTTATTACAGGGATTTTTTGGTCTAGAGGCGAAACCTATTTAAAATGGAAGAAATCGGTTCAGCTTTGAATATATCTAGCTACCATATATATGTTCGTCCGATTTGGATATTGCAATTTGACAACCGATCCTCGCGAAATTAGGCACGAAGGTATCTCTTTTGACTCTTCTGACTCTGATAGTGAATTTCATACAAATCGGATTAGATTTATATATAGCTCCCATGTATATGTGCCGCCCGATTTGCAATTCTAGAGAAATTGCAAGCTCATTTTCTCAAAAATTTGCACAGGTATTTCCTCTATGACTCCTAAAAAGGTACGGATTTTGGTCAAAAATCTATATAAAGACAATGGTTAGGATAGGTTAGGTTAGGTTAGATTAGGATTAAGTGGCAGTCTGCTATCAGACTCTTTAGACGTTTTCGTACATTGTGATACCACAGCGATCTTTAGTTCCTACCGTTGAACCATCCAGATCGCTTTAAAAATGCAACAACTTGCGAATGTTCACATCCGCTATATCAGACAGGTTCTCAAAGAAATGAAAACCTGAAGTGAAGTTGTACTATAGTCTCTTCTTCTTCGATGTTCTCACAGCTTCTGCAAAAGTCGTTGCTGGCAACCTTCAGTCTGTCAGCATGTTTTCCGACAAGACAGTGACCCGTCATGACGGGCACAATGACTGAGATGTCTGTTCTTGCCAGTGACAGCAATTTGTGACTATCTATCATTCGTTGTCCTTCGGGCCTGGTCGTGAAAACTTAGCTTACATGTCGCCAGATGCATACTCACAGATTTCATTATACCTGAAATGTTTGCATGCTTTACAATTTACATAGAGACAATATTTTAATAAAATTTTTCCAAAAAAGAAATTTCAATGCAATTTTTTAGACAAAATTTCAATAATCTTTTTATTAAAGCTTTAAGTTTAAAACAAATTTTTTCAACCCATAAAATTTTAATGAAAATTATTCCACACATAACATTTTTTCCAAACACAATATTTCAATGAAAATTAATTTTTTTAAACATAATTTTAAACGATTTTTTTTAGCAAATTTTTAATGCAATCTTTTTTAAAGAGTTTTTCAATGAAATTTTTCTCAAAAACAAATTTTTAATAAACAATTTTCCAAGCACAAAATTAAAAAAAATTATGATAATATTTCAAAAATTATTTATTTTTTTGTTATTCCTGCACAACAATTCAAAAAGTTTTATTAATTATAGTACAGTGTTCTAAATTTATATTCATATCCGTCTGAATCTAGTACATGAATCTAATTAAATAAATTTTGAAGATTATAAAACTTAAAATGAAAGTTTAATATTTGGGAATACCATTTAAAGGGTTTTAAAAGGCCAAAGGGGGGATTTCAGGGGATTTTCCGCGAATGGGACGATCCGAGCTAGCGAACAAACTTTATGACAAGTTGTAGGAAATCGATAAGAACTACCCTCTCTACGTCCAGCTGTGTGAACAAGCTCAAAGGTGGGGGTAGAGAAAGGAACAAGCCAATCATTTGAACTTCAACAAGATAATCATAATGTTTACATTAAGCCTGTTGTTCAATGTTCTAGGAGATAGGTTTTAAGTCTGATTTTAAATGTAAAAGCATTGCTGATGCCCTGCAAATTAAATGGAAGAGTATCTCATATTGAGAGATGTATCGGAACTGAATTTATAAAAAGAGTTGATATTTTTCTTACATTTTTCTGAAGAAAAAATTACAATGCAATTTTCTCCAAAAAAAAAAATCAATGACATTTTTTCTAAAGACAAAATTTTAATGGGATATGTCAAACATAAATATTTAATAAAATTTTTCCTTACGACAAAATGTTAATGAAATTTTTTCTTAGTTCAAAATTATATTCCTAAATACTAAATACTTTCTATTTATTTTTATACCTCCACCATAGGATGGGGGTATATTAATTTCGTCATTCTGTTTGTAACACCTCGAAATATGCGTCTGAGACCCCATAAAGTATAAATATTCTTGATCGTCAAGTCATTGTAAGTCGATCTAACCATGTCCGTCCGTCCATCCGTCTGTCTGTCGAAAACACGCTAACTTTCGAAGGAGTTAAGCTAGCCGCTTGAAATTTCGCACAAATACTTCCTATTAGTGTAGGTCGGTTGGGATTGTAAATAGGCCAAATCGATCCATGTATTGATATATCTGCCATATAAACCGATCTTGGGTCTTGACTTCTTGAGCCTCTGGAGGGCTAAATTCTCGTCCGATTTGATTGAAATTTTGCACGTCGTGTTTTGCACCAATTCTAGCAACTGCGCTAAGTATGGTTCAAATCGGTCCATGTTTTGATATAGCTGCCATATAAACCGATTTTGGGTCTTGCCTCTTGAGCCTGTAGAGGGTGCAATTCTTATCCGATTTGACTGAAATTTTGCACGTGGTGTTTTGGTATCACTTCCATTAACTGCGTTAAGTATGATTCAAATCGGTTCATAACCTGATATAGCTCCCATATAAACCGATATTGGGTCTTGAGTTCTTGAGCGTCTAGAGGGCGCAATTCCTATACGATTTGACTGAAATTTTGCATGAGGTGTTTTGTTACGACTTCCAATAACTATGCTAAGTATGGCGCAAATCGGTACATAACCTGATATAGCTGCCATATAAACCGATCTACGATTGGAAATTTTGTACAACGGTTTCTCTCATGACCTTCAACATACGAGTCAAATATTCTTTGAATCGATCAATAGCTTGATACAGCTCCCATATAAACCTATCTTCCGATTTTGCTTTTTGAGGGCCTACAAGGCGCAATTCTTTTCCGAATGAGCTGAAATAATACACAATGACTTCTACAATGTTCAGTATTTATTTATGGTCCGAATCGGACTATAACTTGATATAGCTCCAGTAACATAACAGTTCTTATTCAATATTCTTTGGTTGCCTAAAAAGAGATACCGCGCATAGAACTCGACAAATGCGATCCATGGTGGAGGGTATATAAGATTCGGCCCGGCCAAACTTAGCACGCTCTTATTTGTTTTAGTTTGAATGATATTTTTGTGAAAAAATTATTGAACGTTTCTTTAAAGACAACAACGCGTTTATAACATTGTTTCTAAAAACAACGTTCGATGAAATTTTCTCAAAAAAAAATTTCCCGAAAGTTTTGACTGTTTTATGTCCTAATTTTGCTGTTTAGTATACCACCGCCATGATCTTCCACATACGTGTCAAACATGGTCTGAATCGGTCTAAAGCGTGATGCAGCTCCCATGTAAACCCATCTCCCTATTTTACTTCTTAAGCCCCCAAAGGGCGCAATTCCTATTCGAATTGGCTGAAATTTTAAACAATGACTTCTACTCTAATTCTTTTCTTTTATCCTTAAATTGCCTAAAAGGGATACCGGGAGAAGAACTTGACAAATTGATCCACGGTGGAGGGTATATAAGATTCGGCACTGCCGAACTGAGCACGCTCTTACTTGTTTTAAATAAATTTATTTATCAATATTTCAATGATCTGCATTTTCATGGGAAATGAGAAACAAAACACAAAACACGATCCTTATCATCGAGCTTGAACTTTAATGGGACTGCACTCATTGATATTAGAGTTGGTCCCTGCACCTTAATGGCATGTTCATGGGAAATTTTGTAGTGTACGGATTCGAGATAATTTTCTCGACCCCGACTCTCGGCAAAATTACTCAACTCCTACTCCGCAACCCTGGTTATAACAAATACATGAAAAATTAACGCAAATCTCTATTAGTTGGAATCTGAACGGCCACCGCTAAAAGTAGGACCGGCATAGATTAGAAGACTTCAAATCTTGTTGACGTCGTTTTGATGCCCTCTCTGTCTTTCAAAATGACAGAGTTCAAAGCTGCTTCCTTGGATTTGGGCCAAATATAAAGTAACTGATTGTTTTACTAATCTATTATCTATTAGTGGGATATTCTGTTATGTAACGTGCTGGTTTATCAGATACGTAAAAGAGTGAGTGTCGGTATTTTTGTGAGATTGTTATTGTTATTTAATTTTGTTTTGCTATAAACTACCGAATTTTTTTATTGACTTGTTGTTTGCTTATTTTTCATATACATATGTATGCATTTGTCTCAAAAGATCAGGTTTTTATTTTATTATCGGATCATATTTTTAGGCGCGATTGTAATAATTTGACGATTGTTTGTACGATAAGTGAAAATTATGGTCACTAATAAAATTCAAGTTCTAATAGTACACTCAAAAAAAAAAAAAAAAAAAAAATAATAATAATAATTCATTTCACATAAAGGAAATTTTCGACTTTACTTTAAAAGACTTCTTTGCTGGAGCTTCTTCATTCGTTCTAACAACAAGACCTAGCCTCGTCATACAGTTCATATCATCAATGCAAACTGGTCCACAAGGATCTTTCTCTCCAACACTCCAAGCACTGCCCCGTCTGCTTTCACAATTACCCATGGCGCGGAACTTTATGACAACACGGGTAGTATCAGTGTCTTTTATAGTGTGATCTTCGTCTGTTGAGAGGTAGCATCTGTTAGCCAGAATAATTCTTCGCTTTATTATTGGTGTCTTTCATTTCGGTTACGGCGGTGCCTAGGAAAATAAGGTTGCTGACTATCTCGAAGTTGTGGTTCCTAACTTTCTCCATTTTCTTTTCTGTTCGGTTGTACAAGGCGTTTTGGGAGTTGATACCATACATTTCGCTTTATCTCCATTTACTGCCAGACCCATTTTAACTTATTCCCTTTCAATTCTTTCAAAGGCTGCAGTTACTACTTCTGATGACCTATAAATGATATCTTTGTCGGCATAGGCGAGTAGCATGTGTTTGTGTGTGAGTAGTATGCCATATCTATTCACATCTGCATCTCTAATAATGTTATCCAGCAGGATATTAAAGAGATCACACAATAAGCTGACTTTTTGTCTGAAACCTCGTTTGATATTGAATGGTTCGGAGAGATCATTCTTTTTCTTACTGAGAGACGTGTTTCAGCAAGTGTCATCCTGCAGAGTCTTATTAATTTTGCAGGAATACCAAACTCTTTATCGAGTATGCGTTCTTCTGGCCAGATCGTGCAGACAAGATGAAGCATACGCCTTATCAGCGTTTCGCCTCCGGTCTTAAACTGTTCAGCGGGCAACTCGTCGGCTCCTGCTGCCTTAATGTTCTTCAGTCGGGTCACAGGTACCTGGACCTCATTTTGACTAAGAGGTAAACATTCTATACCTTTATTAGGAATTAGTTCTGCGGTGACCTCTTCGCCGCCAACATCGGACACTAGCAACTGGGTGAAATGTTCTTTCCATATCCTCTGCACACTATCTGTAACAGTCGGGTCACAGATACCTGGACCTCATTTTGACTAAGAGGTAAACATTCTATACCTTTATTAGGAATTAGTTTTGAAGTGTGCTCTTCGCCGCCAACATCGGACACTAGCAACTAGGTGAAATGTTTTTTTCATATCCTCTGCACACTATCTGTAACAGTTACAAGATCTCTTTTTTGTCTCTGCAGGAGGATATGACTGTACCAAAGCCATCGGTTTGATGTTTGATTCTTTGGCAGAACTTCCGGACTTTTCGACAAATAGACTTATTTTATAAAAAAAGTTTGAAATTATTTACGATGAAGGTACATGTTTTTATACCCACCACCATAGGATGGGGGTATACAAATCAAGTCATTCCGTTTGTAACACCGCGAAATGTTCATCTAAGACCCCATAAAGTATACATATTCTTAATCGTCTCGACTCTCTGAGTCTATCTAGCCCTGGCCGTCCGTCCGTCTGTCGAAATCACTATAGAAGTGGAACGTGTAACGCTAGCCGCTTAATATTGATGTAGGTCGTTGGGGATTGCAATTAGGCCAAATCGGTTCAGATTTAGATAAAGCTCCCATATAAACCGATCTGCCGATTTGACTTCTTGAGTCCTTACAAGATGTAAGGACTCAGAACGGCGCCATCCTCGTTCGGTTCCTAGAAGCTTTAATTTTTGCTCATTTGACAGAAGTTTGGCATATAGAATAAAATTATGCCCTTCAATTACATTTATTTGGTATAAATTTTTTGCAGAATCTATGGTGGTGAGTACCCAAGATTCGGCCCGGCCGAACTTAGCACGGTTTTACTTGTTCGCAATAATTCCTTGCAAGAGTTTCTGACAAATCTAACGTTTTTTTTTCTTTGACAATACCTTTCGTTCTTGATATCTAGTACATGTTATCAGGGACGAAGCCAGAATTTTATTCTGGTGGCCCAACCCACAGTTTTTAAAAATTTCCAAATTCTTCTGCGATACCTCAAATTTTTTATTGAATATTGTGGTCGCTACTGGGTACAGGAATTGACCCATCGGTGGTGACATTTGCTCATAAAGTCAGATTTGTATTTGTAGACCAATTCTTATCTTTCAAATCCTTCAAAATGTGCTTGTCTTTGCGAATATCTTAGTTTTGTAGTGATAGATTCGGTAAATCAGCTTCAGTGTTTTGATAAAAAAAACTTTCTTTTGCTCTCTTCTTAATTTCCCCTTAAACTATTTTATGATTTCCATAAATTATTATTTGTGTCGGTTAATTGGTTTTCTTTCCATAAAATTGAACGTAAACAAACTGTAAAAGTTAAACAATTATAATTGTTAAATATTTCAAAATATAAATGTCGACCAATTTTTTTTGAAGAGCTTAAATTATGTCGCAAAATTCTCCTTCGAACTTTTTTTAAACTGATCGAAAATCCGTTTTTGATGGAAACGATGAAAACTTCCATCCAATTATTGCCGTTCATGTTTATAATTTCCATCATGTCTTAATAAGCCTTCAAGTTTACCTAATTTATTGGAGATGTAATTAGGACAGGAACTTAAAAATCAGAAATACGAAAAGATTTTTACATCATTGCAGTTGTAAACGGTTTCTTTTGTTGTCAATTTTATTAGCGTTTAAGTTATGTTTGATTTATTTTCGTCAACAAATAATTAATTATTATTAAATTCTCGGCCGATACGGGATGACTATGAGCACCACACAGGCTGGAACTTTGAGCTCCGACTTGTGTGGTGCCCATTGTTATCACGTGAAGCTTAGCTGAAAGCTACCGGGCGCTTCCACAGGTTGCGGATGGTGGAAAGCTCCGTTTTTATGCGGAGTAGCTGCAAATGCGGCCGCAGGCAGTCAGCGATTTTCGAGAGGAGAGTCTCAGTGAGGAGTCTGGTGGCACTGGCGCTTAATTAAATACTGAGTGGCAATGATACTCGAGATGACAAGGCGAGTTATTGGCGCCTTCAAATAACCAATGGCCAACATCAGCGTCTGTTCCCAGGTTAGGGGCGGCTGGCGGCGAGCGTCGGATCTTGGAGCAAGCGACTCGCCACAACGAGGGATACATGCAATTTCACAAATCCATGCGGTTGGGGCGCTGGGCCAGTAACCCGCCCCCAGAAAACATGGAACTACTATGAAAAACAAAGGAATAGTAAAAACGGACCCCCCCAACGTTGACGACCCACACAAACGAAAAAAGGAATCTGCAGCTGGAATGTCCGCACTCTTTATAGAGACGCGCTGGCGGATGTATTAGAGAAGTACAAGGCAGATATAACCGCCTTACAGGAAGTGCGATGGATTGGGAATGGCGTCACTACAACACCAACCAGCTTTACTCCGGTTGATGAGAGTTTAGCCACAACCCGCATAAAAGCCAAATTCTTCAACATCAGACTTATTTGTGCCCATGCCCTGACGGAAGACAAAGACGAGCAGACCAAGGATATTTTCTACTAGCGTCTAGAGAGAGAATATGACCGCTGCCCCGCCCATGATATTAAAATCGTTCTGGGAGATTTTAATGCGAAAATAGGGAGGGAAGACATTTTTGGTCCAACAGTCGGAAAGTTTAGCCTCCACGAGATAACGTCCAGTAATGGGTTGAGGCTGGTAGATTTCGCCGCGGCAAAAAACATGGTAGTTAGTATCACCAGATTTCAACATAAAAATATCCACAAAGCCACATGGCTGTCACCCGATCAAAACACGAGAAACCAAATTGATCACGTTGTGATAGATGGAAGGCATTCATCCAGCGTGTTAGATGTACGATCGATCCGTGGAGCGAATATAGATTCGGATCATTATCTTGTTGCAGCAAAGGTTCGCACCCGTTTGAACATGACGAGGAAAGTACGATCTGCCACTGCACGGGAGCTGAACATTGAAAAGCTGCAAACACAACAGATGGCAGCGACATGCTTCACTCGACTGACCCAACTGCTTGATGAAAGCACTCCTTGTTCTGATGATATAATGGCGCAGTGGCAAACTATTGCCCACTCCATGGAAAATGCCGCGAAATCCGTACTAGGGTAGCGAAAGCCTCCTCCAAAAAACCCATGTTACGACCAAGAGTGTCGAGATGATACTGAAGCCAAGAATGTGGCATATAGAGCAACCCTGCAATCAGTAGCAACGCGCCAGATGAAGGAGAGGTATCGGGAGAAAAGGAGAGAGGAGAAAGAAAAAGGAAATGAAACGACGTGAGTGTGAGCGAATTGAGATGTACAGGAGTCAGAATGAAGTCCGGAAATTCTACCAAAGAATTAAACACCAAACCGATGGCTTTGGTGCAGGCACATCCTCCTGCAGAGACAAAGAAGTAAATCTGGTAACTGACACAGACAACATGCCGAGGATATGGAAAGAACATTTTACCCAACTGCTAGTGTCTGATATTGGCGGCGAAGAGGATACCGCAGAACCAATCCCTGCTGATGGTATAGAATGTTTACCTCCTAGTCAGAATGAGGTCCAAGTAGCAGTAACCCGACTAATGAAAAACAAGGCAGCAGGAGCCGACGGGTTACCCGCTGAACTATTTAAGACCGGAGGCGACACGCTGATAAGGCGTATGCATCAGCTTATCTGCGCAATCTGGCTAGAAGATTCATACCCGATGATTGGAACCTCAGCATACTACAGGGTGGCTGATGAATATTGCTACAATGATGAATATTGCTACATTTTTTTTTCGGTGTATGGAATACATTTTTCTTTTATTCATGTTAAATTAAATTATTAAATTAATTATTAAATTATTATTAATTAAATTAATTAATTAATTAATTAAATTAATTATTAAATTATTATTATTAAATAGAAAAAAAGTTATTACATTTTTTTTTGGTAGCGGCTTTCATCAGCCACCCTGTATGTCCCGTACACAAGAAAAGAGACAAGACGGAATGTGCCAACTACAGAGGAATAAGTCTCCTCCCCATAGCATACAAGATACTCTCGAGCGTACTGTGTGAAAGATTAAAACCTAAAGTCAATGAGATAATTGGGCCCTATCAATGCGGCTTTAGACCAGGTAAATCCACCCTAGACCAGATATTCACACTGCGCCAAATCCTGGAAAAGACCCGAGAAGGACAAATCAACACTTACCACCTCTTTGTTGACTACAAAGCCGCCTTCGATACTCCTTTACGTTCAAAGGTATTTCAAGCCATGTCTGAGTTTGGTATCCCTGCAAAATTAATAAGACTCTGCAGGATGACACTTGCTGATACCCGTTCCTCAGTAAGAATAGGAAAGAACCTCTCCGAACCATTTAATACCAAACGAGGTTTCAGACGCCCTTAGAGGGCGCAATTCCGATTTGAAATTTAAATCGGAATTGCGTCCATCACTCCGTGTTTCTAACGGAGTGATGAAATTAGTATAGACCCATCCTATGGCGGAGTGTATAGAAATCTATCATATTTATTATATCAAAAGTTTTGCAGGCTACCGTGGAGCAGAGATTAGCATGCCAGGCTGTGACGCAGAACGCCTGGGTTCAAAGCCCGGTGTGAACATGAGAAAAATATTTAGAGGTTGTTATCGCCTTACTAATGGTGGCTAAATTTGTAAGGTATCCTGCTATATTAAAACTTCTCTTCCAAGTGGTGTCGCTGTGCGTCACTCCGTTCAGACTCGGCATAAAAAAGAAGGACCCTTATCATAGAGCTTAACTTTAATCGGACTCCACTAATTGATATACCAAAAGTATCCCCTGTTCTTTACTGAAATGTTCATTGGAAATAGTAATAGTAGTAGTAAAGATTTTCAGACTAACATGCAATATATAATTTTCAAATAATATTTTTTCTACAAGTAAAATTTTAATCAAAATTGATTGATATACCAAATTGATTGATATACCAATTGATATCAATTGATATACCATTGATATACCAAAAGTATCCCCTGTTCTTTACTGAAATGTTCATTGGAAATAGTAATAGTAGTAGTAAAGTTTTTCAGACTAACATGCAAAATATAATTTTCAAATAATATTTTTTCTACAAGTAAAATTTTAATCAAAATTATAAAACTAGAGTTGAGGGAAAATTTAAATTGAATTATGTCTTGGAGAAATTATTTTTAAAAATATTCTTTCGCCTCCCCCCGCTGCCTACGTCCCTGCATGTTATTCATCCTTCATCTAGTTTTTCTTTATTTATAAATTAATTTAATGTCAGGTTTATTTTTGTGTATATTCTTTTTAGTTTTAAATTAGATTGTGCAATCATAACTAGATCTCAGTTGGCAATTCAAACTCTTTTGGTGTTCATTTCGATTTTATGATGCACAATTATATTCAAAGCATTCCATTTTCGCCCAACTCCATTATTGTTTTGTATTATGGTCTGCTCTATTCGTTATGATATAAATAAAACAAAAAATTACTCAAGGAGTTGTTGTTTTCGCACATTGAAATAACTACTTTGGGATGGATATACCAAATATTACCAAACAATGTATATACCTTACAAAAATTTTTTGTGTTGTGTTTTGTACCTAAGACAAAACTTCAAAAATTGTCACTTTCAGAGTTTTCCATTCGCATTCTATCGAACTCGACATGCTGTTTGGCAGTCAAAAAAAAAAAAGAAAAAAAGTTATGTGTGAGAATGTGTTTTTACAACTGGTGAGCACACTATAGCAATTATGTGCAAGCCCATGGGTGAGCTGGGGATTATTTTTTGTAATGTACACAGTAATATGTAATAGTGTGAGTGTGTTTGCACTTCACTGGTCTACACGCTCAAATACTCACAATTTCTCTCTAATAGGAGAGATTCAAGAGAGGAATTATTGGGCCAGCAAGCACATAATCTAGGAATCTAAGGTTAAAATAGCTGTCATGTAAGGGGATTTAATTTTTGCACTAGGCTTAAGGAGGCCACCGTAGCGCAGAGTTTAGCATGTCCGCCTATGACGCTGAACGCCTGGGTTCAAATCCTGGCGAGACCATCAGAAAAAGTTTTCAGCGATGGTTTTCTCTTCCTAATGCTGGCAACATTTGTGAGGTACTATGCCATGTAAAACTTCTCTCCAAAGAGGTGTCGCACTGCGGCACGCCGTTCGGACTCGGCTATAAAAAGGAGGAACCTCATCATTGAGCTTAAACTTGAATCGGACTGCACTCATTGATATGTGAGAAGTTTGCCCCTGTGGAATGTTCATGGGCAAAATTTGCAATAATTTGCAATTATTAGGCGTGAGAAATTGGAGAAGATATTTGAAATTTTGGATATGCAAATGGTTTGCAAGGCAAAATATCTTCGATATTGCTATTGATGTGGTTTATTTAGGTTAAATCCGTTTTTCTGTCTACGCACTGATAAAAAAAAAATAGTAATTTGCCAATACTTGTTGGTATTATTTTATTCACATTAATGGTAACGAATATTGTACCAAAGTCAAAGGAAGTGTATAGAGTCCTTAAAATTCGCTCAAAAAAGCTCTCACAAATGGAAGAAATTTCCAACTCGCAGTCGTTATTCTTGCAAAAAAAAAAAAAAAACGTTTGGGACATTGTTATGACAAACAAAATATTCTTATTACGAAGTTTTTTTTTTTCATTGTAACTCTGTAACGTTTCGCTTCAACATATCAAACTATAATCATAAAAGTAGCACTATTGAACGGTACTAACTTTTTCTTATTGTAAACCCAGCTTCGCCTTCGGTAAAAGGGCCTTTCGTTTGTTGTTAAACATTCCTTGTTGTAAAACTCTTTAATGGCAAAGGTTGGCAATCGAAACATTTCGTTAACCGGACCAATAATTATCCTTGTGCTCATCCCACTGTAGACCAGTAATGGGCATTAATACCCACACTATTCTACATTACTGTGCAAGTATCATTCCCATCCATATATCAAATTTAGATTATCGACTGATATCAATATTCTGTCAGAGGGGGCAATTCCTATCCGATTTGGCATGACGAGTTTTGTTATGACTTCCAACAACTGTGGTTTAAATCGGTCTATAACCTTATATAGCTGCCATATAAACAGATCTAGGGTATTGGTTTCTTGAGCCTCTAGAGGGGGCAACTCCTATCCGATTTGGCTAAAATTTGGCATGACTGGTTTCGTTATTACTTCCAACAACTGTGGTAAGTTTGATATAGCTTTCATATAAACAGACTTGGGACCTTGGCTTCTTGAGCCTCTTGGGGGCGTAATTATTATCCGATTTGGCTGAAATTTTGTACAAACGCTTCCCCCATGACTTTTAACATACGTGTCAAACATTGTCTAAATTGGTCTAAAGCATGATACAGCTCCCATGTAAACCGATCTCCCCATTTTACTTATTCGAATTGACTGAAATTTTACACAATGACTTTTATTGGTTGCCCAAAAAGTAATTGCGGATTTTTCATATAGTCGGCGTTGACAAATTTTTTCACAGCTTGTGACTCTGTTATTGCATTCTTTCTTCTGTCAGTTATCAGCTGTTACTTTTAGCTTGCTTTAGAAAAAAAGTTTAAAAACAGTATATTTGATTAAAGTTCATTCTAAGTTTTATTAAAAATGCATTTACTTTCTTTTAAAAAATCCGCAATTACTTTTTGGGCAACCCAATAGTATCATCTGCAACATTTATGGTCTGAAACGGATCATAACTTGATATAGCTCCAAGTATAGCAATTCTTTTCTTTTATCCCTTGTTTGCCTAAAAAGAGATACCGGGAATGGAACTTGACTAATGCGATCCAGCCAGGCCGAACTTAGCACGCGTTTACTTGTTTAATTTCACGACGACGGCAAGGAAATTGGTCATGTCCCACCTAAGCGACTGACATCATTCTGTATATGCGGGGAATATGGTTTCTAATCCCTTATTAGTACCTAAGGGAGTTCCTCAGGGTTCAGTATGCAAACGACCTACCTCCTCGGCTGATACACGGCCAGATTTTGATGTATACTGATGACGTGCAGGTTTTCCAAAGTGGCCTCGTGAACGAGATGGACGACTGCATAGATAAACACAACGCGGATCTGCTTCGTGTTTGTGACTGGGCGACTGAGAATGGTTTGCTTATAAATTAACAATCAGAGGACTGACATTGTACGGAGTGCGAAGAACCTTGGTGTCGTCTTTAACAGGTCCTTGGGCTGGTCCGATCATGCCAACGTTGTTGCCGGGCAGACATTTTCGAAGCTTCGTGCTAAGACGTCCCTGGTTTCTGGTCTGGTTTATGGATATGAACATTGTGCATTTTACAGCATAATTCGTTATGCATATGGTTTAAGACACACTCAATATATATCAGTTTATGTCAACTCTTTGTTTGGAATTAGTTCCAACAATCTTCTGAACTGTAGGTCACTGATATTTTTAAATAAGATTAAGATTATCATAAAAAAAAAACCAGAATATTTGTTTGGGAGACAAGAGCTTGCACGATCTAGAAGAAATGAAAAAAGTTAATACCCTTCAGCAGACGGAGTTTGATGTCTTTGTTACAATCTACCACACGATATACATTGAATATTAGCAACGCAATTATCACACCTGTATGTTATTTTCGTATGACATAACCTAAAAATTTGAGCAAGAGCTGATTTTTTTATGCGTAAAATTTGTTAAAGTTGTGAGAAAGCTGGTTAAATCGCAACAAAAACAGCTGATTTCTTTATGTTTTCGGCAGAAGGAATAGAGCACGCTCTAATCGAAAAAATTGTTCATATGTTACTTTCGTTTGTATCACCTGACATGTACAACTCTACACGTGCTAAATTTGGCATGTCATAAGACAACTACATGCCGTCTAATAGAGCCTTAAGTTCGGCCGTGCCAAATCTTATATACTCTCCACCATGGATCGTATTTGTCGAGTTTTTTCCCTGTATTTCTTTTTAGGCAAACAAAAGATAAAAGAAAAGAATTGCTATGCTTGGCGCTATATTATGTTATGGTCCGATTCGGAGCTGTACCAGGCTATAAACCGATTCAGACCATATTTGACAAGTATAATGGAGGTCAAGGAAAAACCGTTGTACAAAATTTCAGCCAAATCGGATAATAATTGCGCCCTCTAGTGGGTCAAGAAGTCAAGATCCAAGATCGGTTTATATGGTAGCAATATTAAAACATGGACCGATATGGCCCATTTACAATCCCAACCGACTTACACTAATAAAAAGTTTTTGTGCAAAATTTCAAGCGCCTAGCTTTACTCTTTCGAAAGTTAGCGTGCATTTTGACAGACAGACGGACGGATTGGACCAGATCGACTTAAAAATGACATGACGATTAAGAATATAAATACTTGATGGGGTCTTAGACGAATATTTCGAAGAGTAACAAACAAAATGACGAAATCAGTACACCCCCAATCTATGGTGGAGGGTATCAAAATGGCTTATGAAATTTTTCTTGTAGTTATCGGATATCATTTTTATACCCTCCACCATAGATTGGGGGTGTACTAATTTCGTCATTCTGTTTGTAACTACTCGAAATATTCGTCTGTGACCACATAAACATAACCTAACCTAACCTAGGTCGGTTGGGATTGTAAATGGGCCATATCGGTCCATGTTTTGATGTAGCTGCCATATAAACCGATCTTGGGTCTTGACTTCTTGAGCCTCTATAGGGCGCAATTCTTATCCGATCGGAATGAATTTTTTCACGACGTGTTTTGTTATGATATCCAACAACTTTGCCAAGTATAATTCAAATCGATCAATAACCTGATATAGCTGCCATATAAACCTATCTTGGGTCTTGACTTCATGAGCCTGTATAGGGCGCTATACTTATCCGATCGGAATGAAAATTTTCACGACGTGTTTTGTTATGGTATCCAACTTTGGCAAGTATGGTTCAAATCGGTTCATAACGTGATATAACTGCCATATAAACCGATCTTGAATCTTGACTTCTTGAGACACTAGAGGGCGCAATTCCTATCCTATGATATCCAACAACTGTGCCATTCGAATAGGCTGACATTTTGCACAGGTCTGAAACATATAATTTAATTGTGGTCCGAACCGGACCATATCTTGTTTTGCCTAAGAAGAGATGCCGTGTAAAGAACTCGACAAATGCGATCCATGGTGGAGGGCATATAGGATTCGGCCCGGCCGAATTTAGCGCTCTTTTACTTATTCTTTTGCTTTATATTTTACTTCACAATTTTTATAACTTTTAAATTTGGGTTGTTATAAATCTTTTGTTTTTCTTGTATTGTGAAACACAGCAGCATAAATCATAAAATGATGAAACAGCGCACTAGTCAAATAGTTTAAGAACGTAGCATGTAGCATTTATTTTAAGTTGCCAAATTTGATTAATAAAGTACAGACGTGGTGATAACAACACATATTTTTTTTAAATCAAAATTAACATAGCAAGTTTAACTGGCGCCCGAGTAGGGACCTTCGTCAGAATATCAGTGGGTGATAACAACACATATTTTTTTTTAAATCAAAATTAACATAGCAAGTTTAACTGGCGCCCGAGTAGGGACCTTCGTCAGAATATCAGTGGGAGAATAAGTCTAGACCGTAAAACTAGCAGTCCAACGAATAAAAATGTCCACGTCCAAGAAAAACATCAAATAAATACCGTTAAAATAATAACAAGAGGATGCGGACAGCTGCCGCACTTTAGGCATAAGTGACTCTAAAAATAAGAAAAAAAGATAAACAACAAATAAAAACAAATTTTAAGTGAAGCTAGTGTAAGGTGAACCAGAAAAATAATGATATGCTAAAAATAAAAAATTGTGTGAAAACTGAAAAATAAGGAAAACAAATGTTGGAAAGAAAAAGAAAATGTTAGAGAAAGTTGTTGGAAATAAAAAGAAAATGTTAGAGAAAGTTGAAAAACAAAAAAAAAAAAAAAAAAAAATAATGATAAGCTAAAAAAAAAAATTATGAAAATTGGAAAATAAATATTGTAAATCTAAAGAATAAACGTTTATGTAAATGAAAATAATGTTAAGGAAGTTTTTATCTAAAATATGTGCTAAAAATAAAAAAGTTGTATGAAAATTGAAGGATAAAAACAAGAAGTAAAATAGAGAGATCGATTTATATAGGGAGCTATATCGGACTATAGACCGATTCAGACCATAATAAACACGTATGTTAAAGGTCATGAGAGAATCCATAGTACAAAATTTCAGGCAAATCGGATAATAATTGCGACCTCTAGAGGCTCAAGAAGTCAAGATCCCAGATCGGTTTATATGGCAGCTAAATCAGGTTATGAACCGACTTGTACTTTATTTGACATAGTTGTTGAAAGTAACAATAAAAAACGTCTTGCGAAATTTCAGCCAAATCGGATAAGAATTGCGCCCTCTAGAAGCTCAAGAAGTCAAGACCCAAGATCGGTTTATACGACAGCTATATAAGGTTATGGACCGATTTGAACCATACTTGGCACAGTTATTGGATATCATAACAAAACACGTCGTGCAAAATTTCATCCCAATCGGATAAGAATTGCGCACTCTAGAGGCTCAAGAAGTCAAGACCCAAGATCGGTTTATATGGCAGCTATATCAGGTTATAAACCGATTTGAACCATACTTGGCACAATTGTTGGATATCATAACAAAACACGTCGTGCAAAATTTCATTCCAATTGGATAAGAATTGCGCACTCTAGAGGCTCAAGAAGTCAAGACCCAAGATCGTTTTATATGGCAGCTATATCATAACATGGACCGATATGGTCCATTTACAATACCAACCGACCTACGCTAATAAGAAGTATTTGTGCAAAATTTCAAGCGGCTAGCTTTACTCCTTCGGAAGTTAGCGTGCTTTCGACAGACAGACGGACGGACATGGCTAGATCGACATAAAATTTCACGACGATCACAGATATATATACTTTATGGGGTCTCAGACGAATATTTCGAGTAGTTACAATCAGAATGACGAAATTAGTATACCCCCCATCTTATGGTGGAGGGTATAAAAAATAAATATTATAAGACCTAAACAAAAGATGTATTCATTCAGATAAACCTCCACCTGAGCGAGACAGCTACTCACGCTCTGATGGAGAAAATAAGTAAGGGAAAGATTCATACTGCCTTAATTCAGGAGCCTTGGAAGACCCGGAACAAAGTTTCTGGACTGAACCATATCAACTACCAATTATTTTATGTTAACACTGGTACTCTGCCGAGGACCTGCGTTATTTGTCATAAAAATTTGAATAATGTATTTTCCCCAGGGTTGTAACGTCGGATGCAACAGCGATGAGACAGGGAGACGGTGGAGCATATTTGGCATTGGATTTAAATGTGACAATATTATACCGCAATGGTATGAGCTGCTCCCATCGCCTTAAGTCTCATTGCTGCATTGGATGCCTCACATTTAATGGCTATGTCAATGAGTCGGATATCTGGAATAGTCTCCAGTGCTCTAGTTATCATCGTTCTCATCGCTTCACCTATACCAACACCACATGTTGCCTGAAACAGTTGTATGGTCCTTATGTTGTACCTTTTCTCCATAGCAGTCTATCAAACTACTGATGTATAAGTAAGTATTGGTCTAATTACGCTCCTGTAGAGCCAGTGAACTATCCTACGCTCCCGAATGTGACACTTCCAATTAATTTTCCTACACAAGATCTCAACTAAGTATTTGTCCTTGTTAGATATAGAAATCGTTTTAGTGAGGAAACATGGTGTGTTAAATTGGCCCACCCTCCTCTTCCTCGTGAACAGGCATATTTCAGACTTCTCTGGGTTAACATTGAGACCCTTTGGTCTAGCCCAGTCATATGCCATCTTCAAGACCCTTTCGGCCCTTCTCCATAGCTGGTTCGGATCCATACCCCTTACGACATTCCTTTGATATAGGCATGCTGTTTCTATTTGAGCAGTTCGTTGGATGTCCTACTCTTTATCATGGCATCTACAATATGTTCCATGGTTTTGAGTAGAAAGGACGTAAGGCTTATAGGTCTGTAGGCCTTTGGTGTCGCATAACTTGCCTTGCCGGACTTAGGTATAAATACCACAATTGCCTCTTGCCAGGCTTTCGGATAGTTTGCCTCCTTCTGTAGTAACGCCGGAAATATTCCATGAGGTCCGGCTGACTTAATTGGTTTGAAGCTCCTCAAGGATTCCTACACCATAAATCCCGTTATGATAAAGCTCCGATCAACATCATTATTCCAAGATTCCAGTGTCTCCGTAAGTCCCGTCGTGGAAAATCGATTTTCATCAAAAGCCTCAACATGTCATCTGTTGTCTTGGTCTCACTCGCTTTCGTCTACTAACGTTTCAGTTTAGACATGGGTTTTTGAGAGCAACTTTTTCATATCGAAGGCGACATTACCGTTATCGACCTAGTTGCAGAACAGTTTGCAGGAGGCACGTTTTGCCGCTCTGGTAATCTTAGTGTATTCCTTGAGCCGTGTGTTATACACATCCCAATAAATGTAATCTTTTTACGACGAGCTCTGTTATAAAGGGTTTTTCTTGGGCTAATTTCCTTTCTCGAAGAGGACAACTATTTTCGAGTCGTAATCCTGTTGACATTTTCATCAGTGCCGAAGTCTTCTTCTGAGTAGTCTTCCGAATTTTGGCCAGTTAGTTTTCAACTTATTACGAAAGTTTATCGGACTCGGCGCTAGCTGTGCTATTATGAACCTAATTTAGCGATGGTCTGTGAAGGAATGCTCAACGGAGACCGTCCAAGCCTGAATCTCAGCGATTACATTTTCCGAACATAATGCCACAAAGGAAAGAGGAAGAAAGGAAAGAGGTTTCCGATCGGATACCTGAGATGAAACTTAAGGTCGAGTGCAAGGCACTGCTGCCAGCGAAAATTTTTTGAACTGTCGGAACCCTAAAGTAGCCATCTGGAAGATCATGTTACACGGGTGGATCAAAGCTACCGGATAGAGTGGGCCTGGGGGTCTACATTAAGAAACCCAGGGACTGAGATCGTTTTAGATTGTCTGGCCATAATACGGTCCTGGAGGCGTAGATCCGGGCGATCACGGATTGCGTGAGGTGGTGTGGTGCTACCAGAGGTACGTCGAGTGTGAACATCTTTACGGACAGTAAAATGGCCATACAGGCAATAACAACCAGAAAGGTAAGGTCACGAACAGTCTTGCAGTGTAAGAAGGAGATTAACGCCTCCTCAGAGGATGCCACAATCCCCGACGTTGGAGCATTTCCTATGTCATTGCCCGATTGTCGCGGCCAACAGACACCGGTACTTAGGTGGGGACACAGCACCAGATGTGGACCAATTAAGGATTTTGTAAGTAACACGGAATTCCTAACTTAAAGTTTTCTTTTTCGAGGTTACTTTTTAGTTTTTAGAGCGTTCAAAAAGCCGATCACTAGCTTAGGCGTATGTCCATAGTGGTATGGGGTGGATTAATATGCGCTCCCTTTTTCAACCTGACCTTATCTAACCTAATACAGTCAAATTTGGAAGGCTCGTACCAGCTGTTCGCTTGAGACAACCTTTAACAATAAGTAATAGATGTGATTTTGCAAAAAAAAAATAAATATCTCAATGGACATATTTAGGGCATAAGCAACAAAATAGTATAATAATGATCAGAGTACTTTACCTGCCAAATTTCTACCCAAACGGATGTCCATTCCAGTCTTCTTTGCCCTTCCGACAAGTGAAGCTTAGCTTTTTTGTTTGTATGTAACTACTAATTTTGTAGTCTTTGCAGCATTGATTTTTTCGACCACATCTAATGTCCATACACATACAAATATGCGCTCTTGGGTAAATTCAACACAACTTGTTTTTTGTGAAACAGCTCAGCTTTTACAGCTCTCGCTTGAGTTCGACTGAATTATTCAGTGTTCCACATTCAAAGTGAGAAGATCTCATAAAGGTCGATCGGAAGTCAGTGATATTATAATTTTGTAGAAGCTCTTACATTGTTTCAAGAGTAAGTAGTAAACAACTCGTAGGCACAAAATATCTCCACTATAGTTTGAAATAATGCGAATGGGCTTCTAAAAGTTTGAATTAATATTTGCCTAAAAAGTTGCTATGATTAAGTATGACATCGATAACCATTCGACCACAAACAGACCAAATGTTTGTTTTCAATGGCAACCATCTGCGTTTACTCAAACACTTTCACCTAAATATTCAATGTATACATTTTCGTGACGTGAGATAATTCCATTCAGTTCTTAATTAGAGTTTTTTTTTGGCAACCACATAAAATAAAATGGTGAAATTTATCTATGCGCTAACGAAATATGAAGGTTTTTTTAAATACATGTATGGTATGTAGGTGGAACCAAAATTTTATAAGTCAGCCACACAATTCTGGGATAGAATGATACGTTGAAGGGAACGCCTTTAGTAGGCTTAAGAAATCAAATCAAGACGTCGGATTATGTGGGAGATATATCAGGCTATAGATCGATACATTTTTGTCTATATTACACTCAAATGTACCTCTTTGCAAAATTGTAGAGCTCTGTGTTAACCTAAACTATTTTTGTCCAACGTATATATGAAGAGGCAACACGGTGCTTCGTCTCTCTCACAGCCATCGGTCAAGCATAAGGAGAACAATAGCCAAATGTACAAAGTTAGCAGCTTTTCCTCAAAGAATATCCTGCTGCATCACATTTAGTGGTTTAATGGCACAATGTTTAGCTTTGGCCAAGTCTTGTCTTTGTTTTTGTCATAATTTTCTCTTAAGCACAAAGTTAATTTTCACCTAATTAATGGACCAAAAATGTGAGCGTACTATAATTATGGTTTTGTTCTACAAAATAAATACTTCAATGCCATATACTTACAGCCTCAAGGCGTATTTAATAAGGTGGCCGCATCGGCAAATTGCTACAACAAAGCATCTTTTTGGGAACTTGATATGTCAAAATTTATCAGCAGGGCGAAGAAAATTCGATTCGCTCTGACTTAAATTTTTGGAAAATTTGCTTCGACCAATCAAAGCAAGAAGAAAGAAGGGTCAAGCAAGAAAACACATATTTGAAATGTTCAAAAATCCAATTATCTCCAGAGGCCTTACCCACAAGGCCACTAAGATGGCTGGTTTCAATAGTTTTCATTAGGTTATTGTAGCCGTTGATAGCTACCAAGTGAATGCTGGTGATGATAGGCGGGATAATTAACGTAAATTAACAAATGACTCAAATAGGTAGATTGTGATTAGAGCTCTATCACCACAAGGAGGGGTTGTGTACTTGTTTTCGGCTCTATGATATCTGTGGGATTTTCAGGTCATTTAAAAAGGGTGGTTAAAGTTTGATGGCTAGGAGTATGACGTTGTGATCATCGGCATATTGTATGCTGCCAAAATTGAGCAATGGGCTTGACATAAACCCCCGAAAGATCAAGCTGATACTATTCATCAATACTAGGTAACTTGGTATGTTCAGGGGACATCTCCTAGATGTGATGGAGCTCTCACGACTAAAAGTCCTGAAAAGCCATTGCAATGCCAGGACTTTGACCTTGCGCTGCACATAAGCTTGAATTGGTGGGGATGAGGAGAAGTCGTAGACGGTTGAGCAACTATTGTGCGACTGCCACGAATTCCGAGAGTAGGTAAAGGATTATGGCTTTACAAACAACTATTTTTCTGCCTAAATTATCTTCATGCAATAGTCCTTTCGCCATTCTTGACTACTATAGCTTTAAATGACATATTGGAGGGAACTTATCCAGACCGCCTGGCCGATTTGCCATGCATGTTGGCTCCCAATCTTCTTCATGCTAATGTCTGGAATTGTACTGGCGTAAATACATAAATGTTCTTCTGCGCTTTTTGAATCTTTCGGGGCGAAACAATGGACCTAAGTTCCCAGCCCAGTGAAGCTGATAGTGAATGAGGTTGTTGGACGCAGCAAACACAAATATTTATTTTGAAGTTTATATTTTTGTACGGCGAATTGAAAAATGAATCGACATATCACAAAACTAAATGTAAATTTAAAATAGGGCTATTTGACAGTTGTATTAAAGAAATTTGTCAAATAAACCTATTTCAAATCTTCATTCAGTTTTGTGAATACGGCCTTTAAATGTTTGCCTAATTTCTTGAAAAAACACGAAAATTGGTTGACCGATAGGTAAATTGCTTTTATTTTGGGTCATCCTAAGGTACAATACACTTGCTTACGAAGACGAAGGCGTGATTTCAATTATTGTATTTTTATACCCTCCACCATAGGATGGGGGTATACTAATTTCGACATTATGTTTGTAACTCCTCGAAGTATTCGTCTAAGACCCCATAAAATATATATGTTCTTGATCGTCATTTATGTCGATCTAGCCATGTCCGTCCGTCTGTCCGTCCGTTTGTCTGTCGAAAGCACGCTATCTTTCGAAGGAGTAAAGCTATCCGCTTGAAATTTTGCACAAATACTTCTTATTGCTGTAGGCCGGTTGGGATTGTAAATGGGCCATGTTTTGTATAGCTGCCATATAACCCCATCTGGGATCTCGACTTTTTGAGCCACTAGAGGACGCAATTCTCATCCGATTTGGCTGAAATTTCGCATGAGGTGTTTTGTTATGATGTCCGACAACTGCCCCAATCATGGTTCAAACTGTTATAGCTGTCATTCAAATGGATCTGGGGTCTTGACTTCTTGAGCCTCTAGAGGGCAATACTTGTTTGATTTGGCTGAAATTTAGCATGACGTGTTTTGTTATTATTTACAACAACTGTGCCAAGTATTCTTTAAATCAGTCCATAACCTGATATAGCTGCCATATCAACCAATCTTGAATCTGCACTTCTTGTCCCGATAGAGGGCGCAATTCCTATTCGATTTGGTTGAAATTTGAGGTGTTTTGTTATAACTTCCAACAACTGTGACAAATATGGTTCAAATCAGTCTATAGCCTGATATAGCCGCCATATAAACCGATCTGGGATCTTTATTTCTTGAGCCTCAAGAGGGCCTAATTATTATCCGATTTGGCTAAAATTTTGTGCAACGGCTTCTTCCGTGACCTCCAACATACGTGTCAAATATGGTCTGAAAAGGTCTTTAGTCTGAAGCAGCTTGCCTATAAACCGAACTCCCTATTTTACTTCTTGGGCCCCTAAAAGGCCCAATTCTTATTCGATTTGGCTGAAATTTTACACCTATACTTCCACTGTGGTCTCCAAAATTCAATTAGCAAAGCAATTCTTTTCTTTTATCCTTGGTTTATCTTAAAAGAGATACCGACAAAGAACTCGACAAATGCGATTCGTTGTGGAGGGTATATAAGATTCGGCCCGGCCGAACTTAGCACGCTCTTACTTGTTTTTTTTTTAACAATCTTTTTCTTATTCCTAAATTATGTATGTCAAATACGTATATTCAGTTATTTTTTGTTTGTTTATACAGTAACGAGTATCCGTACTTTTCGCAAATAAAAAAATCTACAAGTGAGCTAAATTTATATCTTTTGTGTGTCCCGTTCTATCAGATTTGAGCGTGGTTTAACATTGTTCATTAAGCACAAGGGTATGTTATCATGCGGTTCACCAGAAAAGAACCATTTAAATATCGGCTGCAGGAGCGTCAAATATAAAGATGGGAGAGAGCACTAATATTTTCTTTCATAAAATTTATTGGAGGGATGGCACTCACTGCTACCAGCAACCAATATTGGCTCCAAGTGCTGTAATACCATGAACCTGCAACAGAGGTAGGTACAGGTGTGGCTTATGAACTTTATTTTTAATATAGTAGAACAAACTTTATACAGCTGCTTTCTTCTCCTACAACTTGTATGTACGTCTTCTACGGACGCCATTTCCTCTCTTTAATTACATTACTTCCAATTTTGTAAAAAATCATTTATGATATTAGACCTCAAACAGTCTTTACATGTATACCCCAAATATACACAATTAACAACAACACAATATTTAAGTGATGATACAAACTTTGGGGCCTATTTGTACGAGGTATGCTATATAAGTTTTTGACCTAATAATGAGAATGCAAATTTTTATTTCCAAACTTTGGTATAATTTGTTTCAAAGTAGCGTCCAACTAGATTTATACGTTTTTGCATGCGTTCAAACCACATCGCTCCGTACTTTTTCCATGCCGATTGAGACTCTTTCAAAACATGTTTATTGAACGCTTCAACAGCATCTTCTGATGATAAAAATTGTTTACCCCGCATTTTTTTCTTAATGTGCGGGAATAAAAGAATTCATTGGGTGCCAAGTCAGGGCCGTACTGCTGATGACCCATAAATTCGACGTTTTTCTGGTCAAAAAGAGCTGGTTTGAGCGGATTTGTGAGAGCTCGAATTGTCACGGTGGGCCCCAGTATGGATCAAGTCAGTGAACAAGTTTCGTAGGATTTGGCCGTATTGGAAGACGGGCTCATACGCAAAGATGCACGATTCACGACCTGTGACGATATTATAAACTAAGTACTAATCGACACCAGCCTTTTTGTGAGTGAATGTCAAATTGTGCAGAATCCAATGAGAACAATCCTTTTGTACGGGAAAGTGTTTATGTAATTTCAAATGTTTGCTGATGGAAGAAATGTCAGAGGATGCCTCTTTCTCACAGCATGTCACATCACTATCTTGCATTACCAATTCAGGCACGGCATCAATGTTCTCCAGTACAACATCCGTTTTTGGACGACCCTCACGAACTTCGTCAATTCATTATGCCCATTTTTCACTGTGCTATAGCATGGTGCTGCATTGCAGTACAACGATTTAAGTTCATCGATGCACCCTTGTCGTGATGATCCACGCAAAAATTGTGAAAAATGGTCGCACAAAAATGTTTACGAGTTCATTCAATTTTTTTTCAAGTCACTGTAAACCAACACAAATGGTGTTCGTTTGTTAAAACATTCTGAGTACGACTATGCTAGAAAATGTCAAACTTTCCAATCGAAATTTCAAATTGCACCTGTCCACACAAAGTGAAACTTAAAGTTGATATTTGAGGTGACATAGTGTATAACACAACTAAGAGCGTTCTAAGTTCGGCCGTGCCGAATCTTATATACTCTCCCCCATTGATCGCATTTGTCGCATTTGAGTTCTTTTCCCGGTATCTCTTTTTAGGCAAACAAAGGATAAAATGAAAGAATTGCTATGCTTGGAGCTATATCCAATTATTTTTGAAAAGTTAGAAATCCTTTTTCCCGATCCCGGCATGTGGCCGATCGGGACAATATGGTATTCAAACGAATGGTACTTGAGAGTAAAATATGAAATTTATATACAAGTGGAGGCCACTTTAGCGCAGAGGTTAGCATGTCCATTTATGACGCTGAACGACTGTGTTCGAATCCTGGCGAGGCCATTAGAAAAATTTTCAGCGGTTGTTTTCCCCTTCCAATGCTGGCAAAGTTTGTGAGGTACTTTGCCATGTAAAACTTCTGTCCGAATAGGTGTCGCACTGCGGCACGCCGTTCGGACTCGGCAATAAAAAGAAGGTCCCTTATCATTGAGCTTAAAACTTGAATCGGAGTGCACTCATTGATATGGGAGAAGTTTGCCCCTGTTCCTTAGTGGAATGTTCATGGGCAAAAATTGCCTTTGTATATACAAGTTTGGGATCTATTCCTAGGCGGGTCGCTCCACCACAAAATTATGCACCAAATGGGCACATCTTCTCCAGCAGATATTAAAGAGATCACACTATAGGCTGTCTCCTTGTCTGAAACCTCGTTTGGTATTAAATGGTTCGGAGAGATTCTTTCCTATTCTTACTGAAGAACGCGTCTCAGCAGGTGTCATCCTGCAGAGTCTTATTAATTTTGCAGGGATACCAATCTCGGACAGGGCTTGAAATACCTTTGAACGTTAAGGAGTATCGAAGGCGACTTTGTAGTCAACAAAGAGGTGGTAGGTGTTGATTTGTCCTTCTCGGGTCTTTTCCAGGATTTGGCGCAGTGTGAATATCTGGTCTAGGGTGGATTTACCTGGTCTAAAATGCGAGGGGGAGGAGACTTATTCCTCTGTAGTTGGCACATTCCGTCTTGTCTCCTTTTTTGTGTACGGGACATAGTATGCTGAGGTTCCAATTATCGGGTATGCGTTCTTCTAGCCGGATTACCATCTAGCCATCGGCTTCTGTTGCCTTGTTGTTCTTTGGTCGGATCACTGCTACTTGGACCTCATTCTGACTAGGATGTAAACATTCCATACCATCATCAATGATTGGTTCTGCGGTATCCTCTTCGCCGCCAACGTCGGACACTAGCAGTTGAGTGAAATGTTCTTTCCATATCCTCAGCATGTTATCTATGTCAGTTACCAGATTTCTTTCTTTGCCTCTGCAGGAGGATGTGCCTGCACCAAAGCCATCGGTTTGATGTTTAATTCTTTGGTAGAATTTCCGGACTTCATTCTGACTCCTGTACATCTCAATTCGCTCACACTCACGTATTTCCATTTCATTTTTCTTTCTGCGGAATAGACGTTTCTCCTCTCTCCTTTTCTCCCCATACCTCTCCTTCATCTGGCGCGTTACTACTGATTGCAGGGTTGCTCTATATGCCGCATTCTTGGCTTCAGTAGCATCTCGACACTCTTGGTCGTACCATGGGTTTCTTGGAGGAGGCTTCCGCTACCCAAGCACGGATTTCGCGGCATTTTCCATGGAGTGGGCAATAATTTGTCACTGCGCCATTATATCATCAGAACAAGGAGTGCTGCTGCATCCTGCTACTCTCTTTCACGTTTTCACTCTTGTTTCTGTCGCTTAAATTGCGAAAAACACCTAATCTCCGGAATTCCAACTTCACTATACCATCATCTACAATAACTCTTAATCGTTACCTGTCGTTTCAATTTTACTGAGTCGACGTGCTGATTCATCCTGCCGACGACACATCTGCATCTCGCGTAATCTTCTCCAGCAGGATATCAGGATGACACGATAAGCTGTCTCCTTGTCTGAAACCTCGTTTGGTATTGAATGGTTCCGAGAGATCTTTCCTATTATTACTGAGGAACGTGTATCAGCAAGCGTCCAAACTCAGACATGGCATGAAATACCTTTGAACGTATAGGGCTATCGAAAGCGGCTTTGTAGTTAACAAAGAGATGGTAGGTGTTGATTTCTCATTCTCGGGTATTTTCCAGGATTTGGCGCAGTGTGAATATCTGGTCCATGGTGGATTTACCAGGTCTAAAGCCGCATTGATAGGCCACAATTGACTCATTGACCTCATTGACTTTAGTTTTTAATCTTTCACAAAGTACACCCGAGAGTATCTTGTATGTGATGGGGAGGAAACTTATTCCTCTGTAGTGTACGGGACATAGTATGCTGAAGTTCCAATCATCGGGTATGCGTTCTTCTAGCCAGATCATTCAGACAAGCTGATGCATACGCCTTATGAGCGCCTCTTTTCTGGTCTTAAATAGTTCAGCGGGCAACTCGTGGGCTCCTGCTGTCTTGTTGTTCTTCAGTCGGGTCACAGCTACTTGAACCTGCTTCTGACTAGGAGGTAAACAGATCAGGGATTAGTTCTGTGGTATCCTCTTCGCCGCCTCGTCGGACTCTAGCAGCTGGGTAAAATGTTCTTTCCATATTCTCAGCACACTATTTGTATAAGTTACCAGATTTTATTTTTTGCAGGAGGATGTGCCTGTACCAAAGCCATCGGTTTGATGTTTGATTCTTTGGGCGAATTTCCGGACTTTATTCTGACTCCTGTACACACTCCTCCTCCTCCGCTCACACTCACACTCACTCACGACTATCCATTTCCTTGTTCTTTTGGCGGAATAAACGTTTCTCCTCTCTCCCGATACCGCTCGTTTATTTGGCGCGTTGCTACTGATTGCATGGTTACTGCCGCATATTTGGCTTCAGAAGCATCTTCTTCGCCGCCAACGTCGGACACAAGCAGTTGGGTAAAATGTTCTTTCCATATGCTCAGCATGTTATCTGTGTCAGTTACCAGATTTCCTTATTTGTCTCTGCAGGAGGATGTGCCTGCACCAAAGCCATCGGTTTGATGTTTAATTCTTTGGTAGAATTTCCGAACTTCATTCTGACTCATTTACATCTCAATTCGCTCTCACTCTCGTCTTTCCATTTCCTTTTAATACCCACCACCGAAGGATGGGGGTATATTCATTTTATCATTCCGTTTGCAACACATCGAAATATCCATTTCCGATCCTAAAGTATATACATTCTCGATCAGCGTAAAAATAAGACCATCTAGCCATGCATGTCCGTCTGTCTGTCTGTCTCTCTGTTGAAATTACGCTACAGTCTTTAAAAATAGAGATATTGAGCTGCAACTTTGCACAGATTCTTTTTTAAGTTCGAAGATGGGCTATATCGGACTATATCTTGATATAGCCCCCATATAGATCGATCCGCCGATTTAGGGTCCTAGGCCCATAAAAGCCACATTTATTAACCGATTTTGCTGAAATTCGGGACAAAGAGTTGTGCTAGGCCTATCGACATCCTTCCTTAATTTGGTCTTGATCGGTTCAGATTTGGATATATCTGTCCAATTTCGCCGAAATTTTGGACAGTGACATCCCTCTTCAATTTGGCCCAGATCGGTTCAGATTTAGATATAGACCGATCTAAAGTCTTAACCCCATAAAAGGCATATTTATAATCCGATTTCGCTGAAATTTAACGCAGTGACTTATGTTGGGCTTTTCGACATCCGTATCGTATATGGTTCAGATCGGTTTATATTTGGATATGGCTACCAAAAAGATCAATATTTGTTCTACAAAATAGTAGACCTCTCAATATCCGTGTTGAATTTAATCCAAATCGGACCATATTTCGATAAAGTTCCTATGGGGGCATAAATTAAGCATTTTTCACCGGATTATGACGAAAGGTAGTTTACATATATGCCCGAGGTAGTAGGTACCCAAAGTTCGGCTCGGCCGAACTTAACGCCTTTTTACTTGTTCTTTTTGCGGAATAGATGTTTCTCCTCTCTTCTTTTCTCGTGATACCTCTCCTTCATCTGGCGCGTTGCTACTGATTGCAGGGTTGCTCTATATGCCGCATTCTTGGTTTCACGACACTCTTGGCCGTACCATGGTTTCTAGGAGCAGGCTTCCGGTACCCAAGTACGGACTACGCGGCATTTTCCATGGAGTGGGCAATAGTTTGCCACAGCACCATTATATCATCGAACAAGGAGTGCTTTCATCAAGCAGTTGGGTCAGTCGAGTGAAGTATGTCGCTGCCATTTGTTGTGTTTGCAGCTTTTCAATGTCCAGCTTCCGTGCAGTGTCAAATCGTACTTTCCTCGCCATGTTCAAACGGGTGCGAACCTTTGCTGCAACAAGATAATGATCCGAATCTATATTCGTTCCACGGATCGATCGTACTAACACGCTGGATGAATGGCTTCCATCTATCACAACGTGATCAATTTGGTTTCTCGTGTTTTGATCGGTTGGCAATAAAATTTTTAATTGGTCAAATTTGAGTCAATATTTTTTCTGGGTGCGAGAGTGCATGTTACATAATGCCACCTTAAGGTCTGAATGTGCCATGAACTTTTTGTACAAAATCAGTCTCGGTCAAAATTTCAAAAAATAAAAACTAAAATTCGAATATCCCCGAAACGTGTGGAAATATTGTATACATCAGCGGACTTTGTTTATATGGATTTTTGAGTACTATCCAGCAATTTTGGAAATCAAAATACAAATAAAGATTTGGCAGCCCGAACAATTTTTCGAAAAGGCGAGGTGACCAACTTTAGGACTCTGGCAAGAGGTGGCCGGACCACCTTCAAAGAGTTATTTCTATCCGTTTTCAAATGGCATATTTTTTACTATTATTTTTTCTGTTGTATCCCACTGTGCGTCATCTGTTTAACTATACAACCAGACCTACTCGACTCTAACTCAAAACCTCTAGACGTACGTTAATCGCAAAATTCCTGGATCTGGATATTCACCAGAACCAAGCAGATTAAACATAGTGCACAACACTAGAAATACTTTTCTTCTGCAAATACAACACCTAGCAGCCGGCAATCGGCGATCGTCCTCCAATACATTTACTTTTGTTTTAGAAGACGCAGGAAACATTCTATTCCCCTATTTGGATCTTGAATCAAAGCTTTAGACGACAGCATTCACTTATCTACTCTAAGACACGCCCTGCGACACAAGTTTAAACGTGTTTTGTTTTGGTAGTTTTATTTTCAGATTACTAGCGTCGCTAAAGTCAATATAAGTTTTCATTACTTTCCTTTTTATACCCGCCACCGAAGGATGGGGGTATATTTATTTTGTCATTCCGTTTGCAACACATCGAAATATGCATTTCCGACCCTATAAAGTATATATATTCTTGATTGTCGTGACATTTTAAGTCGAACGAGCCATGTCCGTCCTTCCTTCCGTCCGTCCGTGTAATTGTAAATGGGCCAAATCGGTCCATGTTTTGATATAGCTGATCTTGGGTCTAGATTTCTTGAACTTTTAGAGGGCGCAATTCACGTCCGATTGACTGAAATTTTTGACGTAGTGTTTTGATATCACTTCCAACAACTGTGCTAAATATGGTCCAAATCGGTTCATAACCTGATATAGCTGCCATATAAACCGATCTTGGGTCTTGGCTTCTTGAGCTTTAAGATGGCGCAATTCTTACTATGGTCCAAATCGGTTCATAACCTGGTATAGGTGTCATATAAACCGATCTTGGATCTTGATTTCTTGAGCCGCTCGAGGGCGCAATTCTCACCCGCATTGGCTGAAATATTGCATGATGTGATTTTATATGACTTCCAAAAACTATGATGAGTATGGCGCAAATCGGTACATAACCATATATAGCTGCCATATAAACCGATCTGGGATCTTGACTTCTTGAGCCTCTAGAGAGAGCAATTATAATCCAATTTGGCTGAAATTTTGTCGATCTATAGCTTGATATAGCTCCCATATAAACCGATCTCCCGATTTTGCTTCTTGTGCCGCGAATCGGACTATAACTTAATATAGCTCCTCCTCCTCCTCCTCGTCCTCCTGCTCCGTCCTTGTTCATTATTCTTTGTTTGCCTAAAAAGAGATACTGCGCAAAGAATTCGACAGATGTGATCCATGGTTGAGGGCATATAAGATTCGGCCCGGCCGAACTTAGCACGCTCTTACTTGTTTTAATTATGATAATAGACAATAATTAACAATACATAAACTGCTTATCTTATATGTAAAAATCAATTTGTGTTTGTTTGTATGTTTGTGTGTTCCTTATAGACTCAGAAACGGCTGAACCGATTTTCTTGAAATTTTCACAGTTTGTGAATAATGACACCGTGGTGACAATAGGGTACTAAATGGGGGTCCATCCCCTCCCCAAAACACCCCCCAAATGGGAATATGGCGTTTTAATAAAATGTATTTAAACGTAGAATACGAATCTGATATCCAAATATGGGACCAAGTGTTTGGCGGGCCGCCTCTCACCAAAAACATCCCCCAAAGGGGACACATTTACGACCATAGCAATATGGGGATCAAATTAAAGGTCTTTGGAATAAAGCACCAATCTGATATATATTTGGGAAAAGTGTCTATGGGGCAACCCTACAACACCACCCAAATAGCAAGAATTTCCTGACTATTGCAATATGAGGCTCAAATAAGAGGGTTTTTACAGTAGAACACGAATCCGATATATATTTTCTAGGCCAACTCACTTAGTGGCCGCCCTTCCCCCAAAACACCCCCCAAGCCGGTCATGTTTGCCGACTATGAAAATATGGGGCTCAAATTAAAGGTATTTGGGATTAGACCACGTATCTAATATTAACATTAGAGGCCAACTGTCTTGGGGACGTCCCACCACCATAACAACCCCGAAATAGGACATTTGCTCACCAAGACAATTTGGGTCTTAAAGGGATTTATATTTTTTAGGGTCAATAGCCCAAACCGGACATATTTGCTGACTTTTGCAATAAGGAGTTTAAATGAGATTAGAAAACGAATTTGATATCCAATTTTAAGGCCAACGGCAATATGGGGTTCAAATAAATGATATATAGATATATGAGAATGGTGCACGTTGCTGATATATTTTCCGGGCTTGGGGCCATGGGGCCATATGTTTGGGGGACGCCTCATCGAGCAAACTCCCCTTAAACTAATGACAATGTTGGGTTTAAATCAATAGCATCTGAGAGAAGATTACGATGCTGATATTTTCTTAGGGCCAAGTGTCTGGGGGACCACCTCACCCCCGAAAACACCCCTAAATCAGACATCATGAGAATGTTGGGCTGAAATAAAGTATTTTAAGAATGGAATACACCTTACATCCAAACTTAAATTCGAAGGCCAATAAAGATCATTTGGGATTCAGATAAAGACACTTATATTGTTAAACTGTTAGTCAAGCGATATACCATTTTCGTATTATGGTATTTTCCTAAAAGCTCATTAATTGTTAAAAATAGATATTCAAAGGAAAATTTTGCTCCATATAAAGTAAAAGAAGGCGTAGCGGAGCGGGCCCTGTTCAGCTAGTTTTTAATAAGATTCACATTTACATATAGCACCCATATATCGCCCTATTTTCACTTATAAAGCCTTTGTTAACCCTTTCATTTGCCGATCTCAAAATTTTGCACAATATGCCACTGCCACAATGTTTTGGTGAAATCGGATGAGAATTGGAGACAACTCCCAATAAAAGTATCATCCGGTTTTCACTTATAAGGTCATACAATTTACGACCGATCTGCACAAAATGTTGTGAGAATTTATTATTTACCTATTGCTGCTATTATAGGGTAAGTGCACAAATAGTCGGCAGTTTAAGGATTTTGCCTTTTTCACTCCGTCCTCCTGCCGGGTACAAATGTTCAATTCAATTGAAATTTGATTTTTACAATTCGAAATTTTGCTTTGTTATTTGATGTATTGACCAAAAATTATAATTTATTTGATTACATTTGTGAAATTTCTAATTTAAAAAAAAAGTGATTTTTCACCAGTAGTTGGCACTGTTTCCAATGTTCGGCATGACATGTTCCCTAAAGTCGGCATATAGTATTTTGTTAAAGAAAATATTAATTATTAAAGAAAATTACCGATGCATTTATTTTAAACCCGTTCTTTTTTATACCCTCCACCATAAGGTATACTAATTTCGTCATTCTGATTGTAACTACTCGAAATATTCGTCTGAGACCCCATAAAGTATATATATCTGTAATCGTCGTGAAATTTTATGTCGATCTAGCCATGTCCGTCCGTCTGTCCGTCCGTCCGTCTGTCTGTCGAAAGCACGCTAACTTCCGAAGGAGTAAAGCTAGCCGCTTGAAATTTTGAACAAATACTTCCTATTAGTGTAGGTCGGTTGGTGTTGTAAATGGGTCATATCGGTCCATGTTTTGATATAGCTGCCATATAAACCGATCTTGGGTCTTGACTTCTTAAGCCTCTAGAGTGCGCAATTCTTATCCGATTGGAATGAAATTTTGCACGACGTGTTTTGTTATAATATCCAACAACTGTGCCAAGTATAGTTCAAATCGGTCCATAACCTGATATAGCTGCCATATAAACCGATCTTGGGTCTTGACTTCTTGAGCCTCTAGCGTGCGCAATGCTTATCCGATCAGAATGAAATTTTGCACGACGTGTTTTGTTATTATATCCAACAAATGTATCAAGTATGGTTCAAATCGGTCCATAACCTGATATAGCTGCCATATAAACCGACCTGGGGTCTTGACTTCTTGAGCCTCTAGAGGGCGCAATTCTTATCCGATTGGAATGAAATTTTGCACGACGTGTTTTGTTATGATATCCAACAACTGTGCCAAGTATGGTTCAAACCATAACCTGATATAGCTGTCATATAAACCGACCTGGGGTCTTGACTTCTTGAGCCTCTAGAGGGCGCAATTCTTATCCGATTGGAATGAAATTTTGCACGACGTGTTTTGTTATAATATCCAACAACTGTGCCGAGTATGGTTCAAACCAGTTTGGTTGAAATTTCGCAAGACGTTTTTTATTGTTACTTTCAACAACTATGTCAAATAAAGTACAAGTCGGTTCATAACCTGATTTAGCTGCCATATAAACCGATCTGGGATCTTGACTTCTTGAGCCTCTAGAGGTCGCAATTATTATCCGATTTGCCTGAAATTTTGTACTATGGATTCTCTCATGACCTTTAACATACGTGTTTATTATGGTCTGAATCGGTCTATAGTCCGATATAGCTCCCTATATAAATCGATCTCTCTATTTTACTTCTTGAGCCCACAAAGAGCGCAATTCTTAATCGAATTGGCTGACATTTTACACAGGTCTCCAACATATATAATTTAATTGTGGTCCAAACCGGACCATATCTTAATATCGCTCTAATAGCAGAGCAAATCTTTTCTTATATCCTTTTTTGCCCAAGGAGAGATGACGGGAGAAGAACTCGACAAATGCGATCCATGGTGGAGGGTATATAAGATTCGGCCCGGCCGAACTTAGCACGCTTTTACTTGTTATTTACTCACATATTTAACGCGAGAAAACAAGGAAAAACAAAAAAATTAATTCATAAGCTCGCCCGAGCTAAAAATTAGATACCCACAACCATAGGCATATTTCTCATCTGGAGATAGGTATGTATAAAAGCTATGTTCAACTAAGATTTGGTGTGGTCCGTATTAGGAAAGCATGTATAAAGGTCAATATTACCCAACAGTCCGAATTTCAGGGAAATCGGTTAAAAAATAAGGCAATTATGAGGCCATGAAGCTCAATCGAGAGGTATATTTATATAGAAATTTTGTCCAAATACGGTGTCCATATTTTGTCCAATATATAGGTATCAACTCAGTTATGCAAAATTTTGCGAAATTGGTTAAAAAATTCGCCTTTTAAATACTTAAAACCTTAAATTACGAAATCGATCTATGCGGCAGCTTTATCAAAATCTGATACGATTTATACCATTCTGTAAAATATATTTTCTGAGATGAAAACGGTAAATAGGATATAAGGGGGTTGTGTAAAGAATAACTGAACCCCACAATGGGTAAAGAAATAATCTGTACCAAGTTTCAACTCTTTATATTAATAGGCTTTTGCGTGATTATATCAGTGTAGAGATGTATTTTCGAATTGTCTCGGCAGGATTCGAACTCGGAGGTTGAAATTCATAGGCGGACAAGTAACTTCTGTGCCACGGAGGTCTTCAACTTAGTACAGATAACTATTTCGTCCATAGGCAGGGTAACTACGAAAATAGGCTTAATCGAACAATACATTGGTATATCTTCCTCATATACGCTCAGCCAATTCGATTTCAGAATAATCCAATTTTTAATGTTAGGGACCATTCAAAATTGGCAGCATCGAATTAAACAATACAAAAAAAATATTTTTTTTAATAATTTTTATGACTTAAATGTTGTCTTGATTGTCCTTTGCCATTAACAGTTATTTGTGATTAAAACAATTTACATATGCCAACGGTCTTTTTAGAAAGTCGATACTTCCACTAATTTTTTCTTAAGAACAGGCACTACGCACTTGTTGATGGCACCCTCTCACTTAAACGGAACTTCTGCCGTAATTCGTAATCTCAGCTCAAATATTTTTGTTTACAAAGAAAACCGGGGGTATTATTGATGTTTATTGATAATTTTATAAATAAAAAGTTTTACATATTCTTAGTTATTTGAGTTTAAAAAAACAAAAGTGCCGACATCTAGTACCCTTACCCTATACCCATCCTTCTGAGCACCTCTATCAAATTTAATCAAAATTGAATACATTTCTGCTTTAAGTTTTTGCACACATACTCTTATTGATGTAGGTCGTTGGGGATTTTAAATTTGATTCGAAATCGGTCCATATTTGGATATAGCTCCCATCAAGAACGCCCACATTTTTTCAAAATCGAAAATTGCCAAAATTCTTGTTATTTTGAGATTAGTAATGATACCCCAATTTTTCTTTTGAAAATTGTGGTAGCAATTTGGTGCAGGAACTGACACATCGGCGATGACATTTTGTCATAAAGTCAGAGCTGAATTTTAAACCGATTGCTAACACAGTGCAAATATCTCTTGGAAGTTATTGGGTTCCCCAAAAAGTAATTGCGGATTTTTCATATAGTCGGCGTTGACAAATTTTTTCACAGCTTGTGACTCTGTAATTGCATTCTTTCTTCTGTCAGTTGTCAGCTGTTACTTTTAGCTTGCTTTAGAAAAAAAATGTAAAAAAAGTATATTTGATTAAAGTTCATTCTAAGTTTTATTAAAAATGCATTTACTTTCTTTTAAAAAATCCGCAATTACTTTTTGGGCAACCCAATATATTAATTGCTTCGAACTCTATACAAAGGCAACGGCTCTTGATGCTGCTCCGTGTGCCCAGGTTCACATTAACGACGAAAAATACTCAAAAATAGAGCATGTATTCCAAATTTCAGAGCTGTAGCTCAATCCGTAGAAAAGGTGCCATTTGTACGTTTTAGTACCAAAAATGCGTATATCAACAAAACCTCCTAGTCGTCCGTTAAATACTACCAAGATGTGCCTATACCCAAAATTTCAGATCTGTAGCTCAATCTATAAAGAAAGTACTAAATAGTACCAGTTACAGCACTTAAGTACTTTTTATTCCACTCCTGGTACGATTTCAACATTTCATATTTGGTACAACTTATCGTATATTTTATATTTTTAGCATTTTTTTTTTAATTTTACCCTTCTCCGTTCAGTAACGTAAGTAAGCTATTTGGTACTTTTGGTACCAAAATGTATGATTTGTTAAAAGTTACTTAGTCGGCCAACATATATTTCTTAGGAGAATCTACATGCTAAAATTTTAGAGCTCTAGTTAAATCCGTAAAGAAAGAAATGGTACCAAATACGGTATTAAACGTACGTTACATCCGTTTCCATTACTATTTTTCATATTTTTCTATCTACCCCCTTTATTTCGCAACAACAATCATTAAAGCCAAATTTCGAAGTTCTAACTCTACCCGTTCGCCCTATGCAAAGTTCACCTATTTCGTACCTTTTCTGTTTCTAAATATCCAAAAACTATTTTGTCATCCCAATTTAGGTTGACATAGTGTACTTAAATTTCAAAATTCAAAGCTTTAGCTCAATTAACAATAAACAAACGTACCATTTTTCCCACTTCTGGTACTATTTTGGGACATTTTTGTCACCATATCTTATTTTTTCAAGACGCTCTTCAATTAGAGCACAATGTCATAACTATAGCCCTATCGGTTCGCGCTGGGAAAAATTTCGTACTTCTTGGTACCTAAACGTACTGAACATCACAAAAACTCGTCTTATCGCGCACCTGCGAGGTTTGGGACCGAGTGCCCCTCCTGACTACGTCCCCCGCACCCATATAAAATGATTCTTCGTTTTCACTTCTTGAGCTAGGGGCTCAATTGTTATATGATTGGGCTGAAATTTTGGATGGATATATATATATATATATATATATATATATATATACATATATATATATATATATATATATATAGCTCCCATATAAACCGACGTACAGATTTGACATTTTGAACCTTTGGAAGCCCTAACTTTTATCAGAAATGGCTGAAATTTTGCAATAGTGTAGTGTTCTGTTACGACTTCCAACATCCAATATGCTTGCTTTTGGCTCAAGCAGTTTACTTTAATACACATCCCACCCAATCTTTCTAAATATGTCTACTATACTCACTACATATTCGAGAATATCTGACAATCCCTAACTATGCGTTGTCATTTAGTTAGCTTACAGCAAACGCAAAACGTAAATTACGGTTTTTTTTTACCATTCATTTATCATTATAAATTTGAAATCATTTCTAACCTCGGATTACTAGTTTGAAAATATTCGATTAATATGGTACGACGAGATTTGTATGTGTAAGTAAATTCCCTGTCTTTGGGCATTTCTTCGTTTTTCCCAAAATAGTCTTTGTTTAGTTTGTTGTTCCCGAAGTCGATTTGTTCTGCAATGCTTATCGATTCTTAAAACACAAATAAACACAACTCTCACAGAATGGTACACTTTCTCTTGATTTTGGGAGAGACTTTTAACTACCTTTCACACATAAATATTTATTGGTGTAGGTTTATTAGTTAAGAAAGAAAGTGTTATATGTATGGTTTAATCAATGCCACAAAACGCCCATTTCAGTGTTGCCGTTCTTTGGCTTTTTCTGCCAAAAATCATTGGATGGAACTTAAATGTTAGGCTATTGGTCGCATGGAGCGGCCAAGCCCATTCTGGAAGATGCGTAACGTAGTTGTTAAATTTTGTCCATTTCATATAGGCATTTACATAACAATAGCACGCACGATAGGCTAATATTGCAATACTTGAATATTCTTCTACTGATTGCGAATATAAATATGCATCTTTTCGCTCATATCGTTTAATACGATCATTAATTCTGCGATATTTGCAATATGTGAACCTTGAATATCTAATGATAATACAAAAATATGATTAGCTTAAAATTTTGGTCGGCTAGGTGCTGATTTGGTAAGTTTTTGGAAAAAACTTTCCTGTTGTGGCAACACTGGCATATTTGAAAACTTATGGTTGTTATTGTTCCAAACTCTCTCATATTTCTTTAGGGAGTATCAGGTGTGGTCGATGGCAGAGCTACACAAATTTAAAACATGTATATAATCGTTAAGTGTTTAAGGTTGAGTTAAAGACTACGAATACAACCGAACACAAAGAGAACGATAAACTGTCAATGAAAGTGCTGGGTACAGCTCACCATTCCACATAGGTGGAGTAGGAAAATGGGTAAAAAACCAAAAATATTTGGTAACATTTGATACAATACGATATAATTAGATACAATTACATCTCAAAAATTTCCCACATATAATTTGATATAATTTTGTATAACTCGATCCCAAGTTATATACGAACTGGGATCGGCTGGGTAAATAATAGAAATGTTAACGATTTCATTCTGTTCTCACTTTTGATGACAATCGACATCGTTGAAATCAGCTGTTTTGGTTTCGAATAGAGAATAGTTATCTAAACGACGGAAAATTACTTGGTGTTTACTATTGATTATTTACAGTTAAAGTGAGTATTTTTCAGTTGATTTTTTGCAAAACACTTCAGATGCGGATTTCTTCTTAATACCTATGAAAAATATGAAAGAAACAAAACAACGCAGATGTTTTATACTAATAAATTGGTATTGATAACACTTTCCTAAGTAATTGTGCACATTTTTAATTAAAAAGTTGTTGTTTTTAAATTAAACTAAGAATTTCGGGCGAAGAGAACAATTATTTACTTTTTTATCGTTTCGTTTTTGTGTAATTGCAATAAAGCAATAATGACTACCGTTAAAGTGGAGTACGCACCTCAAACGAAATTTTCGGTTGCAGCAAAGACATTTATGTCTCCACTGGACAGTAGTTGTGTAGACCACAAAATGGCGACAAACATCGAATTATAACGTTGCACGATTTTAAGTAATTTTTGACAAATAAAGTGTATATGTACTGAAATTAAATGTTTTTATTTCCAATAACTTTATTTCATGCTGCATGGACCTATCAAACATACATTTTCATTCATAACTGCAAGGAAAAAATTGCCAATGCCTATTATGTCACCCTATTGCGTAAAGAAATTTTCATTTGAGCTGCGTACCTGCAAGCGAATTTTCCGGTAACAGTATCAGTAACGAAAATTTCGCATAAGCAGAGTATGCTGTTCAGCTTTTGGAATTATTGCGAAAAACTTTAACAAAATATCGTAATTTTTTTAAGAATAATTACTTTAAATTTTTTGTACTAATCTAATCTTATATTCATATTACACAATTGTTAATTGGTTTTAAGTCCTCCTTTTAAGCCATTAGCGTAAAAAATGCATTTATTTATTTCACATGTTTTTAGCTTATTTGTTTTTTTTCTTTGTATGGAGTTTGACAGTTGTTCACGTGAAAAGCCGAATAGAGTAGCAAATCCTTAGGATACGTCAATGCATATCACCAGAGGTGCATACTGCCCTTAACGAAGAATATGAGAATAGCATAAACTTAAGTGCAAACATTTTGTTTGTTTGTCAACAGATTTAACCATATGATTTTCGTTAATAGTTGCGGTATAACCTCGTCTGCTCTTTTAATCCCCCTTACTCCGTTATGGAGTCTACCTATCTTCGTAGAACCCCACCAGTGCAGTCATAATCCTATTGACATTTTCGTCAATGTCTTCTATGCTTGGGCAATCTAAATTAAATTGCCCAAGTCTCCTTCTGAGTAGCCTTCCGAATTTTGCCCAGTTGGTTTTCAACTTATTTCGGAAGCTTATCGGATTCGACGCTGGCGGTGCTATTCTAAACCTCATGTAGCGATGGTCAGAGAAAGAGTGTTCCATGGACACCATCCAATCCTGAACCTCATCGATTAGATTTTCCGAACATATCGTCACATCTAACACATCCTCCCTAATCCTATTAACAAAGGTAGTTAGTATTCAATATTAAGTGTTATTAGGTTGTTAGTAATCAAGAATTCTGGATTAATTAATGGAATTAATGGAGTAGAATACTACATACGCTTTTATGCAATAATATTAAACTGTGGTGTTTTTATACCCTCCACCATAAGATGGGGGGTATACTAATTTCGTCATTCTGATTGTAACTACTCGAAATATTCGTCTGAGACCCCATAAAGTATATATATTCTTGATTGTCGTGAAATTTTATGTCGATCTAGCCATGTCCGTCCGTCTGTCTGTCGAAAGCACGCTAACTTCCGAAGGAGTAGAGCTAGCGGCTTGAAATTTTGCACAAATTCTTCTAATTAGTGTAGGTCGGTTGGTATTGTAAATGGGCCATATCGGTCCATGTTCTGATATAGCTGCCATATAAACCGATCTTGGGTCTTGACTTCTTGAGCCTCTAGAGTGCGCAATTCTTATCCGATTGGGATGAAATTTTGCACGACGTGATTTGTTATGACATCCAACAACTGTGCTAAGTATGGTTCAAATTGGTCCATAACCTGATCGAGCTGCCATATAAACCGATCGTGGGTCTTGACTTGACCTTGAGCCTCTAGAGTGCGCAATTCTTATCCGATTAAAATGAAATTTTGCACGACGTGTTTTGTTATTATATCGAACAACTGTGCCAAGTATGGTTTAAATCGGTCCATAACCTGATATAGCTGCCATATACACCGATCTGGGGTTTTGACTTCTTGAGCCTCTAGAGTGCGCAATTCTTATCCGATTGGAATGAAATTTTGCACGACGTGTTTTGTTACGATATCCAATAACTGTGCTAAGTACGGTTCAAATCGGTCCATAACCTTATATAGCTGTTATATAAACCGATCTTGGGTCTTGACTTCTTGAGCCTCTAGAGGGCGCAATTCTTATTCGATTGGAATGAAATTTTGCACGACGTGTTTTGTTACGATATCCAATAACTGTGCTAAGTATGGTTCAAATCGGTCCATAACCTGATATAGCTGCCATATAAACCGATCTGGGATATTCACTTCTTGAGCCTCTAGAGGTCGCAATTATTATTTGGTTTGCCTGAAATTCTCGGATTCTCTCATGACCATCAACATACGTATTTATTATGGTCTGAATCGGTATATAGCCCGATACAGCTCCCATATAAATCGATCTCTCTATTTTACTTCTTGAGCCCACAAAGGGCGCAATTCTTATTCGAATTGGCTGACATTTTACACAGGTCTCCAACATATAATTTAATATCTTGATATCGCTCTAATAGCAGAGCAAATCTTTTCTTAATTCCTTTTTTTGCCTAAAAAGAGATGCCGGGAAAAGAACTCGACAAATGCGATCCATGGTGGAGGGTATATAAGATTCGGCCCGGCCGAACTTAGCACGCTTTTACTTGTTAAAATTTATTAAAGTTTTTAATATGAAATAACTAAAAAAACTTAAAAATTCAAAGTTTTAGTGCGTAAAGGGTTTAAAATTTTATCCAGATAACTTGTAATTTATTTTCAACCTAAATGAAATAAATGAGCAAAAACTCCAAAAACTTCCATATGTAAAGAAAGCATATATAAATAGATAGCCTTTAAAGCAATTTTTGGGCAAATTATACCAGTATCAGTATTGACATCTGGAAGATCATGTTACATGAATGAATCAAAGCTAGAGGACAGAGTGAGCCTGGGGTCTACATAGAGAATCCACGGACTGAGATCTGTTTTCGACTGCTTGCGATCACGGAGTGCGTGAGGTGGTGTGGACGTCGAGTGTGAACTTCTTTACGAACAGTAAAATGTCCATTAGGGCAACAACAATCAGGACCGTAAGGTCACAAACAGGAAGTAAGAAGGAGGTCATTATAGATTTTGGTATCACAATGGGGCACATAGGACTACGAGCTCGCTAATGCGAAATCGGTGCGTCAAGTGATATATAATTGCCCGTTTTTGCAGCCAACAGATACCGGTACTTAATTGGGGACACAATACCAGACATGAATCAACTTAGGGGAGTGGTATGGAAAACAATTGAGGATTTTGTAAGTAGCACCATAGCACAGCTCGGTTAAGTTGTTTTTGACTTCCATATAGAAAGTACGAAATAGTACCAAGAATAACAAAACATCGGAAAAATTCTTCTTGCCACCCAATATTTTACTATCCAGGTGTACCCCTAACTTAATTTTAAGTGTTTAGCTCAATTCGTAAAGACTGAGCCATTTTATATGTTTTAGTATCAAATGGTAACAAAATATACGAATTTTTAATAGATCATCAATCATATATATCTTAGTTGTACCTACATGCAAAATTTCTGACCGCTAGCACCATCTATAAAAAATTACCAAATAATACCACTTTGGTACCAAACTGTTCGAATTGTGAAAAAAACACTTAGTCGCCCATTATATATTTCTAAGTTTTATCTACATATATGCCAAATTTCAGGCCTTTAGCTCCATCTGTAAAGCAAGTACAAAATTTGAATTGATCACTTAGTCAACCATCATATATTCCCCAGTTGTACCTACAAGTCAAATTTTAGACCTCTAGTTTCTTATTCTTACTCCAAAAAATGTTACAACATTTTAATTAATCAGATTTTTCTTCAAAATTCTTTATTCCATAGATTTTTTGTACTCATACCTATTTTTAGCCATGGTAATGATAGGCACTTAAACTACCTGAAACACCCATTGTTAAGGCCCGTCAAGGGTGGGAAAGTTAAAAGACAATACCGCAAACAACCGCAACGGAATTCTATATTTTATTTTTCTTTATTTTATCGACCGATAGGTTGACATAACAAAGATATATGCTATATGATCAATTTTGACCACTCTCCCCTCTCTCTGTTCGTGTTGGCGTCTCCATTCAGTTGATCCAATTGTAAACAGCCAATAGATGGTGCTAAATTAAATGCTAGTGCTACTCGTTTGGAGTGGTTTAACGCCTGTAACATTGATCATCATGTGGTAGTTGTCTATAAATGACTATATGACTACCTATTAAATAGTCATCATTTAGTCTTTTTTAAAATCAAATTAAATTGCCATATTAAACGAACTAATTTGCCGGTCTATATATTTTTGAACAAAAAAGTGTTGCCCAGTAACACGTCGTTTGCAGTTGTATAGGAAAAGAAAGTCCCTTATCGATGAACTAAAAATGGTGGCAACCTTGAAGTTAGGGTTTACATCTCCTCCTATCACGCTGAACGTCATAATTTTGGGGGCATGGCGGCCTATATTTATTTGTGTACCAAAATTTATTAAATCACACAGCATGGCGGCCTACATTTATTTGTGTCCCCAAATTTATGAAATCACACAGTTTTTTGTTAGGTTTTGGGGCGTGTTAAGGGCAAGGACGAACCTATGCGTTCTTAACTTGTCTATAATTTGTGTAGGTCATCGGCTTTCCCCGACAAACGCTATTTAAGAGGTCGGAATAATAGGGATAGAGACTCCCTAAATTGGTCTCGGGGTTTCGCTTCACAGGCTATCCCATGCCTAAAAGAATTAGGGCCAACAATAAGAAGATGGGTGCAAGAACCTTTGCTAATGCAGCTAGGGACAGATTGGTGATGGCAGTTGTCGACAAGGGAGAAGAACAGGGCTACATACCTAGGTATAATTGGAGTGAGATAGTCAATGGACTCTCATCAGTATACTCCGATGTCCTTGTGGAATTTCCTGGTTCTCCTCCAGTTTGTGACAATGCAGGCTGGTATCGGGGCCGATACAGACTAATTGCTTTCGGAAATCAAAGCTCAATTGAAAATTTTCGTTGTACGCTAAAAAAGATTGATGAGATCTGGCCAGGTGCAGCACTAGATTTAGTCCATTCCTTCTCGACCAATGGAGCATGCTTGGATACCAAGGATTCCTCAGTTCCTGAATTGATACTTGGAAGACTTAGGGAATGTAATCCCAATCTTTCAACCACCGTCATCCAGGTTCAAGGTGAGCGCCAGCGGGGAAGTAAGGAACAGGCAGGAGATACTAGATATTTTCTTTGTATCGGAAGATATAAGTGGAAGAATATGCGACTGGGATGTGTTGGATGACCGCAGCTTCTCTGATCATCGTTATATTAGTTTCAGCCTTGGAGAAAATTCTGCAGAAGTGCTCCTTCGCCTAAAAAGAAGAAAGGCGGATTGGGATAAATTTCGGAACGAATTCTGTACGTCTATCACTTCTAGACCAGAAAAGAAAGTGGAAACTACGGAGGACATAGACATAATGGTCAAGCGGATCACGAAGGTGCTGAATGACTCGCTTGTGTCAGCATGTCCTAGAGCCAAGCCAACGGGCAAACAGTGACCGCCATGGCGGACCCCAGAGCTGGCTGGTCTAAGGATGGACTGCAGAAAACTCTTCAACAGAGCAAAAGCCACAAGATCACCACACGATTGGGGCATCTATAAGGCTGAGTTAAGAAAATACTTAACTCAGCCTTGTCACTGGTATGCATTCTTCGGAGGCTATTAGGGAAATAGTGTTTGAGTCGAAAATTCTTTGGGCGATAAGTTTTGACTCCTTTAAGTCGCCAGGTCCTGATGATGTATCACTGGTTGAATAACAAGCTGTGCCCAACTGACTGGTTCCCTGGCTTAGGGAGATATACTCTGTTTGTATCAGAATGTCATATACACATGTGGGATGGAGAGACACGAAGGTAATTTTCATTCCGAAAGCAGGAAAACCTTACCAAACCAAAGCGAAAGATTTTCGACCTGTTAGTCTATCATCCTTTATGCTGAAGACTCTTGAGAGGTTGATAAAAACATATTTTAGGGCTCCTTGGAGATCGCCTGTCGCGGCAGCAGCATGCATATAGTAAAGGCAAATCCACTGAAAAAGCCCTTCACGATCTAGTCGGCTACATAGAGGGTTCTCTCGCTGTCAAGGAATATACAATGGTGGCATTTCTAGGCATTGAAGATGCTTTCAATAATGTAAAACCGACGTCAATCATGAATGAGTTGGGGTTTCTAGGCATCAACTATACGGTAAGAAAATCTATTAATAACTTGCTTACTAAAAAATCTAAAGAGATGGGTCAGCAGAGGAACGTCTCAAGGAGGTGTACTGTCTCCTCTACTTTGGAATGCAGCCATTAACAATATATATAATTGTCTCTGGAAGTAAAGGGCGTAAAAGGGTAGTGTATGCTGATGACGGCGGCAATTGCGGTTAGGGGAAAGTTTCCCAGCACTGTAAGAGATATACCTAGGGAAGCTCTACGTGCAACAGCAAAGTGCAAAACAGAAGTAGTTCTATTCGGCAGGAGATACAAATTGCCCACAGTGGAACCTGTCTCCTTGGGAGGAGAGAATGTTCCATTTACAGAAAGCGCAAAATTCCTGGGTGTTTTGCTGGACAGGAAATTTAACTTCAAATCCAAGGTTTTGGAAAGGGCAAGAAAGGCAACTCTTGTCCTATACACCTGCAAAAGAGCCATTGTCAAAAATTGGGCATTTAAACCGTGTCTCATGAACTGGGTATATACTACAGTTGTCAGACCTTTAATGCTATATGGTGTTGTGGTCTGGTGGGCGGTGCTTCAAAAATCCACCTACTGCCCAATACTTAACCGGATCCAAAGGAAGGCTTGTTTGTGCATCACGGCCACATTGCGGACAACACCATCTGATGCACTGAATTTAATGCAACATCTTATGCCTCTGGAAATTGTGGCTAGGCAAATTGCAGCGACCACTGCCGTGAGGTTAAGGAAGCTTTCTCATTGGTCATGTGGCAGCTACAGACACTGTGTTATCTTTGATACAATCTTCGATGTTCCAGGCAGTGTGGATTACACCCTATCTGAGCCGCTGTTTGATAAAAAGTACTCTACCACCATTCCTGATAGAGCCGATTGGAACTACGATATCTCTGGTAACAGAAGTGACATAGACTTCTATATGGATGGTTCCAAACTAAATGACCATGTGGGCATTGGAGTGTACTGTAAACATCTAGAACTGGTCATATCGAAATGTTTTCCCGACCACTGCAGTGTATATCAAGCGGAGATCCTTGCAATTAAGGAAGTGGTGGAATGGCTAAAATATAATGTCATTGCGACGATTGGCATTAATATCTTCTCAGACAGCCAGGCAGCCATTAAATCCTTGGAGAACGTATTTCTGAATACAAAAACCGTCCTCGTCTTTGCCAAATCTCTCAACAAGATGGCTGAACAGTTCGAAATTCACCTGTTCTGGGTGCCGGGCCACAAAGATATCCCAGGGAATTGTAAAGCGGACGAGCTTGTGAGACTAGGAACTACTCTACACATTCCAGGGTTACTGGAATCTGTGGGTATGCCTCTAGCGACATGTAAGCTAAGTTTTCAGGACCAGGCCCGAAGGACAACGAATGAAAGATGGTCACAAATAGGAGGCTGTGAGCATTCCAAAACTGTGTGGCCTTAACTAGACTTGAAGAGGCCTACTGATTTGCTGTCACTGGGTAGAACAGACGTCTCAGTCATTGTGTCCGTCATGACAGGTCACTCTCTAATCGAAAAACATGCTGACGGACTGAAGGTTGCCATCAATGACTTTTGCAGAAGCTGTGAGGACATCGAAGAAGAAGAGACTATAGAACACCTTTTATGTGTGTGTCCCGCACTGGCAGCCAGAAGGTGTTTAATTTTAGGTTCTCATTTCTTTAAGAACCTGTCTGATTTTGCGAATGTGAACATTCGCAAGTTGTTGGGCTTTTTAAAGCTACCTGGATGGTTCAACGGTAGGAACTAGAAGGCATCTTCCTTCTTCTGTTCCTGTGGTATCGCAATGGACGAAAACATCTAAGTGAGTCAGATGGCAGACTGCCACTCAAACCTAATTTAACCTATAACTTCTAGACCAGAAAAGGAAGTGGAAACTGCGAAGGACAAGACGTAATGGTCAAGCGGATCGCGAAGACGCTGCATGATTCGCTTGCGTCAGCATGTCCTAATGCCAAGCCAAGGGGCTAACAGCGACCACCGCGGTGGAGCCCAGAACTGGTTGTCTAAAGGTCTGCAGAAAACTCCTCAACAGGGCGAAAGCCAAAAGGGCACCACAAGATTGGGTCGTCCACAAAGGCGAGCTGAGAAAGGCTCAGAACAAATCCAGGGTGGAATTTTGCACCACCGTGGAGGATGTATCTAAGGCCTCCAAGGATAAGAAAGATCCTATCCTCGGGAAGTAATACGGTGGGATTCATTCAGAAGTCGGAAAATGTATAGACAGTGATGTTCTCCAATGAACAACGTGACGACAGAAGAGGTTGGCGCTGGAAATGATTCGTTTGAGGTTATTGGGCAAATTGTGTCTGAGCCGAAAATCCTTTGGGCGACAAAGAGTCTCGACTATGTCCCTAGCGACATTAAATTTAAGTTTTCAATATCAGGCCCGAAGCTCAACGGATGACAGATGGTCACAATTTTGTGGACTGTGGGCATACCAAAAAGATGTGGCCTGGTCGAGAATTCAAGAGGTCTACCGCTTTACTGTCACTGGCTAGAACGGACGTCTCAGTCATTGTGTCCATCTTGACAGGTCACTGTCTGATAGGAAAACATTCTGACAGACTAAAGGTGAGGACTTCGAAGAAGAAGAGACTATAGAACATCTGCTATGTGTGTGTCCCGCACTACCAGTCAGAAGGAGTTCCCCTTTAGGTTCACATTTTATTTATTTATTTATTCATTCATTTGTTATTCATGCACAACAAGACAACAAATCTTATAAATTACAGTACATGATTTTAGGTAAAGACACATATCCGTCTTAATGAATCAAATTAAATAAATTTGAAAGATTATAAAAAGTTAAATTCGTTGGAAGTCTCTCTCTACATCCGAACTATGCGAACGAGCTCCTAAGAGAGGTGTAAAGAGAAAGTGCTCTTAAGAAATTTTCCTACAGTTCGGCTGAGCGAACAAGGAGAAGTTGTAGGGGAATTTCCGCGAAAGGGAAGCTGGCGAACAAGCTCCATAGCAAGTTGTAGGAAAACTATAAGAGCTACCCTTTCTACGTCCAGCTGTGTGAACCAGCTCAAAGAAGGGGCTAGAGAAAGGTTCACAATAAGTAAGAAGAAAAGCAAAAGATTTATAACAAGCCCTATGTAAATTTAAACTAAACAAAAGCAGAATGAATTTAAAAGTTATAAACATGTTGAAGCAAAATGTAAATTGCGTTGCGACGAATGCTGCCGATATAAAACTGTCTCACAGGCATCAAACTCCGTTTTCGGAAGGGTACAAGAAGGAACAGTTAAAGACGACGCCAAGAGAATTTTTCTGATTTAGCGGATGTGAACATTCTCAAGTTATTGGGCTTTTTAAAGCGATCTTGATAGTTCAACGGTAGAATCTGGAAGGCATCTTCCATTTCGTGTTCCCGTGATATCACAATGGACGAAAAAGTCTTAGGGAGTCTGATGGCAGGCTTCCACCTAACCTAATCTATCCTAAATACTGAGTACCACGATACTCGACAAGGCGAGTTATTGGCGCCTTCATATAACCAATGGCCAACATCAGCCAAGGCCTTGGCCAACGATAGAGTTAGATGGAGAAAGCTTGTTGATGGCCTATGTTCACCCTGAACTTTTTTTCTATTCATTTTAACAATGGTACCACCGCAGACCAAGAAGTATACAATTGCACGCTTTAAGTTCGCTAAAGGACATATCGATTTGTTAATTGATAAATAAAGGAACGAAAACGTCTGTCGACCTGCCATATAGATAATATAAATCACGATTTACGAAAAAAGGGGTGCAGGTTAAGATTTGACCTGCTCAGTCTTCTGTCGTCAAACCCGTTGAACTTATGTTACAGAGAACCGATTTCAAAATGCGGAAGAGCTATTGAACGCAATGTCAGGCACAAAAATCGTTTAGAGATATCCCAGTATCACCCTGTAAAGAGATGACAGAATCTTATTGAGACTCATTGCATCATGTGCCGAAGCTAACAAAAAAAATTGTTTTGTTTTATAGGGGCTTTTGTTCCCAGGCTACAGGCGGTTCTAAACGAGCCGTCGGATCTTGGAGGAGGTGGCTTGTGACATCGTGGGTAACATGTACGATCCCACATATCCTATGCGGTTTGGACACTGGGTCAGTAACCAGCCCCCGAAAAACTTCGAGGAGAACTCTGAGAAACAAAAGAATAATAAATACGGACTCCCCTAACGATGATGACCCACGCAAACGGAAAAAGGACCATGATCATCTAAATTGCACCTGGTATATCTTTATGGAGAAGGTGCAGTATAAGCTCCGGCGGATGTATTAGAGAAGTGCAACGCAGATTTTAACCCCTTACAGGAAGTGCGATGGACCGGAAAAGTCATCACAACAACACCAGGTTTACTCCTGTGTATGAAAGGCTAGCCGCAATCCGCATAACTGTCAAATTCTTCAATATCAGAATGTCAAATTCTTCAACATGGGCACAAGCTCCGACAGAAGACAAAGACGAGCAGGCCAAAAATTTGTTCCACGAGCTTATAGGGAAAATACGACCGCTGTCCCACCCATGATATAAAAATCGTTCTGGGTGAATTTAATGCGAAGATAGGGAGGAAAATATATTTGATCCAATAGTCGGAAAATTTGTGGACTAATTTGCATTGATGGAGAGTATGGGCGTCGTATGAACCACAAACTGTATGAGCTGTATGACGACTTTAATATAATTAAACATATCAATATACAACGGTTGCTTTGGTTAGCTCATGTTGTCAGAATGAATGTAGAAGCTCCAACGAAGAAGTCATATGAAGGCGATCACTATGGTACACGTAAGCCGGAACGACCAAAATTCCAATGGAAAAATCAAGTAGTGAAAAACAACTTGAAAGTAAGTGTCAGATATTGAAGAAGGAACGCAGAAGATAGAGGCGCTTGGAACGCTATTCTAAGTTTAGCTAATCGGGCAAAAGTTTCTGTCATAGCCAATTAAGGTAAAGTAAGGATCTCAGATCAATATTTGGATGAGTTACAAACGAAAAGATTCTTTGGGGAATGGTATAAAAAGTTCCAAGACGGGTAAAAAAATTGATATGGTCAGATCCAAATATATCTAGGATGAGATATAGTTGGATCTAAATCGATCCAAATGGATCTGCCATATCCAGTTATATTGAATTATATCTGATGCTATTGTCATATAATCTGGTAGTAGATATAATATGACATGGGGCCAGATATAATTACATATATGCAATATAATTATATCGAAGAAATGCTATACATAATTAAATCTTGGGCAATATTCGTCTGAAACCCCATAAAGTATATATATTCTTGATCGTCGTGACATTTTATATCGATCTAGCTATGTCCGTCCGTCCATCTGTCTGTTGAAAGCACGCTAACTTCCGAAGGAGTAAGCGTAGCCGCTTGAAATTTTGCGCAAATACTTCTTATTAGTGTAGGTCGGTTGGTATTGTAAATGGGCCATATCGGCCCATATTTTGATATAACTGTCATATAAGCCGAACTTGGGTCTTGACTTCTTGAGCATCTAGAAGGCGCAATTCTTATCCGACTTGAATGAAATTTTGCACGACGTGTTTTGTTATGATATCCAACAACTGTGCTTAGTATGGTTCAAATCGGTCTATAACCTGATATAGCTGCCATATAAACCGATCTTGGGTCTTGACTTCTTGAGCCTCTAGAGTGCGCAATTCTTATCCGATTTGAATGAAATTTTGCACGACGTGTTTTGTTATGATATCCAACAACTGTGCTTAGTATGGTTCAAATCGATCCATAACCTGAAATAGCTGTCATATAAACAGAACTTGGGACTTGACTTCTTGAGCTTCTAGAGGGCGCCATTCCTATCCGACTTGGCTGAAATTTTGCATGACGTATTTGCATTTTATATGGTTCAAATCGGTTCATAACCTGATATAGCTATCATATAAACCGATCTGGGATCTTGACTTCTTGAGCCTGTAGAGGTCGCAATTATTATCCGATTTGCCTGAAATTTTGTACGACGGATTCTCCAATGACCATCAACATACGTGTTTATTATGGTCTGAATCGGTCTATATAAATCGATCTCTCTATTTTAATTCTTGAGCCCCTAAAGGGTGCAATTCTTATTCGAATTGGCTGTAATTTTACACAGGTCTCCAACATATAATTTAATTGTGGTTCAAACCGGACCATATATAATATCGCTCTAATAGCTGAGCAAATCTTTTCTTATATCCTGTTTTGCCTAGGAAGAGATGCCGGGAAAAGAACTCGACAAATGCGATCCATGGTGGAGGGTATATAAGATTCGGGCCGGCCGAACTTTACTTGTTTTAAACTACAATATATAGCAAATAATATATTTACATTAGTAATCCTAAAGTATTAGGCATTTTACTAATAAAGTGAGATATTTTATAGTTTTTTTTTCATTATGAGATCCGAACGGAAAAGCAGGCGTTGCCCATAAAGGACCCCAGCGCCTGAAACGTCAGACTCATTGTTTCAAATTTTTGTCGAAATCGGACTAAATATTTTCCTTTTATGGGTTCAATACTCTACTTCGGGAGATCGGTCTATATGGCAGCTATATCAAAATATGGTCCGATCTGGGCCACATTCAACAAAAAGGTGTAAGGGTTTACCAAAACTCACTGTTCTAAATTTCAACGAAATTGGATGAAAAATGCTTCTTTTATGGGCTCAATACTCTACACATGAACGATATGTTGGATGTGAGTGCAACCCAAATACAAAGAGTAAGAGTCAACTCAAATTCATAACTACTTTCCAAGAGTAGGCAAAAATAAGGAGCAAAAGACATGCTCTTGGTTCCAAAAATGGACCAATTTGTATTTGTTTACCTTTACCCGCGCACTTTATAAGCAAGTGGTTGGCTAAGTTGGGAGCGCACCTGATTAGCAAACGAATGGACCCATGTTCAAACCCCACTGGCGGCAAAAAGTAGAGGTAGCACTAATATTGAAAAATGGTAAAAAAATAAGAGTTTAATAAAAAAAAACTATAACATTTGAATGAAAAAAAAAAACAAAAACCAACAAAAAAAAACAACAATTTGTTTTATTTAAGATCCTTATATATATATTAGTATATATAATTCGATATTTTTTAATATTTTGGATCCAATTATGTCTGATAGATATAGGGACTTTATGATAGAGGGACTTTGTGCCCAGGGCTGCCAGAAGTGACGATTTTATGTAATTTTGCCCAAAATTTGGCCATTTGACGCTTCACGATTTTTGTTTTGAATCCCTTTATAAGTTGACGATTTTTTCGGGATTTATTAGTTTTGAAATTGACCTCAAATCTGAGAAAAACAGTTTAGAATTCAGAATTTGGAGTTACATACCTCGCGCAGCACTTATTCGTGCGTGTCAAAAAAACAAAATTAAATAGGTTAGTTTCTATTGTGTGTGTTACACACAAAGAACGCACGCATGCATTTGACGGATAAGTTAACAAACTCTTCACATTGAAAGGGTGCAAAACATATGATTTGGATTTGTTTACTGTACAAAAATGGTTTTGCAGTCTGTAAAATCAAGAATTTCTTTTATTAAAACGATTTCAAACAACATTATTGACAATAAGCGTTGAAATGAACGTTGAAAGTTACACGAATAAGCAGATTTTTTTAGAAATTCATATGCAGCAAAAGGCGCATGGTATGTAACTCAACCAAAAGAACCCATTTGGGCGCAATTGATTGCTTAAGTACGCATACATCAGTGCTGCGCGTGGTATGTTACTCGAGCTTTATGGTTGACTTGGTACGACAAATCCGCACAATTGGCCGATTGTAATGTAAAGGGTAGTTAAATTTTAAGATTTGATGTTGATTTTGAATAACTTTAACGCTTTGCTCGATTGTGTGTATTTCCATCATAAAATTGAGTTAGTCTGAAATTATGAAATGTCAAATGAAATGTAGAAAAAAGCTTGACGTATACAACATCGGTCCTTAGACTGTAACCACACTTTATATATTTAAATGTTATAAGCCCTCCAATCATATTAAAGCCTGAATTCTATATATTTTGATATCATTTGTTTTGCTCTTACAATTAAAATTTGATCCTTATTTTATTGAAAATATTCAAAAAAACTCAACCGTTAATATTCATTATAAACATTATAATGGGCAAAAATCGCACAATTTAATTGGTTTAGACTAATTTAAGAGAGTGACGATTTTGTAACGACCTTCTAAAACATGGCGATTTTGACAATTTTTTCTTCATTTTGACGATTTTTTGCCAAAAAGACCAGCAGCACTGTTTGTGCCCCGCATTGGATTATTGGCTTTATTACAAGCCATTAGATCGCAAACTGAATGTCGTTAGATTTTGTGTAATTTTGCCCATGAACATTCCGCTAAGGAACAGGAGCAAACTTCTCACATATCAATGATCGCAGTCCAATTCAAGTTTAAGCTCAATGATAAGGAGCCTCCTTTTTATAGCCGAGTCCGAACGGCGTGCCGCAGTGCGAACCTCTTTGGAGAGATGTTTTACATAGCATAGTACCTCACAAATTTTACCAGCATTAGGAGGGGAAAACCACCGCTGAAAATTTTTTCTGATGGTCTCGCCAGGATTCGAACCCAGGCTTTCAGTGCCATAGGCGGACATGCTAACTTCTTCGAAGGCGAGTATATTTCTATAATGCCAATTATGAACCAATAATACATTTCCTGGATTCTATAAACTGGTCTGATTTGTTGCTGGATCACGATATCAACACAAGGTATTTTAAATTTAAAATGACACTTAATCAATGTTTTCTCCTACATGTTCCAATTATGAGATTTAAGAAACCATATAAATTGCCTTGGTTTAATAGCCAATTGCAGCATTCAAAGAACTTAAGAAACAAAGCTCAAAGATAATATATAAGGTCTGGTTTATTCACATATTCACAGCACGACTGTTTAACTAAATTTGTATATAAACTTTACATTAGTCAAATGGAATCGCGTATAATGAGTATCACAAGTAATCCTTAGCAATTTGTGGTATTCTTCAAAAGCAAAAAAAATCTAATGGTATTTCACGTTCTTTGTGTTTTCAAGATAGAGAGGCGATAGGCGCAAAGGGTGTCGCTAATTTGTTTGCCTCATTTTAATTATCCGTTTACAAAACCTCGGTAAACTTGAGATTTTCTTCTAAATTTCTAACATTTGTAAATGATTTTGTCGACATCAGGGATATCCAACTAGACGACTCGGAACAATTCTTAAGTTAGATATTAATAAATGTGCGGATTTGGACCTATTGCCACCTCTATTCTTTCGTAACTGTGCAACTTCTTAACATGTTGCTCTTATAATAATATTTAATAAGTCACTCTCTCAAGGTAATCTCCTGGATGATTGAAAAATGGCTTTTATTTCCGGCTATATAGATATAGTTGGTATTTACCGCCCGATATTTAAGTTATCTACAATGGCAAAACTTCTGGACAAGTTAATTAATAAACGCCTTACCTGGATATTCAGAAACTATATTTCCTCCAGTCAACACGGGGTTTATCACGGTAGGACATCTTGTTCGAATTTGACCGTTTTCACTCAGTTTTGTTCTAATTCCTTGGAGAAAGGAAAACAAGTAGACGCACTCTACACAGATTTTAGCATGACTTTTGATAAATTGCCGCATAATGTGTTATCATCATACATTTCTCAAAGAGTTATTTCTGTTAAAGTTGGCGAATGTATGTCAGATCCCATCGATGTTGTATCTGGCTATTCTCATTGTAGCCATCTGGGTCTGTTATTATTCTTATTATTCATAAATGACATTTATCGTTCTATTTCACGCTCTCAGTGTTTGCACTACGCTGGTGATTTTAAGGTTAATTACGAGATTTCTACATATTCTGATTACATAGATTTTCAAAACGATATCAACTGCTTGATGAATAGGTGATAAGTTAATCGGCTAGTCCTGAATCTATCTAAATGCAAAGTTTTGACTTACACTCGTAAGCATTTACCAATATTATGCAATTACTAGCGGAGCGGGCCCGGGCTCCGCTGAGCCTTCTTTTACTTTATATGGAACAAAAGTTTCCTTGGCATATTTATTTTCGCCAATTAAAGATCTTTTAATGAAATACCATACAAACTTAACTAACAGTTTAACAATATAAGTGCCTTTATCTGAATCCCACATGATCTTTATTGGTCTACGAATTTAAGTTTGGATGTAAGGTGTACTCTATTCTTAAAATACTTCATTTCAGCCCGGTATTCTCATGATGTCTGATTTAGTGGTGTTTTCGGGGGAGAGGGTGTCCCTCAGATACTTGGCCCTGAAAAAATATCAGCATCGTGCTCTTCCCTCAAATACCATTTATTTAAACCCCATATTACCATTACCATTATATCAGCAACGTGCTTTGTTCTCATATATCTATATATCATTTATTTGAACCCCATATTGCCATTGCCCTCAAAATTGGATATCATATTCGTTTTCTAATCTCATTTAAACTCCTTATTGCAAAAGTCAGCAAATATGTTCGGTTTGGGGTATTGACCCTAAAAACTATGAATATTTAGTCCCACTCTCTTTAAGACCCAAATTGTCTTGATGAGCAAATAGGTCCATTTCTACATTCAAATACCTTTTATTTAAACCCCATATTCCCATGGTCAGTAAATAAGTCCTGTTTGGGGTGTGTTTTGGGAAAGGGGTGGACCCCCAGGAACATGGTCCCACATTTGGGTATCAGATTAATGTTCTACTCGCAAATACCTTTCATTTGAGTCCCATATTGCCATGGTTGGTAAATATGTCCGATTTAGGGGTATTTTGGGGCTTGGGGTGGTCCCCCTAGCACTTGGTCCGACAATTGGATTTCAGATACGTTTTCTTATCCTAAATACCTTTCATTTGAGTCCCATATTGTCGTGATTGGTCTAAATATATGTTTGGTTGGTTTTAGGGTGGTGTAGCCCCCGTTAGTACCCCATCCGAAATTTGGATACCAAATTTTTATTTTTAGGGTACTGTATGAGAGCACACAAAATTTCGCCTAAATCGCACCACCCATCTCCTAGATCTGGCGTTTCTGAAAATTAGGGTAAGGGGGAGGGTCCGACCCCACTTCAGATATCAAAAAATGTAGTACCTTATTTTCACCACGGTGTCATTACGCACAGCTCTAAAATTTCAAGAAATTTCGGTTCAGCCGTTTCTGAGTCTATGAGGAACACACAAACATACAAACAAACACATCTTGATTTTTATATATAAGATACGGACCACTTTGGTAACGAAGTTTTACGGGTAAACCAAGTAAGAGATCTTGGAATATTTGTTGATCCCATATTTTCATTTAAACATCATATTGAGTATATTATCCCAAAATCTAATACTCAATATAGATTTTTGAAAAGAAATTCAAAGGCGTCCTCTAGTAACTCACTGAAAACCCTTGATGAGAGCTTGGTTAGGCCTCATATTGAGTACTTATGTATTATTTGGGATCCATTTTATAACGAAGAAATAAATAGAGAAGGTTCAAAACAGTTTTACAAGATTTGCTTTAAGAATGCATTATAAATGGGATGGTTTGCCATTCTACATAGAACGATGCCGAATTATTGGCATTCAACAACTACAATTTAGAAGAAAACTTTAAGATATTTATTTTATGAAAGATTTGATTGACACAAATATTGACTGCTCAAAGTTGCCATTCAATGTCGATTTTTAAGAGAACATCATTTGTTTGACATTCCTTTCCAAAGAACCTACTAAGAGATGAATGAACCCTTAACGCGAAGCCTCTGCTTAAGGCTCTATTACACGGCATGTAGTTGTCTTATGACATGTCGTGTGATACAAACGAAACAAACATATGAAAATCACTTTTCAAAATAGCACATGTAATTTTTTCGATTAGAACGTTCTCTATTCCTTTAGACAGAAACTTAAAGAAATCAGCTGTTTTAGTTGTCAGTCGAATGATAGCAACGCCAAATTAAACTGTTTTCACAAACTTATGTTTTCACCAGCTTTCTCACAACTTTAACAATTATTGCGCATAATAAAATCAGATTTTTCTCAAATTTTTAGGTTATGTCATACGAAATTAACATACAGGTGTGACACTAAAAATGATGGATCGAATGTAAATTGACCATTTTGACAAACATTTTCAACTACATGTGAATACAACAAATGACATGTCATAAGCAGTGTTGCCATTCAAGAAAATTATTTCCTACCAAAATTCAAGAAAAATCCTTCCAAACCCGACTAAAACCTATCAAAAGTTCTACAAGCCATTAGCAGTCCATCAAGCCCATTATTTTTTCAAGCCTACAAAGTATACATACTAGATTGTTATATTCATAGACGGTCTGTTTGTTGAAATCACATCCTAAAGTTCAAAGTTGGCTTATATTGTAATAAGCCAACTTTAAACTTTGTAACCGATTCATACCGATCTCCCCATAAGAAATATTGAGTTCATCAATATTTGAGCCCAGAAATGTTAATTTACTAACCATTTTCCACGTTACAGTGGACCCCTTAACATCTGAGTATGAACCGGATCTGACCTTAACTGTATGCACCTGGCCTATATCCCTGTTTTCCGATTAAAGACATACAAAAGCCGCTTTTTTATCAAGAATTTATGAAATTTGGAGATCCCTTGCCAGTCGTATCAGTTACAGTCATTCATTCATGGTTTTATACTCCACGAATACAAAGAATCAACATGAAGCGAAATCATTTTGAGTTATCCTCGGCGATTTTATCAGCACACAAACATGGGTTTTTATATGTTGGAAAAACTTACCAAAAATTGAGGTGAGCCTATCAACCTACCAAGAGAATAAAAACCTACCAATTTTGGTGGGAAACTCTACAAATGGCAATACTGGTCATAAGACATCTACATGCCGTGTAATAGCGCCTTTATTTAACTCCATTGCAAACCAAATAGACTACGAGTATCGCATACAACGACGCATTTTCAAGATCTTAGAATTTTCATACCCTCCACCATAGGATGGGGGTATACTAATTTCGTCATTCTGTTTGTAACTGCTCGAAATATTCTTGATCGTCATGACATTTTAAGTTGAACTAGGGATGTCCGTCCGTCTGTCTGTCGAAAGCACGCTAACTTTCGAAGGAGTAAAGCTAGCCGCTTGAAATTTTGCAAAAATACTTCTTATTAGTGAAGGTCGTTTGGGATTGTAAATGGGCTATATCGGTCCACGTTTTGATATAGCTGCCATATAAACCGATCTGGGATCTTGACTTCTTGAGCCGCTAGAGGGCACAATTTTTATCCGATTTGGCTGAAATTTTGCATGAGGTTTTTTATGACTTCCAAAAACTGTGCTGAGTATGGTTCAAATCGGTCCATAACCAGTTATAGCTGACATATAAACCGATCTGGGGTCTTGACTTCTTGAGCCTCTACAGGGATCAATTCCTATCCGATTTGGCTGAAATATTGCATGAGGTGTTTTGTTATGACTTTCAACAACTCTGCTAAGAATAGTTCAAACAGGTCCATAACCTGATATAGGTGCCTTATAAACCGATCTGGGGTCTTGACTTCTTGAGCCTCTAGAGGACGCAATTATTATCCGATTTAGCTGAAATTTTGTACAACGGCTTCTCTCATGACCTTTAACGTACGTGGTGTCGAAAATGGCATGAATCTGTTTATAGCCTAATGTAGCTCCCCTATAAACCAATCTCCCTATTTTATTTCTTCATCCCCTAAAGTGCGCAATTCTTACTAGATTTGGCTGAAATTTTACACAATGACTTCTACTATGGTCTCCAATATTCAGTTCAATTATGGGCCGAAATGAACCATAACTTGATATTGTTCCAATAACATAGCTATTATTTTCTTTTATCGTTTGTTTGCCTAAAAAAGAGATACAGTGGCAAGAGCTCGACAAATGCGATCCATGGTGGAGGGTATATAAGATTCGGCCCGGCCGAACTTAGCACGCTTTTACTTGTCCTCGATTATGATAATACATAACTATGTAAATTTCTACAGCTTTTTGGCAATGTTGCAATTTATATTTCTAGTATATTGTTATTAATTAATTTAATATGTAAGAGCATAACTCTGTAGATGAAATAAACAAAAAGAAAATACGTGTCCTGGCGCTAATTTAACCAATCTATAGTAGTATTTACTGTTCTGCCTGATAAACTTTTAGAAAATGTTGGAATATTCAAATTTTATATAGATCTAACAATTTTTTGTACTTGTTTTCAAATGTGTTTTTAGAAGAATATGAGCAGCTACCGAGCAGTAAGTATTCCGTTTGATAAAGTTCAAAAACTCGCCATATCTGGGGGATATTCTGCATTTTATCCAGTCGCAGAACCTTCAGTTCAAATATGGGGTGATTGGAGGCAACGTTACTGCTCTTTGGCGGACACTTTCAAACCTGTGCTGGATCGAGTGTTTAATTTCGAAGTGCGTGACGATGACGTATACATCATAACCAGTACCAAATGTGGAACCACCTGGGCTCAGGAAATGACGTGGCTTATTATGAATGATTTCGATTTCGATCGTGCCAAAAATATCGATTTAACAATCCGATCACCATTTTTGGAGTAAGTTGTACAAAATATGTTCGGAACTAACCATATAAAAGACACAAATTGTAGGTTTAATGGAGTCGTATGTAATGTGCCGCACGACACCATAGACGCTGCCAATTGTTTAGAATCTCCTCGTCTATTAAAATCTCATCTTCCAGCTATGCTGATTCCCAAAGAAGTGTGGACGAAGAAGGCTAAGGTAATTATCTCATTTTATCATACTCTCTGTTATAATAAACTAATTCGATCGAAAGGATAATCAGTATGTTTCGCTTATTGTTCACATCGCATATAATACAATGTAAGATATAGTCCAATATGTTAAGTTTTCGAGTCTAATAAAATCAATTTACCCCTTAAAAGCCATGCATATGGATCACCCATAACATATAATACACACAATTAATATAAGATATAGTCAACTGCTATATTTTCAAAATGTATAAGTTGAAAGACGCTGTGCTCAAGAAGTCGATGACATCGCTAGATGGGCTTAAAATCCCATAGCTATTAAAAATACTATAATTCTTTCTTGGATCTTAGACAATAATTTCGAGGTGTTATTACTGTATGCGAAGTAAGTAAACGCCCCATCATATTGCGGAGGTTATAAATAAGTTTTCAATAAACAATGTATTTAGAATCTCTTTAATACGTTTATTGTCAATAAGCAACTCTTGTATGCGAACTCACTTATTGTCCAAAAAATGGACTGCTTTTAGTCCAATTTGCGATGTATGCCTCTAATTACGTATAACGTAATCTGTGGACTATAAGGGAATTATACTGTATATTAAATACGATGCCGTAGAATTTTTTCCATGAACATTCTACAATATAAAATTTTGTTTTTATACCCTCCACCATAGGATGGGGGGTATACTAATTTCGTCATTCTGTTTGTAACTACTCGAAATATTTGTCTGAGATCCCATAAAGTATATTATTCTTGATCGTCGCGACATTTTATGTCGATCTAGCCATGTCCGTCCGTCTGTCCGTCCGTCTGTCTGTCGAAAGCACGCTAACTTCCGAAGGAGTAAAGCTAGCAGCTTGAAATTTTGCACAAATACTTCCTATTGGTGTAGGTCGGTTGGTATTGTAAATGGGCCATATCGGTCCACGTTTTGATATAGCTACCATATAAACCGATTTTAGGTCTTGACTTCTTGAGCCTCTAGAGGGCGCAATTCTTATCCGATTGGAATGAAATTTTGCACGACGTCTTTTGTTATGATATCCAACAACTGTGCCAAGTATGGTTCAAATCGGTCCATAACCTGATATAGCTGCCATATAAACCGATCTTGGGTCTTGACTTTTTGAGCCTCAACTGTGTCAAGTATGGTTCAAATCGGTCCATAACCTGATATAGCTGCCATATAAACCGATCTTGGGTCTTGACTTCCTGAGCTTCTAGAGTGCGCAATTCTTATCCGATTGGAATGAAATTTTGCCATATAAACCGATCTTGGGTCTTGACTTTCTGAGCTTCTAGAGTGCGCAATTCTTATCCGATTGGGATTAAATTTTGCACGACGTGTTTTGTTTTAATATCCAACAACTGTTCCAAGTATGGTTTAAATCGGTTAATAACCTGATATAGCTGTCATATAAACAGATCTGGGGACTTGACTTTTCTTGAGTTCTTGAGCCTCTAGAGGTCGCAATTATTATCCGATTTGCCTAAAATTTTGTACGACGGATCCTCTCATGACCATCAACATACGTGTTTATTATGATCTGAATCGGTCTATAGTCCGATACAGCTCCCATATAAATCGATCTCTCTATTTTACTTCTTGAGCCCCCAAAGGGCGCAATTCTTTTTTGAATTGGCTGACATTTTACACAGGTCTCCAACATATAATTTAATTGTGGTCCAAACCGGACCATATCTTGATATCGCTCTAATAGCAGAGCAAATATTTTCATATATCCTTTTTTGCCTAAAAAGGGATGCCGGGAAAAGAACTCGAAAAATGCGATCCATGGTGGAAGGTATATAAGATTCGGCCCGGCCGAACTTAGCACGCTTTTATTTGTTTTTTTTTTTTGTTTTAACTGGTGCACATAATTCTTAAAACCATCGATATCTTGCCCGTGTTGTAGTTACTAGGATTTCATTCCGTGTCATTGTATCGACAGTTACAACGTGTCTATCAGTGGCTTCAAAAACAATTCTTTTAAAGCGCAAAAATGTGTATTTGAAAAACCATTTTGTATTGTATTAGAATTTGATGTTATCATTACTAATGCCATATGTTTACTTTGCAAATGCCATATGGTTATTTAGCTTATCTATGGTCGATTTCGAGTGTTTGTCTCACACAAGCTTTGTTTGCTTTTATCCGGCTGTTCTTCCTATGTCATCGCCCGGATTTCGCGGTTAACAGAGACCGGTACTTAAGTGGTGACACTATACCGGACCTGAATCAACTTAGGGGATTGGTATGGAAAATAATTAGGTGTATGTTCATAGTGGCTTATGTCCTTATTGTCTCCTTACGATCCGTATCTCCCCATAGAATTTTCGACGTCCTACCAGTCGTTTCGTTATTTCGTTGTTACGTGTGTTCGTAGCCCACGCTCTTAACTCGGACTGCGTCGACCCCAAGGGCTTTGGGTTAACCAATTTTATTGATGGCAGTGTTCTGACCTTCACTACCAAATTGTCTGCTCTTTCAAAAAATTATAAACACAAGTACTATTTATTAATAAATTTTTGATTAGAGGGGTCAAAATTGAAAAAAAAAAACAAGTAATGACGGGCTCAAGTCAGGCGAAGCCGACCTTTTGACACCACATTGGATATTCAAGCGAAGTCATCCAATTGAAAATTTGCTTAAATTTAATAAGTACAATTTCGACCAAAATCCGTACATTTGTAGGAGCCATAGAATAAATCGTTGTGCAAACTTTTGAGAAGATCGCTTGATAAATGCGTTAACAAAGGTCTTAAAAGTGAAAATCTGGAAATACATATTTATTTGAGCTATTTGTCCGTCGTATAAAATTCCAGGAAAATCGAATAATTATTGCGACCTCTAGAGGCTCAAGAAGCCAAGTTTTAAGATCGGTTTATATGGCAGCAGGTTATTGACAGGTCAGGTTATTGACCGATTTGAACATAACTTAGCACAGTTTTTGGAAGTCATAACGAAACACGTCGTGCAAAATTTCACTCCAATCGGATAAGAATTGCGCACTCTAGAGACCCAAGAAGTCAAGACCCAAGATCGGTTTATATGGCAGCTATATCAAAACATGGACCGATATGGCCCATTTACAATACCAACCGACCTACACTAATAGAAGTATTTGTGCAAAATTTCAAGCGGCTAGCTTTATTCTTTTGATAGCTAGCGTGCTTTCTAAAGATAGACGGACGGACGGACGTGGCTAGATCGACATAAAATGTAACGATGATCAAGAATATATATACTTTATGGGGTCTCAGTCGAATATTTCCAGTAGTTACAAACAGAATGACGAAATTAGTATACCCCCAGCCTATGGTGAAGGGTGTAAAAAAAGGTTATTTTTGGAAAATTGGAATTAATTGATAAAATTACACAAAATTATAAATTTGTAGCACAATAGAAAAAAACAAAAAATTGAGAATAATATGAAAAAATAGAAAATTGGGAAAAAATAAGAAAAATGGGAGAGGGGAGAAAAAACAAAGATTTTAAAACATTGGATTATTGGAAAACAAATTAAGCGATAAATGAAAAAACAAAAAATCGAGTAATAAATAATTATAAAATAATTTTAACAAAACAATGATTCCCCAATTTTCCAGCTGGGAAAATTTCTCCTAACCCAATTGCCACGTCATCTGCATACGCGACCATTTTCTTCCAGATACAATAAATTATTGTTAATGGCTATATTCCAAACAAGAGTATACAGCACACCTTCTTGAGGTGTTCCTCTGTTGACCCAGCACATTCAATGTCAAGAAATGCTACCATTGCATATTATTTGACAGTGAAAAACCCTCAGTGGGCTTGCCCTAACTATATGCGTGCTGATGCCGAGACAGGCGATCTCCACGGTTATTTGCCCTTAAAGGAGTCGAAACTTCTTATCGCCCAAAGGAATTTCGGCTCATACACAATTTCTCAATAATCTACGACGAATGCATACCAGTGACAACCTCTTCTGGCGCCACGCTGCCCGTTAGAGAATTTCCCGGGAAATGTGTATCAACGAGTTGTTCTAGTGTTTCCTTACTAGACACTGTCCATACATTCTCTGACATCTGAATATACCCCACCGTAATAGGTCTCGAGGACAGAATCTTCCTTAGCCTAGAGGCCTCAGATGTATCCTCCATGGATCTAATGAATTCCATCCAATTTTTGCTCTGAGCCTTTCTCAGCTCGGCCTAATATTTTCTTAGCTCAAACCAATCAGTATTGGGGTCCACCATGGCGGTCGCTATTTGCCCCTTGATTTGGCATTAGGACGTGCTGTCACAAGCGAGTCATTCAGGGCCTTTGTGATCCGTTTGACCATTATGTCTATAACCTCCGCGGTTGTCACTTCCTTTTCTTGTCTAGAAGGGATAGACGTGCAGAAATTATGCCGAAATTTATCATAATCCGCCTGTCTTCTGTTTAGCCGATGGAACACTTCTGCAGTATTTTCACCAAGGCTGAAACTAATATAATGATGATCAGAGAAGCCGCAGTCATCCAAAAATTCCAAGTCGCATATTCTTGAGCTTATATTTTCCGATACAAAGGAAATATCTTTTACCTCCTACCTGTTCCTGGTAACAAAGGTCAGTTTATCCCCTTTATTACAAATCGCCAGATTGTGGCGTATAATATATTTTGCAAGAATACAGGCTCTGTGTCTCCCATTCCCCGTACCCTTGAGTAGTTAAAATCACGGAAATCTTAGTCTACGAACCATTTCTCTACACACCCATGGTTCCCCAAACACTAAGCCCTGAAGATATATCAGCAACGTACTCTATAATCTTATATTTGAACCCCATATTGCCATTGGCCTCAAAATTGGATATCAAATTCGTTTTCTATTCTCAAGTACCATTCACTTAAACCCCTTATTGAATAAGCCAGCAAATATGTCCGGTTTGGGGTATGGGCCCTTAAAACTATGAATATCGAGCTCCACTGTCATGAAGACACAAATTGTCTTGGTGAGCTAATACGTCCTACTTGGGGGTTGTTATGGTGGTAGTACAGTTGGTCCCGAATATTGATGTCAGATTTATGGTCTACTCCCGAATACCTTTCCGCAATGTTCCGCTGAATGGGACCAGCAAGTTTTTTCCATCAAAATCTATTATCTAAAAAAAAAGTAATCACAAAAAAATGTAGCGAAAAACGAGCGTAGTACCAGTCATTGCTCGCAAATACCTTTAATTTGAGTCCCATATTGCCATTGTCGGAAAGTATACCCGATGTAGGGGAGTTTTGGGAGTTGAGGTGGTTCCCCAAACACTTGGTCCGACCATTGGATATCTGATACGTGTTTTTACTTTAAATACCTTTCACTTGAGTCCCATATTGTCGTGATTGGTGCATATATATATATATATATATATATATATATATATATATATATATATATATATATATATATATATATATATATATATATATATATATATATATATATATATATATATATATATATATATATATATCGTAGGTTTTGGGGTGGGGCGCCTTCCTTAGGTACACCATCCGAAATTTGAATACCAATTTTTGTTTCTTGGTTACTATAAAAGAGCACACAAAAATTCGCTTAAATCGCACCACCCATCTCCGAGATCTGGCGTTTCTGAAAATCTAAAAATCACCACGGGATCATTATGCACCATCTGTAAAAATTTCAAGAATATGGGTTCAGCCGTTTCTGAGTCTATAAGGAACACACAAACAAACACAAATTGATTTTTATATATAAGAATTATTATTGGGCCAAACATCATTTTGCATTCTTGTTGTCAAATTGGCATTGATTTGAATTTTAATGCTTTCAAATGGAGGGACCTTCACCTTTTATAATGCACCAAGTTGTATGTAATAGCAAAAGTAATGTTTTGCTATTCTTGCAAGTAGCATAGCCTCGGAGAATTTTCCTCCAGCAGGCCATTAAAATATTAACTAAAATGTGATCAAAACCTGTGAATAATAACTATATTTAAGTAGGGACATACTAGAATGACACAAATTATTTAATCTTGGTCAATGAGTGTTTAAAAGGTGACCGCACCGGCGAATTGCTATAACAAAACATCTTGTTTGGGAACTTGATATGCCAAATTTGTAAACAAGGCGAAAAAAAATTCAATTCGCAGTGACATTTAACATTTTCGGAAAATTCGCTACGACCAAACAGCGCAGGAAGAAAGAAGTGTATTAAGATTTTAGTGTCAAGCAAAAAAAAAAAACGCAGATTTAAAAATGTTCAAAATTCCTATTAGCTCCAGACAAAACCATCAAGGTGACAGGTTTAAATAGCTTTCACTAGATGTAGCGGTAAAAAAGCTATCAATAGCTACCTAGAATGCATTTAACCTTCCACGGTAGAACAGGATAGTTCTGGAAATAATTCCAACATCTAGACGTTTGTCTTTGTAACACATAACATGTGTCAGATGCATAACTCTCTGGTGGACATGACGATTCCTCCTGAATTGAGTTGATGGGTAGGATAATGAGCATACCTCTAGCAAAGGGCTCTAATAGGAATATTGTGCTCAAGGATGGTTTTTGTAACCCTTTTTGGTGCCCTTGGATAATTATGGGATTACCACTAGAGCGCCACCCAAAATCAAATGTGGACCGATCGGGACAATATGGGACTCAAATGATTGGTATTTGGAAGTAGAGTACGAGTATGAAATTAAAAATTTTTTGCACGGGAAACTGGCTTAAACCTGGCATAGTGAACTTTTTCTGATAAATTCCAAGTTTTTAGATGTGATAGAGTAGATAGACTTGGTGGAGGTGTGCACACCTCCATGGCTTCTGAACTGATTATGATGATATTAAGTTTTAATGCGTCAAGACGAAATATTTGGGCCAGATTCTCATTTTAACCTGCCCTTATATTACACCTTCGACTTTCAGAATTGAAAAAGGAGGCATCGAATCTGCATGCAGATTCCGATCTTGTTTGTTTCGGTGGCTAGTGCTTGTTTCATCAACAGTTTCTTCAATTGGCATGGACACATTCTGGGAAAACATTTTTGACCAGTGCTTGTTTCAGATGAATAACTTTCGTAATGTAAGGGATGGGATTTTGAAATTGGTGTTTACCTCGATCGTGGACGTTTCTTTATGTAAATGTTTGCCATTTGCGGAACCTCAGGATGGATATCATCGGACTTTGTTTGTTGAAGTTCATTTGCGGCATACGGGATTAAGATTTAATTTTGGCAGTGTCGACTTTGATCTGCTGCGTTCGATTTTATTCGTCATTAGTTGGGTTTCTGATTGCAACATTTATAATATACTGGATGATGCTTTCAAAATATCTGTTCGCACTCTCAGGACTTATTCTGAAAGGTTCCCTGCATGGTCTACCCCGTATCTGAGACGCTTGCATAATGGTAATAGTAGAAATTTAATTAATGTAATACTTCATTGAATTATACCAATTATTCGAGAGACAGCGGGCTCAGTACAACACTGAGAATATGAGATGTTGTTCTGATTATCATATAAGGATGAGAAATTGTCTTTACAGTAATCGCAGTAACTTATATAAGTTGGTGAATTCTAAGAGGAAGTTTCGAGAACTCCCCAGTTGCATGAAGCTTGATTGTAGGAAATCGTCTGACGATTCGGAGATATGCGATATGTTTGCAGACTTTTTCCAAAGCAGTTATACGATACCAAATTATCTTCCAGTTTTAAATATGCCTATTACATTAATAGGTTGAATTATTTCCAATGGATTATTCTTACTGAAGATGAGGTGCTGAATATACTTACGGCCATATTTAATAATTCACTATCTTCTTTCCTTAGGTAATGTTTTATAATTCCTTTACATACAAATGATAACAAATGTGTAATTGAAAATTATAGGGGTATTGCGAAATTAAGTGCAATACCAAAGCTGTTTGAACTGCTGGTTTCTCGTTGGATATCCCATTTTGTCACACCAATTATTTCACCCTACCAACACGGCTTCGTTAGGGGAAGGTCGATTTTCCTATTAGAACTGGCGTGTCATGCATATTATAGTTTTGTAAACAGATTTCAAATAGATGTAATTTACACTGATTTTAGTAAGGCTTTCGATACTGTCGTGCATGATTTATTACTGTATTAACTTTACATGATGAGTTTTTGAATTAAATAGCTTATTATTTACCAGACCGTACACAGGGAGTTTACTTTAATAATATTTTTCTAAGGATATAGCTGCTTATTTTGGTGTTCCAAATGGAAGAAAAAAATTATCTCTTTTCAGATGGTTATTATATAGGTTCTAGATGATTATTATATAGGTTCTTATAAATTGGATAACGTAGATTCTTTTACTGTCTTGGTGTTATTTTGGATGGTAGATTACATTTTAATTTGCATAGTCACCCGTGCATCAATAAGACAAAGTCGTTGTTGGTTTTTATAAAACGGTGATCCAAGGACTCCGATGATTCTTATGTGTTCAAGCGTTTGTTTACAAGTTTGATCCGACCTACATTGGAATACGATTGAGTGGTTTGGAACCCATTCTGCATATGCTATTCAGTCTAGGTACAATTTCTTCTTTTGCGCTTAGGGCCTTACCATGGAATTCGGCTGAATTTGTTCCTCCATACGAGAACCCCCTGAGACTTATGGATTTACCACCGCTCGAAAAGAGGCGCTTGATGCTTAGGGCCGTATTTATTGTGAAATTATTGCGTGGTCTGATCGACTCCCAATTCTTAACTGGCGAACTAGATTTTAATGTTCCTCTCTGAAATACTCGGCATTACACAACTCTTGGACTGCCTTTAGTGAAATCTAATTACGAATTAAACAATCCGTTTCGCTTTTTGTGTGATGTATACAGGGTGGCTGATGAAAGCCGCTACCAAAAAAAAATGTAATAACTTTTTTTCTATTTAATAATAATAATTTAATAATTAATTTAATTAATTAATTAATTAATTTAATTAATAATAATTTAATAATTAATTTAATAATTTAATTTAACATGAATAAAAGAAAAATGTATTCCATACACCGAAAAAAAAATGTAGCAATATTCATCATTGTAGCAATATTCATCAGCCACCCTGTATAATAATATGTATAGTAGTATATCCTTCACCGCTCGTATTCATGCGATAAAGAATTCTATCCTTCGTCTGTAGTTTGTTGTAGAAGTTGCCAGAGAAGACTGTATTCATATTTTTATACCCTCCAACATAGGATGGGGATATACTAATTTCGTCATTCTGTTTGTAACTACTCGAAATATTCGTCTGAAACCCCATAAAGTATATATATATTTGATCGTCGTGACAATTTATGTCGATCTAGCCTTGTCCGTCCGTCTGTCCGTCCGTTCGTCTGTCCGTCGAAAGCACGCTAACTATCGAAGTAGTAAAGCTAGTAGCTTGCACAAATACTTCTTATTAGTGTAGGTCGGTTGGGATTGTAAATGGGCCATATCGGTCCATGTTTTGATATAGCTGCCATATAAACCGATCTTGGGTCTTGACTTCTTGGGTCTCTAGAGTGCAATTCTTATCCGATTTGGCTGAATCTTGCACGACGTGTTTTGTTATGATATCCAATAACTGTGTCAAGTATGGTTAAAATGGATCCATAACATGATATAGCTGTTATATAAACCAATTTGGGGACTTGACTTCTTGTCCCACTAGAGGGCGCAATTCTTATCCGATTGGAATGAATTGTTGCACGACGTGTTTCGCTGTGATATCTAACAAGCCAAGTACGATTCAAGTCCGTCCATAACCTGATATAGTTGTCTGATAAACCGATCTGAGGACTTGTCTTCTTGAGCTTTTATAGGGCGCAATTCCTATCTGATTTGGCTGAAATTTTGCATGGCGTATTTTATTATGACCATTAACAATTGTGTCCAATAAGGTTCAAATGGGTTCATAACCTGATATAGCTGCCATATAAACCTATCTGGGATCTTGACTTCTTCGAGCCTCTAGAGGTCGCAATTATTATCCGATTTGCCTGAAATTTTGTACGACGAATCCTCTCATGACCATCAACATACGTGTTTATTATGGTCTGAATCGGTCTATAGCCTGATACAGCTCCCATATAAATAGATCTCTCTATTTTACTTCTTGAGCCCCCAAAGGGCGCAATTCTTTTTCGAATTGGCTGATATTTTACACAGGTCTCCAACATATAATTTAATTGTATCTTGATATTTGATATATTGATACATGATTGAATTGATATCTTGATATCGATCTAATAGCAGAGCAAATCTTTTCTTTTATCCTTTTTTGCCTAAGAAGAGATGCCGTGAAAAGAACTCGACAAATGCGATCCATGGTGGAGGGTTTATAAGATTCGGCCCGGCCGAACTTAGCACGCTTTTACTTGTTTGTACTTTCATTGTTGAGGAATATATATGTTGCTTTAGACTTAATGTGTATGTTGATTTTATTTTAGTGTTTTACTGACTGTGAAATTGCTATAGCCAGCATTACCCTAACCCAATAACTTGCGAATGTTCACATCCGCTAAATCAGACAGGTTCCCAAAGAAATGAGAACCTAAAGTGGAATTCCTTCTAACTGCTAGTGTGGGACACACATACAGAAGGTGTTCTTTTGTCTCTTCTTCTTCGACGTCCTCACAGCTTTTGCAAAAATGGTTGCTGACAACCTTCAGTCTATCAGCATGTTTTCCGACGAATGCATACCTGTGACAACCTCTTCTGGCGCCACGTTGTCCGTTGTAGAATTTCCCGGGAAATGTGTTTTAACGAGTAGTTCTAGTGTTTCCTCAATAGAAATTGTATATACATTCCCTCTGAATATACCCCACCGTAATAGGTCTCGAGGACAGAATCTTCCTTAGCCTAGAGGCCTCAGATGTATTCTCCACGGAGCTGCAGTATTCTGCCCATGATTTGTTCTGAGCCTTTCTAAGCTCGCCCTTATATTTTCTTAGCTCGGTCTTACAAATGTCACAATCGTGTGGTGCTCTTTGAGTGACGTGGAAACGAACGAACAAAAACAAGTAAAAAGGCATTAATTTCGGCCGGACCGAACTTTGGATACCCACCACAACCGATGAAAATTAGATAACTTATGCACCCAAATACGACACGGGCATTGAGTGATCTTAAAAATATAAGTCACTGTTGAATTTTGTATTTCAAATTTCAATAAAATCGGGTAATAAATATGAGCTTCAGACCCTTAACCGGCATATTGGTCTATATGACAGCTATATTTAAATACAGTCCTATTTTTACCATATTTGGGTCGGATGGCGACAGTGAAATTGGATAAAAAATAGTGCTCTTATGGGCTTCAGATCCTTTATCGGGAGATTTGTCTATATGGCAGCTATATCTAAATATAGTCCGATCCAAACCATATTTTGGTCAGATGTTGGTAGGCCTAGAGCTACTCAGTTTTAAATTTCAGCGAAATTGGGCAATAAATAAAGCTTTATGCGTTTTAGATCCTTTATCGGCAGATCGGTCTATATGGCAGCTATATCTAAATAAAGCCCGATCTGAACCATGTTTGGGTCCTATGTTAGATGGCCTTAGACTACTCCCTATTTCAAATATCAGCGAAATCGGTTGACAAATATAGCTTTTATGGGCTTCAGACCCTTTATCGGGAGATTGGTCCATATGACAGCTATATCTAAATATAGTCCGATCTGAACTATATGTGGTTAGATGTTGGTAGGCTTAAAACAACTCACTGTTTTAAATTTCTGCGAAATCGAAAAAAAAAATAGCTTTTATGCCCTTCAGACCCTTTATCGGGAGATCGGTCTATATGGCGACTATATCTATATATAGTCCGACCTGAACTCATACTTAGGTCAGATGTCGGGAGGCTTAAATAACCCACTGTTTTAAATTTCAGCGAAATTGGGCAATAAATAAAGCTTTTGTGGGTTTCAGACCCTTTATCGGGAAATCGGTCTATATGGTAGCTATATCTAAATATAGTCCGATCTGATTTGGATCAGTTGTCGGGAAGCCTTAAACTACTCACTGTTTCAAATTTCAGCAAAATCGGACGAAAAATAAAGTTTTTATGAGCATTAGACCCTTTATCGAAAAATCGCTCTATATAGCAGCTATATCCAAATATGGTCCGATTTGGCCCGTTCAAGAACTTAACCAGCATGCATCAAAAAGAAGTATCTGTGCGAAATTTCAGCTCAATATCTAAATTTTTGGAGCATGTAGAGTGATTACAACAGACGGACGGATAGACGGACAGACACACGGACATCTTTAAATCGATTTAGATTTTTACGACGATCCGAAATATATATACTTTGTAAGGTCGGAAATTGATATTTCGATGTGTTGCAAACGGAATGACTAAATAAATATACCCTCTACCTTACGGTGGTGGGTATAAAAACGAAGAAAACAGTTGATTTGAATTAAAATGGGCTTCCATTTCATCACAAATTGCCCATATCCTTCTGCAAATTGGGCCTAACAAGTATTCTGTAAAAATTTTGGCGAACAGTGGTATTATTTTATACAGGGTGTCAAAATGAGCGTACGTATTTTTTTTTTTTTTTAATAAAAGAACGTGCCAATCATATATTTTACACCTATTTAATAAAATGCTACATAAATTTCCGGACAAAAAAAATACTTTGAAGAGAATTTCGAACAAAATTCAAATATAGGTCAAAATGACCCGTTGCCTCTTCAAGTGTTAACAAGTAAAAGCGTGCTAAGTTCTGCCGGGCCGAATCTTATATACCCTCCACCATGGATCGCATTTGTCGAGTTCTTTTCCCGGCATCTCTTCTTAGGCAAAAAAAAAAGGATATAAGAAAAGATTTGCTCTGCTATCAGAGCGATATCAAGATATGGTCCGGTTTGGACCACAATTAAATAATATGTTGGAGACCTGTGCAAAATGTCAGCCAATTCGAATAAGAATTGAAGTAAAATAGAGAGATCGATTTATATGGGAGCTGTATCGGCCTATAGACCGATTCAGACCATAATAAACACGTATGTTAATGGTCATGAGAGAATCCGTCGTACAAAATGCCAGGCAAATCGGATATTAATTGCGACCTCTAGAGGCTCAAGAAGTCAAGATCCCAGATCGGTTTATATGGCAGCTATATCAGGTTACGAACCGACTTGTACTTTATTTGAAATAGTTGTTGAAAGTAATAATAAAAAACGTCTTGCGAAATTTCAGCCAAATCGGATAAAAATTCAGCCCTCTAGAAGCTCAAGAAGTCAAGTCCACAGATCTGTTTATATGAGAGCTATATCAGGTTATGAACCGATTTGAACCATATTTGGCACAGTTGTTGGATATCATAACAAAATACTACGTGCCAAAATTCATTCAAATTGGATAAGAATTGCGCCCTCTAGAGGCTCAAGAAGTCAAGACCCAAGATCGGTCTATATGACAGCCATATAAGGTTATGGACCGATTTGAACCATACTTGGCACAGTTTTTGGATATCATAACAAAACACGTCGTGCAAAATTTCACTCCAATCGGATAAGAATTGCGTCCTCTAGAGGCTGAAGAACTCAAGACCCAAGATCGGTTTATATGGCAGCTATATCAGGTTATGGACCGATTTAACCCATACTTGGCACAGTTGTTGGATATCAAAACAAAACACGTCGTGCAAAATTTCACTCCAATCGGATAAGAATTGCGCCCTCTAGAGGCTGAAGAAGTCAAGACCCAAGATCGGTTTATATGGCAGCTATAGCAGGTTATGGACCGATTTAGCCCATACTTGGCACAGTTGTTGGATATCATAAAAAAACACGTCATGCAAAATTTCATCCCAATCGGATAAGAATTGCGCACTCTAGAGGCTCAAGAAGTCAAGACCCAAGATCGGTTTATATGGCAGCTATATCAAAACATGGACCGATATGGCCCATTTACAATACCAACTGACCTACACTAAAAAGAAGTATTTGTGCAAAATTTGAAGCGGCCAGCTTTACTCCTTCGGAAGTTAGCGTGCTTTCGACAGACAGACGGACGGACGGACAGACGGACGAACATGGCTAGATCGACATAAAATGTGACGACGATCAAGAATATGTATACTTTATCGGGTCTCAGACGAATATTTTGAGTAGTTACAATCAGAATGACGAAATTAGTATACCCCCCATCTTATGGTGGAGGGTATAAAAAAGTTATGCAAAATCCGTTGACAGACCACAGAGATTGCGATTTCGGTAACCAGCCATGGCATCTCATCAGTCTACTTGTCACAAAGATGAACAAGCCTCATTCATGTTATGGTGAAGCATGCCTTTGAAATATGAATCCTTGGGTCTATTATTTATTGCTTTTTCTTTAAGCGCAGTAAGAAAAAAATAAACACCAAAAGCCAAAATCTCTACAAAAAAAAACTCAGCGGAAAAATATAAAAGGTCATTTTTGTAAGATGAGCAATGTGTTGCCATCATTTTTAATTCAACCTATCATCCATTCATTACCCATAATTTTTAAAAAAAATTTGTTTTTGTGGATAAACAATTTTTTCTAAAACATTTTTTGGTCTGAATTTTAGTTGAATATATTGAGCAAAGCCGCTTTTACCTTATTGCAAAAGAAAGATAGAATTTTTTTTATAGAGAGTTTTCTGATTCAACTGCTTTGTACGTCCGTCGTTTTGCGTCACATTCAAAGGAAAAGGGAGAGAGCTATGCACTTGAAATTCGCAAAGACCCTATCTAAAAGTGCAGTTCATGGAAAATGCGTATAAGTGAAGTACATGTATGCTGTCGAAGCCTCAAACTTAATACCATACGAGTATACATCGATCACCCCGTTTTGACATTTTTGAACCCTTTGAAGATCCCATTTACTTAATACATCGTTAATTGTTAGCAGAACCCATGATGGCGGTACTCGAACTTTGGCACAGCTTGTTTATATATTTTCTTGGTCTCGCCAGAAATTGGTCTCTGGCATTCGTAGTAAATGCTAACCATCTGTTTTTTTTTTTCAGATAATTTACGTGTTTCGAAATCCCAAAGACGCTGCAGTTTCCTACTTTCATCATTGGCGAGGAATGGTTGGTTACGAGGGATCTAAACTGGATTTCGTTCGATCGTATATGGATGGACATGTTAATTTCAACCCATTTTGGCCTCATGTAATAGACTTTTGGAATTTACGCAATACGCCGCAAGTATTTTTCACCAGCTATGAACGAATGAAGAAAAATCTGAATGGTGTCGTTCGGGATATTTGCCGTTTCCTTGGCAAAAGCATAAATGAACAACAACTTGCTCAAATTGTTGACCACTTATCTTTTGATAACATGAGAGACAATCCATCTTGCAATCACATAAAAGAGTTTGAGAGCATGAAAGCAGCTTCGGGCCGTGATGTGGATGAATTTCGATTTGTGAGACGTGGCATTGTAGATAGCCACAAGGATGAATTGACGCCACATATAATCAAAGAACTGGATGATTGGATTATAAATAACTTGAAAGATTCGAATTTGAGCATAGAGGACTTTATTAATTATTCTAAGTATTAGAAAAAATAGAAAAATTTAATTATTGAAATTAAAAATATATAATCCAATAACACAATCTTAATCTTAGCAAAAAGTATTCAAAATTTGGGGACCCTAGTAGATCCAGAGGATAATCCATTGGGCTTGAAAGTTGGTCACCCCAATCGGGTAAAATTTTGAATTGATTGCAATTCATTCATTTATAGGCCGATCGGCTTGATTAACATATTTTTTTTAAATTTTAGTCAATGTATCGTTGGTATTTCAGAAATTGTGGGACTATTTGCAAAACGATTTAACATTTAACGAGTTTAAAAGTTTCCCTTCCTATTAAAAGTTATTCGCCTCAGAATCTAAAATATTCAAAAAAAATCTGCATTTAGCTTTTTTTTGCAAAATAATGTTACTCATTTTTTCCTTCATAACATTTTTTTAATTCCAGTAGGTGTTATTTATTTTTTTATTAGTGTTAATTTCGATTCAAAAAAAAATTGTCACACTAATGTTGCACTTATGCGGGACCACATTTTGGAAATGTCGCCCCAACCCTCTCATAGTGTTACACTTTTTGCATTTTCAATCAAACAAATTTAAATGTCCATATCATACCGAGTATGATTGTGTAGACTTGATCATCTTTCCCTCCCCCCTCAAAATGATTTTGTCTAAACAAAAAAATTAAATCAATTTTACTCAAAACCAAAAATTTGAGTAAAATTTTTTTAAAATTACAACATTTTATATTTGTAAAATTCTACAAAGACGACATTTTGATCAGGCCAGGACCGCCTAAAAATTATTTTTCTAAAGGACAAAATTGCAATGGAATTCCAAGTAAAACAAAATTTTAATGAAGTTTTTTCTAAGCAAATTTATATGAAATTTTCCTTAAAACAAAGTTAAATCGTAGCATTCTCTAATGACAAAACATCAGCACGGCTGGACCCCCCCAAGAAATTATTTTTTAAGATAAAATTTCTTTAAACTTTTTTCTAAAAACAACATTTTAATCAAATATTTTTTTAAACACAAAATTTGTATAAAAAAAATTCAAGAACATTTTTTCTAAAGACAAAATTTTAATGATTTTTTAAGGACTTAATTTCGGAAAATCTAATCGATGAGGTTCATGATTGCAGGGTCTTCATGGAACACTCTTTCTCTTACCATCGCTACATTAGGTTTATAATAGCACGGCCAGCGCCGAATCCGATAAGACTCCGGAATAAGTTGAAAACCTACTGGACCAAATTCGGAAGCCTACTCAGAAGAAGACTTGGGCAAGATAATTTAGATTGTTCAAGCATAGAAAACATGAACGAAAATGTCAACAGGATTACGACTGCACTGGTGGTGTCCTTTGAAGATAGTTGTCCTCTTCGGGAAAGGAAATCCGCCCAAAAAACCCTGGATGATCGGGGAGATTTGCAATATTGGGAAAGAGGTCCGCAAATTTTTTAACAGAGCATGTCGTAAAAAGGGGAAGTTTATTGAGATGTGTATTACACACCGCTCAAGGAATACAACAAGATTACCCGAGCGGCAAAACGTGCCTCCAGGAAGCTTTTCTGCGAATAGGTCGATAGCGTTAATGACGCCGCCAAGATAAAAAAGTCTCTCTCCAAACTGAAACTTTAGTAGACGACATGGGAGTGAGAGCAGAAACCACGGAGGACATGTTGAGGCCTTTATTTAAACACATTTTCCACAGGATACGAAGGGACTCACGCAGACACCGCAATCTTGGAATAATGACTCGAAGGTTTATAATTACGGAATTTATGGTGAGGATTTTCAAACCATTTAAGTCACCCGGACCTGATGGAATATTTCCATGCTGACTAAGGAGGGATTTGAAACCGTCTGCTATACAGACGATGTTATAATACTTCTAAGGGGTAAGGATCCGAACCAGCTATGCAGAAGGGCCGGAAGGGTCTTGCATATGGCATATGAATGGGCTAGACCCAGAGGTATCAATGTTAACCCAGAGAAGACTGATACTAGGTGTGATCTTGGACAGGAAACTGAATTGGAAGTGTTACATTCAGGAGCGTACTGAGAAGGCTCATAGATGTTGAGCACTATGTAGACGGGACGTAGGCTGAATCCTAGGACAGTCCACTGGCTCTACAGGAGCGTGATTAGACCAATACTTACTTACACCTCCGTAGTTTGGTGGACTGCTATGGAAAAAAAGTGCAACATAAGGACCATACAACAGGTTCAGAAAACATGTTGTCTTTGCATAGGCGGAGCGATGAGAACCACGCCCACTATGGCACTGAAGACTATTCTAGATATCCGACCCATTGACATACAAATTAAGTGTGAGACAGCCGCTGCTGCTATGAGACTTAAGGCGATGGGAGAATGGATTGAGGATGGGAGCAGGTCATACCATCGCGGTAGAATCGAGGCGACGATAGGAAACCTGGAAGGAAGGGAAAAGGTTTCCGATCGGAAACCTTGAACCTTGAAGTTGAGTGCAAGGCACTGCTGCCATCGGCAGAGTATTGGACTGACGGAACCCTAGTATTGCCGTCTGGAAGATCATGTTATACGGAGAACCCAGGGACTGAGATCTGTTTTAGACTCCTTCACCATAATACGGCCCTGCAGGCAGAGATCCGGCGATCACGGAATACGTGAGGTAGTGTGGTGCTAACGCTAGGACGTCGAGTGTGAACATCTTTACCGTAAAATTGCCATAAGGGCAATAACAACCAGGACGGTAAAGTCACGAACAGTCTTGCAGTGTAAGAAGGAGATTAACGCCTTCTCTGAGGATGGGAAAATCCGCATCGTTTGGGTGCCGGGCCATAACGGAGTAAGGGGAAATGAAAGAGCAGACGATTAGGTGGTGAAGGCCAGAGGACTGCCGTCAATAAACTTGGTTAACCCGAAGCCTTTCGGGACGACGCGGTCGGAGTTAAGGGAGTGGGCGACGAATGCGCATGCAACATTGTGGAACAGCGAAACGGTCGGTAGGAGAGATCGTGAGAAGATGAGGCTATTACTGAAATGAAGTAAGAAGGGGGTCAGTATAGCTATTGGTATCATAACGGGACACATAGGACTACGAGCTCACTTATGCAAAATCGATGGGGCAAGTGATAGCATGTGTAGGGCATGCGGGTAAGATGATGGGACGTTGGAGCATTTCCTTTGTCATTGCCCGGCTTTCGGGTCCACCTGATACCGGCACTTAGGTGGAGACACAATATCAGACGTGAACTAACTTAGGGGAGTGATATTTAAAACAATTAAGGATTTTCTAAGTAGCACGGAATTCCTAATTCAAAGTTATCTTTTTGAGGTTACTTTATAGTTTTTAGATCCCACAACAAGCCGATTACTGGCTAAGGTGTATGTCCATAGTGGTATGGGGCGGATTAATATCTGCACCCTCTTTTCAACCTAAGCTAACCTAACCTAGTCAGAAATTTATCAACTTTTTCAAAGAACAATTAGTAATATTTCAATTTAACTTAATTTGATTTCAATTTATTGGCTCAATAGCTAACAGAACATTATAAATCATTCATGAATATAGAAAAATTAACTCTGAATAACCCTGCATAAATATACCGAATGTGATCAGCAAATTCGTTATCTAATAAAGAGACAGAGGAAGAAAACAAAATGTATATATACACAAAAACTTACATCTGTACACTGCTACTGTAAAAAAATTATAGATTCCTTGAATTACATCAGCAATGAAATTAAAAATTGTAAAGAACACTTTTTTAGAGCCCCGAAATGATCACCATGATTAATATACATTAATATACATAAATAATTATTTCTAATAAAACCGTTTCGTTTTTTTTTCTTGGAATTCTATAATTCACAATATAGTATTTGCGGCATTTGACACGGAGCTCGTCGTGAATAAGGGACGAAAATTCAAGTAGAAATTTGTTAGTTCTGTTACTATTGACTTACGTTATTATTAAGTTAGTATTTCACAGTGAAATACCCATGTTTTTTACTATGATTTTTTTGAAAAACTACAAAAACATCACTGATAAAATAACGCCTTTATAAAAATGTTATCATAAATAATTGGAATGACCTAATGAATGAAATCGGAAAGTTTTTTTGCTTCAAAATTAATATCTACAAAAAGTAATCGTAAAATATATAAAATTCCACTGTGAAACACAAACTTTATGCTCACCTTATGTGAGACTTAGCATAATGTAAAATATTTCAAAATTAATATTTTGAAATATTCAATCATAGTTGTTTAATGCTTTCAGTTTCAGTTATGGAAATAAATGTCATTTAAGACCGACAATAACCGACGAAAAACCTGTTGAAATCATAAAGCTATTCATTTTATCCCTAACATCAAATCAACAATCTTAAGGCATTGTTGATAACAGAATTTCACGCTTAACATAATTATCCGTCCACATTTCGATGGTGGCTGATACACTACCTGGATCGTCAGATTTAGTAATGTCGTCCAAATAGCTCCACACAAAACTCCGACCTTTGTGTTGGCCAGACGGGGTGAGTTTCCACTTCACTTCAAACAAAGGAATCAGAAAAACTAGCAAGTGTTTGTAGTTATTTCAAGTGCACGTGCACAAGTTGGATGCATGGGCATAGAACAATCAATTGTCCCGAACAAACTGGAATGGAAACAAAAAGTTTATTCAAATTCATTCAATTCATGTTAGCTTGCTTGACCATCCCTCGTTACAAGCGATTACACAGAAAAAATAAAGACCTAAAATTGACCGATTAAACATGGTATTGACTTATAAAAATGTTTTCAATCAAGGTTTTAATAGCTTTAATTATTTGGCCAAGATAATATTGTGTTCCCTTTCACACATATGTAATGCGAAAAGAAGTGCGAATAAATGAAATATATGTCTAGCTTCTACCACATACCGAAAAAAGTGAAGTGATTTGACAAAAACAAGTAAAAGCGCTTACTTTCCTGCATAAACTGATCTACACGCAGGAACCACAATATCAGTATGGATTTATTGATTTCGCCATATCTACAAGAGGTAAAAAAATCATTTCCAAAATGTATCGGAGGCTTGTTTCTGAATGGCATATATTTATATTCGCTGTACGTCTCTGGAGTTTACTTCCTAACGATCTGCAATTACTCAGTAACTCGGCAACATTTAAAACCAGACTTTGGAAACATTTTGCTGCATTAAGTTGATGAATGTTAAGACTCATTTATATTTTTATTTTTATTTTTTTATACTTACCTTAATTTCTTTCTTTTTCGGATCAACTAAGTCTATTAATTCCTCTTTAATTGATAAATTCACTTTTGTTTTTTTTTTCTTTTAAATTCAAATCTACAAAGCCACAAATGTTAGTTTTTTTCCGTTAGTATGTTATTCATTCAAAATCTGTGATGTATTGTATAGCTATAGATTCTTAGTTTTAAGTGTTTCCTATGTACAATTGTTGGAGATAGTACCCGCACTTTAATTATAAGAATTTTATATTCTTGTTGTGCGGGTGTAAATAAATAAATTATAAACTAAAAAAAAAAATAAAAAATTCGGCCGGGCCGAATCTTATCTACCCTTCACCATCGATCGCATTTGTCGAGTTCTTTTCCTCTTCTCTTTTTAAGCAAACAAAGGACAAAAGAAAATAATTGCTATAATATTGGAGCTATATCAAGTTATGGTCCGATTTAGACCATAATTGAATTGAATGTTGAAGTCCATAGTAATGCCAGCTAATTCGAGTAAGAATTGCTCCCTTTAGAGGCTCAAGAAGTAAAATAGAGAGATCGGTTTATATGGGAGCTGTATCAGGCTATAAACCGATTCGTACCATATTTGACAGGTATATTGAAGGTTATGGGTGAAGCCGTTGTAAAAAATTTCAGCCAAATCGGATAATAATTACGCCCTCTGGAGGCTCAAGAAGTTAAAATCCCAGATCGGTTTATATGACAGCTGTATCAGGCTATAGATCAATTTGAATCAATTTTGGCACAGTTAATCAAGGTCTTAACGAAACATGTCGTGCAAAATTTCAGCCAAATCGGATAGGAATTGCGCCCTCTAAACTCTCAAGAAGTCTAGACCCCAGATCGGTTTTTATGACAGCTATATCAGGTTATAGACCGATTTCAATCATACTAAGCACAGTTGTTGGAAGTCATAATGAAACACCTCACAAAATCACCTCCAAATCGGATAAGTATTGCGCTCAAGAAGTTAAGATCCAAGATCGGTTTATATAGCAGCTATATATATATAACGAAATATGTCGTGCAAAATTTCAGCCAAATCGGATAGGAATTGCGCCCTCTAGACGTTCAAGAAGTCTAGACCCCAGATCGGTTTTTATGACAGCTATATCAGGTTATAGACCGATTTCAATCATACTAAGCACAGTTGTTGGAAGTCATAATGAAACACCTCACAAAATCACCGCCAAATCGGATAAGTATTGCGCTCAAGAAGTCAAGATCCAAGATCGGTTTATATAGCAGCTATATATATATATATATAACGAAACATGTCGTGCAAAATTTCAGCCAAATCGGATAGGAATTGCGCCCTCTAGACGCTCAAGAAGTCTAGACCCCAGATCGGTTTTTATGACAGCTATATCAGGTTATAGACCGATTTCAATCATACTAAGCACAGTTGTTGGAAGTCATAATGAAACACCTCACAAAATCACCGCCAAATCGGATAAGTATTGCGATCAAGAAGTCAAGATCCAAGATCGGTTTATATAGCAGCTATATCAAAACATGGACCGATATAGCACATTTAAAATCCCAACCGACCTACACTAATAAGAAGTATTTGCGCCAAAATTCAAGCGGCTATCTTTACTCCTTCGAAAGTTAGCGTGCTTTCGACAGACAGACGGACGGACGAACGGGCAGACATGCCTAGATCGACTTCAAATATCATGACGATCAAGAATATATAAACTTTATGGGGTCTTAGACGAATATTTCGAGGAGTTACAAACAGGATGACGAAATTAGTATCTCTCTTTTTATCTCTACATAAAATGTATTTTTTTTTTGCTATAATTTTAAAGTTAAACAAATTCATTGTTTAACTTCAAAATTAAATGGATAAATGCCAAATGCAACAAACTGGATTACATTGTAGAATGCCAAACATGGTATTTATAAATATATTGGGTTTCCCAAAAAGTAATTGCGGATTATTCATATAGTCGGCGTTGACAAATTTTTTCACAGCTTGTGACTCTGTAATTGCATTCTTTCTTCTGTCAGTTATCACCTGTTACCTTTAGCTTGCTTTAGAAAAAAAGTGTAAAAAATTAATTAAAAAATATATTTGATTAAAGTTCATTCTAAGTTTTATTAAAAATGCATTTACTTTCTTTTAAAAAATCCGCAATTACTTTTTGGGCAACCCAATTTATTAATGATATCATCTTTTTATACCCTCCACCATAGGATGGGAGGTATACTAATTTCGTCATTCTGTTTGTAACTACTCGAAATATTTGTCTTAGACCCCATGAAGTATATATATTCTTGATCGTCGCGACATTTTATGTCGATCTAGCCATGTTCGTCCGTCCGTCTGTCTGTCGAAAGCACGCTATCTTCCGAAGGAGTAAAGCTAGCCGCTTGAAATTTTGCACAAATACTTCTATTAGTGTAGGTCGGTTGGTATTGTAAATGGGCCATATCGGTCCATGTTTTGATATAGCTGCCATATAAACCTATCTTGGGTCTTGACTTTTTGAGCCTCTAAAGTGCGCAATTCTTATCCGATTGGAATGAAATTTTGCACGACGTGTTTCGTTATGATATCCAACAATTGCGCTAAGTGTGGTTCAAATCGGTCCATAACCTGATATAGCTGCCATATAAACCGATCTGGAATTTTGACTTCTTGAGCCTCTAGAGGCCGCAATTATTATCTGATTTGCCTGAAATTTCGTACGACGGATTCTCTCATGACCTTCTACATACGTGTTTATTATGGTCTGAATCGGTCTATAGAACGATATAGCTCCCATATAAATTTATCTCTCTATTTTACTTCTTGAGCCCCCAAAGGGCGCAATTCTTATTCGAATTGGCTGACATTTTACACAGGTCTCCAACATATAATTTAATTGTGGTCCAAACCGGACCATATCCTTTTTTGCCTAAGAAGAGATGCCGGGAAAAGCACTCGACAAATGCGATCCATGGTGCAGGGTATATAAGATTCGGCCCGGCCGAACTTAGCACGCTTTTACTTGTTTTTACATATTTTGTTATCCATATATAGATTTGGGCGCTATGGATGCAAAATAAAATATGTATATCTAGATTTCGTGGATTCATGTTTGAATTGTTGAGTGGAGCGGACGTTTTGTTATTTCGCTCCGAAAACTTTCCCGTAACTCGTAATAGGTCATTATTTTTGCAAGAAAAATTTAAGTCACTCAGGGATGGCTGCGATAGATATCCATTAGGCGGTTGATGATCTGCGTTTATTTCCAGTGGAGCAACAGATCTAGAGCCCGGGAGCAGGTTTAGAATGGACTCCAAAGACGCAACAGCTGCGGTGGTGGTATAAAGTCTCACCATGTTGTCTGCTATTGAAACCTCGACTGGTGGAGCGGCTGCTCCAGGGTCCACTAGCCGACAGACGACTGGTGAGCATAAGCTTTTGGCGAAGACACCTGGTTCGAGTCTAAAGGAGAGTGACTCCCTTAATTGGGTTCTGGGATTCGCTGCACAGGCTACCTCAACGACTACTGAACCGCCGTTTCCGCCAGTGACAGCATCCGAAAGACTGTGGTCACCTGGAAGGCATCCCATGCCTAAAAGAACTAAGAACAATAGTAGGATGGGTCCAAGAACCTTTGCTAATGTCGCTAGAGATAGTTTGGTGATGACAGTTGTAGACAAGAGAGAAGAAAAGGGAGAGAAGAAAAGGAAAAGGTCAGTGGACTGTTATCAGTATACACCGATGTCCTTGCGGAATCTCCTGGGTCTCCTCTAGTTTTTGACGATGCAGGCTGGTATCGTTACAGACTAATTGATTTCGGGGATCAACGGTCAATTGAAATGTATCGTGATACGCTAAAAAAGATTGGTGAGATCTGACCATGTGCAGCACTAGATTTAGTCAAGAGGGAAGATATTCCTTCTCGACCAATGGCGCATACTTGGATACCTCAGATCCTTTCAACAACCAACTTGAAGATTGGATGTGGCTGCATGACCGCAGTCATGCAGTATTCCTACTAAACTCCGTCTGCCGCAGACCGCAACAAATCTGAAGGATTGTGTCCTACGGATTCAACAAGTTGAAACTGAAGGTTTATAGAAGTGATGGGGAGACAACTCAGGCTAACACAATAGTGGTGGAAGTTCTGAATGCTGACTATGATCCGGTTTCTACAGATAAATCTCCACCATTGTAAGTCCGCTTCAGGGGCACTAAATGTCCTCCTGATGGCAGGGGGATTTGACGTGGTTCTTATCCAGGAACCATAGGTGTGTGGAGGAATGGTTAGTGCACTAAGAATTTCAGGATATAAACTACTCACGGGTACGGGGAGTTGGAGACACAAAGCCTGTATTCACGCAAAGAGTAGTCTCAACGTTTTTCTTCTTCCATCGCTAATTACTGAAGATTTAGTAGTAGCAGGATTGAAATAAATAAGTCTCATTACAGGCTGGCTTAACTTTATATGGCACACGATTCAGAGATGCCGCCTTCAAACCTTCAGTCGCTGGTTGAAGAAGTTTCTGTAGGGAGGAAGAGCCTCATCGTGAGAAGTGATGCTAATGCACACCACCAGATATGGGGAAGTTCACATGTCAACGAAAGGGGTGAGCTGCTTATCGAATATATTATAACTTGCAATCTGGCGATTTGTAATAAAGGGGATAAACCGTCCTTTATTACCAGGAACAGACAGGAGGTACTAGATATTACCTTTGTTTCGGAAGATATAAGTGGAAGAATATACGACTGGGATGTGTTGAATGACCGCAGCTTCTCTGATTATCGTAATATTAGTTTCAGCCTTGGAGAAAATTCTGCAGTAATGGTCCCTCGGGTAAACAGAAGAAAGGCGGATTGGGATAAATTTCGGCATAATTTCTGCACGTCTATCCCTTCTAGACCAGAAAAGAAAGTGGAAACTGCGGAGGACATAGACATAATGGTCAAGCGGATCACGAAGGCCCGGAATGACTCGCTTGTGTCAGCATGTCCTAGTGCCAAGGCAAGGTGCAACCAGTGACCGCCATGGTGGACCCCAGAGCTGGCTGGTCTAAGGATGGACTGTAGAAAACTCTTCAACAGAGCAAAAGCCACAAGATTACCACACGATTGGGACATCTCTAAGGCAGAGTTAGGAAAATATAAGGGCGAGCTGAGAAAGGCTCAACAAAAATCTTGGGTAGAATTCGGCACATCCTTGGAGGATCCTTGTGCTGGACAGGAAGTTGAACTTCAAACCCAACGTTTTTGAAAGGACAAGAAAGGCAACTCTTGCCCTATATACCTGCAAAAGAGCCACTGGCAAAAGTTGGAGATTTAGACCGCGTGTCATGCATTGGGTATATACTGCAATTGTCAGACCTGTTATGCTATATGGTGTTGTGGTCTGGTGGACGGCACTTCAAAAATCCACCTACTGCTCATCACTTAACCGGATCTAAAGGATGGCTTGTTTGTGCATCACAGCCACACTGAGGACGATACCATCTGATGCTCTGAATTTAATGATACATCTTATGCCTCTGGACATTATAGCTACCCAAATTGCAGCGACCACTGCCGTGAGGTTAAGGGAGCTTTCTCATTGGTCATGTGGCAGCTACGGACACTGTGCTGTACTTGATGCAATATCCGATGTTGCAGGCAGTGTAGATTACACCCTACCTAAGCAGCATTTTGATAAAAAGTACTGTACCACTATTCCTGATAGAACCATATATATCATATCGTAATAAGTACCTGTTTTACATGGAAATTTCTAAGCGGTTGGTCGTATGCGTCTGTTTCCAGTGGAGAGGCTGATTGAAAGCTTGGGAGTAGGGTTAGAATGGACTTCAAAAGCCAACGGCTGCGGTAGATGTATGAGACCCTTGTTAAGGTCTCATACATCTTCCGTCAGTGCAATACTGACATAACGACTGGTGGAGTAGCTGAACCTGGCTTCAATAGGCGACTGATCTCCGTAGGCTTTTGACAGATACCCCTGATTCGGCCAGTCTCATTTTTGCATACCTGCCATTTGAAGAAGAAGGTGCGTATTAGATAATTGCACAAGACTACACCTATCTCAAAGCAATCAATCGTTGGGCAATTTTGCCGAGACCCATTTGTGAGTGTAAACAAGTAAAAGCGTGCTAATTTCGGCAGGGCCGAATCTTATATACCCTCCACCATGGATCGCATTTGTCGAGTTCTTTTCCCGGCATCTCTTGTTAGGCAAAACAAGTAAAAGCGTGCTAAGTTCGGCCGGGCCGAATCTTATATACCCTCCATCATGGATAGCATTTGTCGAGTTCTTTTCCCGGCATCTCTTCTTAGGCAAAACAAGGAAATAAGAAAAGATTTGCTCTGCTATTAGAGCGATATCAAGATATGGTCCGGTTTGAACCACAATTAAATTATATGTTGGAGACCTGTGTAAAATGTCAGCCAATTCGAATAAGAATTGCGCCCTTTGGGGGCTCAAGAAATAAAATAGAGAGATCGATTTATATGGGAGCTGTATCGGGCTATACACCGATTCAGACCATAATAAACACGTATATTGATGGTCATGAGAGGATCCGTCCTACAATTTCAGGCAAATCGGATAATAATTACGACCTCTAGAGGCTCAAGAAGTCAAGATCCCAGATCGGTTTATATGGCAGCTATATCAGGTTATGAACCGATTTGAACCTTATTTGACACAGTTGTTGGATATCATAACAAAATACCATGTGCAAAATTTCATTCCAATCGGATAAGAATTGCGCCCTCTAGAGGCTCAAGAAGTCAAGACCCAAGATCGGTCTATATGACAGCATTATCAGGTAATGGACCGATTTGAACCATACTTGGCACAGTTGGATATTATAACAAAACACGTCGTGCAAAATTTCACTCCAATCGGATAAGAATTGCGCACTCTAGAGACCCAAGAAGTCAAGACCCAAGATCTGTTTATATGGCAGCTATATCAAAACATGGACCGATATGGCCCATTTACAATACCAATCGACCTACACTAATAAGAAGTATTTGTGCAAAATTTCAAGCGGCCAGCTTTACTCCTTCGGAAGTTAGCGTGCTTTCGACAGACAGAGGGACGGACGGACATGGCAAGATCGACATAAAATGTCGCGACGATCAAGAATATATATACTTTATGGGATCTCAGACGAATATTTCGAGAAGTTACAAACAGAATGACGAAATTAGTATAACCCCCATTCTATGGTGGTGGGTATAAAAATTACACATGAGTGAGTCTACTTTGTTTTTGCAAACACACTGAAGTCACTATTCTGTTGCTATCGTACGCACCACACTCAACGACAACAAACACGAAGCCTTAAGCAAAAGCAACAAGCCTTAAAGGTGCCATCACACTATATGTTCTTGTCTTGTGATATATAAAATTTTGGTATTGTTAAAGTTGCACACATAGTGTAATACGAATGACACTAACACATGAAAACCCCTTTTCAAAATAGCGATGTAAATTAAATTAACTTTAACAAAAATGACGAATCGTATGTAAATTGGCAATTTTGACACACATAATGAAATACCAATGATACATTAAAACTGGCTTGTCATAAGACAATAACATATAGTCTGATAACACCTCAAGCAAATTAAGTTGCTGCAGTTGAAGCAACTCACTATGTATAAAAGTAGTAACGAGTAAACGGTTGGTCTGATCGGTACGGAATGTTCTATTGGTAGAGGAGGACATCAACTTTCAGTAAAAAATTGTTGTTGGCCCCATAGTTAACACAGGTTGAAATTTATGGTGTTGTAGTTGTGCACTTTTCATCTCCCTTCTGAAGGATATAATTATAGAAGTACTTAACTGACATAAATGATTTATTTCGCATATTAATTAATCCTATATATAAAAATTCCTTATAGACTCAGAAACGGCTGAACCGATTTTCTTGAGTAACCTACTTTCCAGTGATGAAAATAGGTTACTAAATTCTTTGATATATTAAGGGGGGGCGGACCCTCCCCCTTACCCAGATCTCGAAGATGGGTGGTGCGATTTAAGCGAAATTTTGTGTGCTTTCATATAGTACCCTAAAAATAAAAAAATTGGTATCCAAATTTCGTATGGGGTACCTAGGAAGCCGCTCCACCTTAAAACCCACAAAACAATATATGGGACTCAAATGAAAGGTATTTAGGATAAGAAAACGTATATGATATCCACTGGTCGGACTAAGTGTTAGGGGGACCACCCCAACCCCCAAAACACCCCTTAATCGGACATATTTACCGACAATGGCAATATGGGGCTCAAATAAAGGTATTTACGAGAAGAATACGAATCTAATATCCAAAGGTGTGACCACGTTTCTGGGGGTCCATCCCTTCCCCAAAACTCCCCCCAAACAGGACTTATTTACTGACCATGGGAATATGAGGCTTATATAAAAGGTATTTGAGTGTAGAATACGAATATGATATCCAAATATGGGACCAAGTGCTTGGGGGCCGCCTCTCCCCAAAAAATACCCCAAAGGGGACACATTTACGACCATAGCAATATGGGGCTCAAATGAAAGGCCTTTGGGAGTAAAGCACCAATCTGAAATCAATATTTGGGAAAAGTGTCTATGGGGCCACCCCACAACACCACCCAAATAGGAAGTATTTGCTGACAATTGCAATATGAGGCTCAAATAAGAGAATTTTTAAAGTGGAACACGAATACGATATATATTTTCAAGCCCAACTCACTTAGTGGCCGCCCATCCCCCAAAACACCCCCAAGCCAGTCAAGGTATTTGGGAGTAGACCACGTATCTGATATCAACATTAGGGACCAACTGTCTAGAGGACGTCCCACCACCATACCAACCCCCAAATAGGACATATTTGCTCACCAAGACAATTTGGGTCTTAAAGGGAGTGCAGTAAATATTTATAGTTTTTGGGCCAATATCCCAAACCAGACATATTTGCTGACTTTTGCAATAAAGAGTTTAAATGAGATTAGAAAACGAATTTGATATCCAATTTTGAGGCCAATGGGGTTCAAATAAATGATATATAGATATATGATGATAGAGCACGTTGCTGATATATTTTCCGGGCGTGGGGATTTTCCAATTCCCAAAACACCACTAAATCGGGCATATTTACCGACCATGTTAATGTGGAGCTGAAATGAAAGGTATTGGGGGGTAGAGCAAGAATTGATACCCATTTTCGGAACCAATTTTCTGGGGGTCTACCCTTTTCCCAAAATACCCAACAAACAGCAATTTATTACTGACCATCTCAATATGGGGCTCAAATAAAGGTAATTGGGAGTAGAATACGAATTTGATAACCGATTTTGGGGCCATGTGTTTGGGGACGCCTCAGCGTGCAAACTCCCCTTAAACTAATGGTAATATGGGGTTTAAATAAATGGTATTTGGGAGAAGAGCACGATGCTGATATTTTTTTAGGGCCAAGTGTCTGGGGGACCACCTCACGAATGCGAATATTGGGCTGAAGTAATGTATTTTAAGAATGGAATACACCTTACATTCAAACTTAAATTCATAAACCAATAAAGATCATTTGAGATTCAGATAAAGGCACTTATATTGTTAAACTGTTAGTCAAGCGATATACTATTTTCGTAGTATGGTATTTTTCTAAAAGCTCTTTAATTGGTAAAAATAGATATTCAAAGGGAAATTTTGCTCCATATAAAATAAAAAGAAGGCGCAGCGGAGCGGGCCCGGTTCAGCTAGTTTAACATAAAGATCAAAATGGAAATTAAAAACGACTACCATGACTAATTTAACTTCTCGTGGGATTGGCAGACGGTAAGTGTGTCCTGTTGGAGTTTTTGTTTTGAGGGTGCGATGTCCCCTCAGACAGGTTATAAAAACCTTTCCTTTAACATCTATATTGTTTCAAACTAAAAATATGTCCTTTTACTCGTAAGTGGTTTTAGGGGTTGGGGCGGCCCCTGTTACTTGCTCATTGACATCCATTTTAGATTCGTACTCTTCTTCCAAAAACCATTCACTTTTCCCCATATTATCCATATCCATTAAAATGTCTTGTTGACTCTTTTTTTTCTTTTTCGAATTGAGTCACCAGAGTCTTGAGAAGTTTTCTAGGCCAGTTTTATATTAGACCAGCACAATCAAGCACGCCGCTGTGCCTTCACACAGAATAACATTTTTCTTGTCTGTATCTTGACTTCAAAAAAATTCCACATTGTTGGCATGCATAACATTCCAATAACTTTCGGTTGAATACAGCGAATATTTCTCAAAATTGTGCAGACGCACGGGCACTTAGCCAAATTTTTTTTTCATTTTCATTTATTATTTGTAGTAATCGAACCCCTCTCCTAAATTTAAGCCCCATATTGTTATTATAGGGTTATAGGTCCGTTTGGTGGAAATTGGCCATTTCAGGTGCTTACCGTAATTATTGTTTAAAGTTTTACATGTGGACGGAACAAATTTTGACCCTACTGCCATATACGCTTAATTTGAATATCGTATTGCCATTATTGGGCTACATGTCGACTTAGGTATAAGACGGACTATCAACCACTTTTTAAATGTTTTAATATTATACAATATTTGTACTCTAGTCCTCAGACCCTTTCCTTTATATATTAAATTTTTTAAATGGGCAACAGATCCTTTCGGCCAACCATCTTGAGATGGTTGGCCCAAAATTTCGATGTTAATTTCCTACTCTATTCTCAAATAACTTGAAATCTCAAATACCAGATCGCGCTACATCCTGCTTTAGGTTGTTCAGTGGCAGGCAGTTCCTCACACAACCCCCTTCTGATATTAAAATATTACTTACTTCCTTAAATTGGCTATGACAGAACATTTCTCCCATTAGCCGAACGTAGAGTAGCGTTCGAAGCCACTCGATCTTCTGCGCTCTTCTAAAATCTCTGACACCAAGTTTTGAGGTGTCTCCCACCACTTGATCTTTCCATCGGGCTCTTGGTCGTCTGGGATTGCGTTAAAATATGCACTATTTTCATCACATGATAATTTTAAACTATCTGAATATTACAAGTAAATCTATTGGGTTGCCCAAAAAGTAATTGCGGATTTTTCATATAGTCGGCGTTGACAAATTTTTTCACAGCTTGTGACTCTGTAATTGTATTCTTTCTTCTGTGAGTTATCAGCTGTTACTTTTAGCTTGCTTTAGAAAAAAAAGTGTAAAAAAAGTATATTTGATTAAAGTTCATTCTTAAAAATGCATTTACTTTCTTTTAAAAAATCCGCAATTACTTTTTGGGCAACCTAAGTATATACGAACATAGAGACATACAAAAAGATATTGGTTTTTACCTTAAAACTGGAACTATCACATAATGTAAGCAAAACTACTGCACCTTCTTTTTATACTCTCCACCATAGGATGAGGGTGTACTAATTTCGTCATTCTGTTTGTAACACCTCGAAATATGCGTCTAAGACCCCATAAAGTATATATATTCTTGATCGTCGTGAAATTTTGAGTCGAACTAGCCATGCCTGTCCGTCCGTCCGTCAGTTTGTCGAAAGCACGCTAACTTTTGAAGGAGTAAAGCTAACCGCTTGAAATTTTGCACAAATACTTCTTATTGGTGTAGGTCGGTTGGGATTTTAAATGGGCCAAATCGGTTCATGTTTTGATATAGCTGCCATTTAAACCGATCTTGGGTCTTGACTTCTTGAGCCTCTAGAGAGCGCAATTCTCGTCCGATTTGACTGAAACTTTGCACGTAGTGTTTTGTTATGACTTTCAAATACTGCGTTAAGCATGGTCTAAATCGTTTCATAACCTGGTATAGCTGCCATATAAACCGATATTGGGTCTTGAATTCTTGAGCTTTTAGAAGGCGCAATTTTTGTCCGATTTGGCAAAAATTTTGAATGAGGTGTTTTGATATGACTTCCAAAAACTGTGACAAGTATGGCGCAAATCGGTACACAACCTGATATAGCTGCCACATAAATTGATCTGGAATCTTGACTTCTTGAGCCACTAGAGAACGCAATTCTCATCCGATTTGGCACAAATTTTGTACAACGGCTTCTCCCATGGCCTTTAATATACATGTGCACCCTATAGCTTGATACAGCTCCCATATTAACCGATCTCCCGATTTAGCTTTTTGAGCCCCGAATCGGACTATAACTTGATGTAGCTTCTCCTCTATCCTAATACATTATTTTTTGTTAGCCTAAAAAGAGATACTGCGCAAAGAACTCGACAGATTCGAACCTTGGTGGAGGGTATATAAGATTCGGCCCGGCTGAACCTAACATGCTCTTACTTGTTTTAGCTCTCCACCAACTATTTCATTCATTATGCATAGTATGGCCGCACAATTAGTTTCTTTGACACCTTTTAATGTTTACCTCAATGCTAAAATTAGCGCCGTTCCAAAGATGTATTTAACCGTTGCCAGCATTTTAAAATGCAAACGTTATTGTCCATAGCCGCAGCTTAAGTTACTGACTGACCTTCATGCCAAAGAACACCACGTAGGGCCACACATTCGCTCGCACATACCTCTCGCACTCTCACCACTAACACTCAGACCCATGGCTTTGCATTCACACAAATAACGGATATTTAAGTAGAAAGCAACAACAATTTGCTGTGTTTCTGCTTCTTTTTCCCTTATTATTGAAAGTTAATTCCTCATTTTCATATATTTTCGCCTCGCAAAATTAATTCTCATATATATTCTGAACATCTCTGGAAAAATATCTTTCGATGCATGCCAATTTCATTTAAATTCAGCGGTTTGCCGCAATATGTACCCAAAGTCTCTCTTATAAAGCCAACCAACTGCATAAGACCTCTAGTTATAAAATGTTTTGTATTGTTGTACAGCCTCGCAAGACATATACAATCAACAACAACATAAATGCAAATGCCTCGCACGCCGAAGGCGGTCCTTGATAAATTGGCCGACCTACACGCCAAGTAGGGCCACACATATCACACCTCACACCTCACAACACCCTCACCTAAATAGTGATTCTCTTTGTCACGCACCATTTGTTTCTCCTACTCTCACCACTAATACAATCATCTATGGTTTTGCATTCACACCCATAACGAATGCTTTAAAAAAAAAACAACAAGAATTTGCTGTGTTTTCATACTTCTTCTTCCTTTATTAAAAATTAATTTCACATTTTCATGGCTTTTTTTAAGAAAAATTAATTTCCATATAAATGTTCCGCTTCTCTGAGAAAACTGACTTTCGATTGATGTCAATTTCACTAAAATCCATTCTGTCGTTTGTACGTTATACGTACTATAAAATCGCCTTTATAAAACCTTTGGGCGTTTAATAAAAATGTCATATAAAATTTTAGAAAATATATTGTGTACCATGGGAACGTACCTAAAAACCTTTAGTTTTTCTGTGTCACTTCGTTAAGTGATTTTATGACGCCAAATGTAGAGAAAACGCGTTTTCGTAGATTTTCGGTCTAAAACGGGCATAACTTTTTTGTTTCACAGCTATGATTTTTACCTTTTGAAGGTCACAACAGTATCTTTCAAAAAAGGTATGTTTCGTTTAAATGGGTGAACAAAACACAGAAAACACAAAACAATACTTTCCTCTGTCTCTTTTCTATTTAAAAGGTATCAAAGAATAACCCATATATATATATATATATATATATATATATATATATATATATATATATATATATATATATATATATATATATATATATATATATATATATATATATATATATATATATATATATATATATATATATATATATATATATATATATATATATATATATATATATATATATATATATATATATATATATATATATATATATATATATATATATATATATATATATATATATATATATATATATATATATATGTTAGCATGTCCGCCTATGATGCTGAACGCCTGTGTTCGAATCCTGGCGAGACCATCAGAAAAAAAATTTTTCACCGATGGTTTTCCCCTCCTAATGCTGACAACATTTGTGAGGTACTATGCCATGTAAAACTTCTCTCCAAAGAGCTGTCGCACTGCGGCACCCCCTTCCGACTCGGCTATAAAAAAGAGGCCCCTTCTCATTGAGCTTAAACTTGAATCGGACTGCACTCATTGATATATCAGAAGTTTGCCCCCGTTCCTTAGTGGAATGTTCATTGGCAAAAATTTGCATTTCCATATATATATAGGTGATGGTGACCGGAGACATGCAGTATTTTATATATTCAGAGCAAACAACATTTTGGAAAGGACAAAAAAGGCAACTCTTTTCCTATACACCTGCAAGAGAGCTATTGGCAAAAGTTGGGGGTTTAAACTGTGTTTCATCCACTGGATACATACTGCAGTTGTCAGACCTATAATGCTATATGGTGTTGTGGTCTGGTGGACGGCGCTTCAAAAATCCACTCACTGTACTCAGCCGGATCCAAAAGATGACTTGTTTGTGCATCACATTCCCAATTACGACGACACCATCTGATGTACTGAATTTAATGCTACACCTAATACCTCTGAACGTTGTAGCTAAACAAAGTGCTAGGACCACTGCTGTCTGTGAGGTTAAGGGAGCTTTCTCTTTAGTCGTACGGCGTCTACGGCCACCATTCCTGATGTGGATTACATACTGCCTGAGCCACTATAAGAAGTAATAATAAGAAGTAGTATAACTCTATTCCTGATAGAACCGATTGAAACTACAATATCACTGGTAAAAGAAGTTAAATAGACGTCTATACGGATGGTTCCAAACTAGACGACCAGGTGGGTTTTTGGAGAAGAATTCGAATTGGTCATATCGGGAAGGTAACTCGACCACTGCAGTGTGTACCAAGCGGAGGTCTTTGCAAATAAGTATTTGGTGGAATGGCTTAGATGAAATGTCATAACGACGATTGGCATATATATCATCTCTGACAGCCAGGCAGCTATTAACCCTTTGAGGACGAATGGGACATATATGTCCCATTTTGTATGTCTTCTCTAACAATAAATTTTTATATACATCGATTTGATGATATACTTCTCCTTTTACACTTGCTACACTGATGGGACATATGTGTCCCATTCATCCTCAAATGTGAATAAAAGGGTAAAATTATGTTTTCAACATTTTTGGATACATTTATTTCTTAAAAACACAAACAACAAGTGTAGTTAATAGACAAAACAATAAAATATCCTAAATAAGATCACCTAAGCGTTTAACATGGATTTTTGTTGAAATAGCCATCATTTCAGTAGCTAACACAATTTCAAGGAAATTCTTAAAAAAAACAGTATTAGTGTTTAATTTTGGAGTTTGAAAGTGAGTTTTGCAATGGGATGTTTAGATGCCGGTTTCCTTTATTTTATGAAGAATAATAGAGCTGTTGAAAAAATACAGCTCAAACCCAATATCTGTCGGTCCAGTCGTCATTTTTAATATTATTAATATTATTGACTTTCCAAGGCCAAAATTTAAGGTGGAATTTTTTTTATACTCACCTCCATAGGATGTGGAGCAAATTTTTACTCGTCACGTTATGTTATGTATTCTTGATCCTTTTCACATTCTAAGTCCTTCTGTCTGTCGAAATTAGGATAGCGTACGGGAAATAAAGTTAACCGCCTTTTGCTCTTTCTTACTGGTTTAAAATAGGATAAGAGGAGGGTCCGCCCATTAAAGTTTGGATGTTAGATCTAAACCACATTAGATCTACATATTGATATAGTGGGTATATATGTGTGGTTTAGGAAAAGTTTATGAGGTGAAGCGTCCCTGAAACACTTGGCCATGAAAGGATACAGATTTGAGCCCCTTTTTGCCATAATCCACAAATATGTCCAGTTTAAGGGGTATGTAGGGTAGAGCGGTCACCCAAGCACGTAGCCCTGAAGATATTAGCATCGAGCTCTACTCTCAAATTTCTTTTATTTGATTTCTACTATCAATTGCCAAAGTAGGCACACATGGCCGGTTTGAAAGAAGGCGTTTAGGGGGCGGTCCCTGAAGTAATATCAGCATCGAGCTAGAGCACGGTTTTGACTGAGCACCATAATGTCATGTATTGAAGGTGGCGATCAAGATATTCAGGGCTACGGGTCTCGTTCATATCCACATTATTTTTTTGTACTTGTTATCAACATTCAAAATAATATTTCAAGCTACCATTTGGGATACCGCATTTTTATACCCTCCACCATAAGATGGGGGGTATACTAATTTCGTCATTCTGTTTGTAACTACTCGAAATATTCGTCTGAGACCCCATAAAGTATATATATTCTTGATCGTCGTGAAATTTTATGTCGATCTAGCCATGTCCGTCCGTCTGTCCGTCCGTCCGTCCGTCCGTCTGTCTGTCGAAAGCACGCTAACTTCCGAAGGAATAAAGCTAGCCGCTTGAAATTTTGTACAAATACTTCTTATTAGTGTAGGTCGGTTGGTATTGTAAATGGGCCATATCGGTCCATGTTTTGATATAGCTGCCATATAAACCGATCTAGGGTCTTGACTTCTTGAGCCTCTAGAGTGCGTAATTCTTATCCGATTGAAATGAAATTTTGCACGACGTGTTTTGTTATGATATCCAACAGCTTTGCTGAGTCAGGTTCAAATCGGTCCATCTTTTGATATAGCTGCCATATAAACCGATCTTGGGTCTTGACTTCTTGAGCCTCTGGAGTGCGCAATTCTTATCCGATTGGAATGAAATTTTGCACGACGTGTTTTGTTATGATATCCAACAACTGTGCCAAGTACGGTTCAAATCTTTTAATAACCTGATATAGCTGCCATATAAACCGATCTGGGATCTTGACTTCTTGAGCCTCTAGAGGGCACAATTCTTATCCGATTTGAATGAGTTTTTGCACGAAGTATGTCGTCATGATATCCAACAACTGTGCCAAGTATGGTTCAAATCGGTCAATAACCTGATATAGCTGTCATATAAACAGATCTGGGGATTTGACTTCTTGAGCTTCTAGAGGGCGCAATTCCTATCCGATTTGGCTGAAATTTTGCATGACGTATTTTATTTTTACTTTCAACAACTGTGTCAAATAAGGTTCAAATCGGTTCATAACCTGATACAGCTGCCATATAAACCGATCTGGGATCTTGACTTCTTGACCCCTAGAGGTCGCAATTATTATCCGATATGCCTGAAATTTTGTACTATGGATTCTCTCATGACCATCAACAAACGTGTTTATTATGTTCTGAATCGGTCTATAGCCCGATACAGATCCCATATAAATCGTTCTCTCTATTTTACTTCGTGAGCCCCAATGGGCGCAATTCTTATACGAATTGGCTGAAATTTTACACAGGTTTCCAACATATAATTTAATTGTGGTCCGAACCGGGCCATATCTTGATATCGTTTTAATAGCAGAGCAACTCTTTCTTATATCCTTTTTAGCCTAAGAAGAGATGCCGGGAAAACAACTCGACAAATGCGATCCATGGTGGAGGGTATATAAGATTCGGCCCGGCCGAACTTAGCACGCTTTTACTTGTTAAAGATAAGCAGGTCATCCTTATTGCATCCCAATTTGAAGGTAAATTGTATCCTATTCTATCCTGTTCGGCCTTCATATATTATTTTTAATTCCTTTTTTGGGTAGGACGTGGAGGAGGTTTGCCCTCTGATATGTTCTTTCATTTGAGTACAATATATTCTCGGTCATCCTTCATGACATGAGGAGACGGACGGTGCTCTCTAGGCTTAGACGCCTCAGACACCAAGGAATAAATTTTTAAATCAGCATTGTACTCTATTTTTAAATACCTTTCAGATATTGTCCCAGTCGGTAAATATGTCCTGCTGAGGGGTTTTAGGTGGGGAGGGTCCTCAGACACTAAAAAATACATTTGTAGTCAGATTTGTATTATATTTCTAAATATCTTTCATTTGATATCCATATTGCCCAAAGCGGTTAAAGTGTCCTGTTTGGTGGTGTTTTGGAGGACCCCCGGACATATAGGGTGAAATTTGTATACCAAGTTCGGACGCTACTCTTAAATACCTTTCGTTTGATATCCCAATCGGTAAATATGTCCGTCCGGGTGGGTTTTGGGATGGGGCCATAAGGTGACATGCAAAATTTCGCTTAAATCGGTGCACCCATCTCCGGGATCTGGAGTTATTGAAAATGGAGGCATGGGGGAGGGTCCACCCCCCCTTCGGACACCAAAAAATTTAGTACCCTATTTTCACCGGGGGCTTAAACTCTACCATCTGTGAACCTTTCATGAAAATCGGTTGAGCCGATTTTGAGTCTATACGGAACAGACAAACAAACTAACAAACAAACAAATAATCAAATAATCAAACAAACAAACAAAGCGCAACAATTTCATCTTCTTATATATAAAACTCAATCTGTGTTTGTTTGTATGTTTGTTTCTTTGTTTCGTATAGACTCAAAAACGGCTAAACCGATTACATTGAAATTTTCACAGATTGTGTAGGTAGGTCCATAGGCAATATAATTTTTTGATATCGGAAGGGGGGCGGACCCTCCCCCTTACACCAAAAGTACTACCCAAAAATAAAAGTGGACCGATTGGGACAGTATGGGATTCAAATGAAAGGTATTCAAGAGTAGAGTACGAATTTCATAATAAAAGTTGGGTCCAAGTTCCTGGAGGGCCACCCAAAACCCCTTAAAATAGGTTTATTTGACGATCATGAAAATATGGGACTCAAATGAAGGGTATTCGGGAGTAGATTACGAATATGGTCAGAAACAGGGAATAGGCTTTATATTGGGTTGCCCAAGAAGTAATTGCGTATTTTTTAAAAGAAAGTAAATGCATTTTTATTAAAACTTAGAATGAACTTTAATCAAATATACTCTTTTACACTTTTTTTCTAAAGCAAGCTAAAAGTAACAGCTGATAACTGACAGAAGAAAGAATGCAATTACAGAGTCACAAGCTGTGAAAAAATTTGTCAACGCCGACTATATAAAAAATCCGCAATTACTTTTTGGGCAACCCAATAATTTATTGATAACGGAAGGGAGCGGACCCTCCGCCGTTACTCCAAAAACACCATCCAAAATCAAAAGCGGACTGATTGGGACAATATAGGTATCAAATGAAAGGTATTGGGGAGTAGAATACGAATATGGTACTAAAATTTAGGTCAAAATGCGACTCAAATGTTAAATTTCAGAGCTCTAGTTGAATCCATAAAGGAAATTAAGAAATGGTATCAAATACGGTACTGAACGTACGTTTCTTCTGTTTCCATTTCCAGTACCATTTTTAAACCCTCCATCATGGGATGGGGGTATACTTATTTCGTCCTTTTGTTTGTAACACCTCGAAATATGTGATATGAAGTATGTATATTTTTGATCGTCATGTCATTTAAAGTCGATCTAGCTATGGTCTAAATGGGCCAAATCGGTCCATGTTTTGATATAGCAGCCATATAAACCGATCTTGGGTCTTGACTTCTTGAGCCTCTAGAGGGCCCAATTCTCGTCCGATTTGACTGAAATTTTGAATGAGGTGTTTTGATATGACTTCCAAAAACTGTGACAAATCGGTTCATAACCTTATATAGCTGCCATATAAGCCGATCTTGGGGCTTGACTTCTTGAGCTTTTTGAAGGCGCAATTTTTACCCGATACCGGGCACGTGGTGTATGGTATCACTTCCAACACTTGTGCGAAGTATAGTCCAAATCAGTACATAAACTGATATATCTGTCATATAAACTAAATAGAGAGCGCAATTCTCATCCGATTTGGCACAAATTTTGCACGGCTTCTCCAATGGCCTTCAACATACGTGTGCAATATGATCTGAATCGATCTATAGCTTGATACAACTCCCATATAAACCGATCTCCCGATTTTGCTTCTTGAGCCCCGAATCGGACTATAACTTGATATAGCTTCTCCTCCTCCGTCCTTATTCATTATTCTTTGTTTGCCTAAAAAGAGATACTGCGCAAAGAACTCGGCAGATGCGATCCATGGTGGAGGGAATATAAGATTCGGCCCGGCCGAACTGAGCACGCTCTTACTTGTTATATATATAGATAGATACCATGTTCAATCGGTCAAATTTAGGTCTATATTTTTTCCGGCGTCTAAGTCATACTGCCATGACAGGTCACTGTCTAGCGACTTTTGTCGAAGCTGTGAGGACGTCGAGGAAGAAGCAATGAAAATTTGACCATGAACATTTCATTAAGGAACAGGGGCAAATACCTCTTCGATTCAAGTTTAAGCTCAATGATAAGGGACCCAATGATAGATAGAATAGATAGATAGAAGGAGATAACCACCGCTGAAAATTTTTTCTGATGTTCTTGCCAGAATTCGAACCCAGGCGTTCTGTGTCTTAGGCGGACACACTCACCCCTATAGAACATCTGCGGTGTATGTTTACAGCAACGACAGTCATTAGGTTCTCATTTCTTTGAGTTGTTGCGCTTTTTAAAGCGATCTGCATGGTTCAACGGTAGGAACTAGAGGATCTTCCTTCTACTTTGAATCTGAAAGCAGGCTGCCACTTTAACCTAGTCCTAGTAGCCACTACAATTTCCATAAAAGATTGGAAATATTTTTATTTCCATTCGGACCATGATTTTATGATCGTTTTGGATCATACTTACTACCCGACATTTGAACCCAAAATTTCAGCAAAATCGGATAAGAATTGCACCCTCTAGAGGCTCACGGTGTACAATCAGGAAATCGGTTTATATCGGGAGTTATATCTAAAAATGTACCGATTCGACCCATTTGCAATCCTAACAGACCTACGTAAGTCATAAGTGTTTGTGGAAAAATTCGAGTTTCGAGCTTTAGTCGTTCAAATGTTAGCATGCTTCGACAGACGGACATGGCTAGGTCGACTTAAAATGTCCAGACGTTCAAAAATATATATACTGAATGGGGTCTTAGACCAATATTTCGAGGTGTTACAAATGGAGTGAATAAAGTTTAACTTAGACTGAAAAAGGCTTCCCTAAAAATTTCCCGCTCCTCCAAAAATAGTCCTGTTCCGTTCAGTTTCGAATCCTTGGTTACAATGACTATTTCTGCAGAATATGTCCACAGCTAGATAATACAGTTCAAATTTATACAGTTTGGAAGTCTAAAAATGTTTAAAAAGGTGAACTATTTTTGCCTTTTTTCGGTCAAAAAAGGTGTTTTCATTAATTAGTCTGTATTGGAAAACATGCTTTGTAGAAGCGCTTGAACAAGGTATGTGAACCCAAAAGGGTGTCATATGTTCTTCTGTTCTCAAATGGACTCAAATTTATTTCAATTCTACCCGACTGTGCATCATGCCATGGGTTGATATCGCACCCAAAAGGCGTAGTGTTAATAATAAAAACAAGTAAAAGCGTGCTAAGTTCGGCCGGGCCGAATCTTATATACCCTCCACCATGGATCGCATATGTCGAGTTCTTTTCCCGGCATCTCTTCTTAGGCAAAAAAAGGATATAAGAAAAGATTTGCTCTGCTATTAGAGCGATATAAAGATATGGTCCGGTTTGGACCACAATTAAATTATATGTTGGAGACCTGTGTAAAATGTCAGCCAATTCGAATAAGAATTGCGCCCTTTGTGGGCTCAAGAAGTAAAATAGAGAGATCGATTTATATGGGAGCTATATCAGGCTATAAACCGATTCAGACCATAATAAACACGTATGTTATTGGTCATGAGAGAATCCGTCGTACAAAATTTCAGGCAAATCGGATAATAATTGCGACCTCTAGAGGCTCAAGAAGTCAAGATCCCAGATCGGTTTATGTGGCAGCTATATCAGGTTATGAACCGATTTAAACCATATTTGGCACAGTTGTTGGATATCATAACAAAATACTACGTGCCAAAATTCATTCCAATTGGATAAGAATTGCGCCCTCTAGAGGCTCAAGAAGTCAAGACCCAAGATCGGTTTATATGACAGCTATATAAGGTTATGGACCGATTTGAACCATACTTGGCACAGTTGTTGGATATCGTAACAGAACACGTCGTGTAAAATTTCATTCCAATCGGATAAGAATTGCGCACTCTAGAGGCTCAAGAAGTCAAGACCCCAGATCGGTGTATATGGCAGCTATATCAGGTTATGGGCCGATTTGAACCATACTTAACACAGTTGTTGGACATAATAACAAAACACGTCGTGCAAAATTTCATTCCAATCGGGCAAGAATTGCACACTCTAGAGGCTCAAGAAGTCAAGACCCAAGATCGGTTTATATGGCAGCTATATCAGGTTATGTACCGATTTGAACCATACTTGGCACAGTTGTTAGATATCATAACAAAACACGTCGTGCCAAAATTCATTCAAATCGGATAAGAATTGCGCACTCTAGAGGCTCAAGAAGTCAAGACCCAAGATCGGTTTATATGGCAGCTATATCAAAACATGGACCGATATGGCCCATTTACAATACCAACCGACCTACACTAATAAGAAGTATTTGTGCAAAATTTCAAGCGGCTAGCTTTACTCCTTCGGAAGTTAGCGTGCTTTCGACAGACAGACGGACGGACGGACGGACGGACGGACAGACGGACGGACATGGCTAGATCGACATAAAATTTCACGACGATCAAGAATATATATACTTTATGGGGTCTCAGACGAATATTTCGAGTAGTTACAATCAGAATGACGAAATTAGTATACCCCCCATCTTATGGTGGAGGGTATAACAAGTAAAATCGTGCTAAGTTCGGCCGGACCGAATCTTATATACCCTCCACCATGGAACGCATTTGTCTAGTTCTTTTCCCGGTATCTTTTTATAAGCAAACAAAGGATTAGGGATGAGAATTAATATGCTATTGGAGCTATATCAAATTATGGATCGATCAGACCATACTTCATTTGGATGTTGGAGACCATAGTATATATTTGGGATTTTCCTGAGTCGATTTAGCTATGTCCGTCCGTCTGTCTGTCGAAAGCACTCTAACTGTTGAAGATGTAAAGTTTAGCTCTGGAAATGTTGCACAAATACTTCCTACTAGTGTAGGCCAGTTGGGATAGTAAATGGACCATATCGGTTCATGTTTTGATATAGCTGTCTCGGATCTTGACTTCTTTAGCCTCTAAAAGGCGCAAGTATTTGGTTGAAATTTTAAACGTGGTATTTTCTTAATGCCTCATCGTCATGACAAGTACGGTCCATTTATATCCGTTGATCCATCTCCTATGTATTTGAAAAAGTCATTCGAAGAAGCTGTCAAATGCGATTCATTTTGAAGGGTATATAAGTTGTGGCCCGGTCGAACTGAATGCCCTATTACTTGTTTTTGTTAAAAAGCTTGATATTATTAACTAACTATGAGTATTATTAACTAACTATAGCCGATGTGGTTAGAATAATTAATTAAGGATCATTTGAATTTGAAAATAAAGAAAAACAATAAACTAGTTTAGTATACAGAATACCTTTTTCATCCGTAAAACAAACAACAACAAAAAAAACATTAGTTCCAAATTGTCTGTAATTGAGTACATGTAATTTTATTTAGAATTTTTTAAGTTTCTTTGATTTGTTCAGTCATTTTAGTTGAAAAGAAAAACACTCTAAAAATTGTGTTAATTTGTATGAGCTTTGTTGTTTAATTTTTGGCTTTTTGTTTTGTGTTGCTTGACCGCAAATCGGAGTCTTTGTGTCCTATTTGGCTTGTGTATACAGCACACTCTGTGTAACGTAACGTTGCAGTAGCATTTCAATTGTCACAGAGCCTTAAGACGCTAACACACAAGTTGCATGCAGATGCATAGGTTCAGAATAGAATACAGTTTTAATACGTAATAAAATTGCAAATTTTATTTCTTTTTTATTCCTGCGGTAGTATGTCGTGCGAAAGCGATTGTCTGTGTCAGTATATCAGCGCCGCCAAATGCTGATCGCTGAACAGGTCCCGATAATGTCCTGGTTCCCGGATATGTATAGATAACATAAGCGCCATTTAGATTGGGATGGTGGATATATGTAGGTGAAGATGATTGCGATATCACATGCAGGCGATTTTGCAGCTGCGTGCTTTCTTAAGTATACGTGTTTTGGGGTTTTATGAAGAATTTTGAGACCAGCCCTGTTGAAGGATAGTAGTTTTGAACAAAAGTGGCGTTGGATGGCATACGAGTATAAACGGACATACAATTATCGAGATAAAGGTAAAAATACGCGATACTATATTGTGGAATTTCGGTGATTGATGAGTTTAGGGAGGTTATTGGCACATATAAAGTATGAATTTTACGAATGTTAATGTGATGTCCAGCCGGGGCGTTTGTTATTTTCCATCGCTGGTTCGCTCAGAGCAGTTTTTTGTAGAAATTGTTGCTTCGATTGAAAAGTTTATATGTGAACGAACTCTTCCAAATTATGTTCGCCGATGGGGACGGCGCATTGTAGTTGTATAGTTTGTGGCTTCAATAAACCAGAGAAGAGTCTCTTAAAGGCCATATGCTATTTGAGCGCTGATTTCTTATTCATTAGAGACATTTGCTTGGCTTTTACTTCGGCGAGAGTGTGAACCCCTTGTTCTTCGAATTTCTTCCACTGTGAATAGTTGATTTGCATGTATGTTATGAGTTCCGGCATGTCGATGAAGCCTGTAATAGGATATAAAATGATTATTTTATTTTCCCCAAAAGGTTTAAAAAATATAAAGATTAACCAGACAATATGTACTAAATAAAATTGGACGACCTCTACTGATATTAATGAAAAGGGAATCTAATCAAGGTGTATGTAGGTATACGTCTAGTCATTCCGTTTGTAGCACCTTGAAATGTTGAAATGTCGGGCCCCAGGCCCCTAAACAAAAATGTTCAGTAACAATTTTTGAAACTGACAATATTTCATATTTATAATCAGCCCAATTCTGAAAACTCATAGGGAATAAATTTCTCCCTCGAATAAAATCCTCCTACTCTGATTGAATGGGGAGAGAAAAAAATATGGAAGAGAGAATTTCGAATTTTCGAAAACAGCTGCTTTGCCTCAACAATTTTATTTTGGCTAAACATTTCACTGTTAATTTTTGGAAAAAAGAACATAAAATGGAAAAATCAGAAAAATACGTTATAACGACTGCTAAAAAAGTTTACAAACATCTTTAGTGTTGCTTTTGTAATATTTGTTTTAATTTTTGTATTTTAATAGTGCACAATTATGGCCTAATGCTTGTCTATGATGTGATAAGAACTTTTCGTCTTCGTCCAACAATCGTTGGCTAAATTAGATGCTTCCAGAGTGGTCTGGTGTGTCGATTTGTCCCCGGTTGCATGGGGGGCAAACATCCAGCATGTTGACGTTTTCCCTTGCCAAAAGGAGTTAAGGATGGGGGTATATTAATTTCGTCATTCTGTTTGAAACACCTCGAAATATGCGTCTGGGACCCCATAGAGTATATATATTCTTGATCGTCGTGACATTTTAAATCGAACTAGCCATGTCCGTCCGTCCATCCGTCTGTCTGTCGAAAGCACGGTAACTTTCGTAGGAAATTTTGCACAAATACTTTTTATTAGTGTAGGTCGGCTGTCATATAAACCGATCTTGGGTCTTGACTTCTTGAGTCTCTAGAGGGCGCAATTTTAGTCTGATTTGACTGAAATTTTGCACGTGGTGTTTTGGTATCACTTCCAACGACTGCGCTAAGTTTGGTTCAAATCGGTCCATCTTTCGATATACCTGTCATATAAACAAATCTTGGATCTTGACTGCTTGAAATTTTGCACGTAGTGTTTTGGTATCTTTTCCAATAACTGTGTTAAGTATGATTCAAATCGGTTCATAATCTGGTATAGCTGTCATATAATCGGTTTATATGACAGCTATACCAGATTATGACTGCTTGAGCCAATAAAGCGCGAAAATCTCATCCGATTTGGCTGAAATTTTACACGAGGGGGTTTGTTATGACTGCCAATAACTGTACTACGTATAGCGCAAATCGGTAAATAACCTGTTATAGGTGCCATATAAACCGATCTGGGATCTTGACTTCTTGAGCCTCTAGAGGGCGCAATTCTCATACGATTTGGAGAATCGAAATTTTGTACAACGGCTTCTCTCATGACCTTCAGCATACGTGTCTAATATGGTCTGAATCGATCAATAGCTTGATACAGCTCCCATATAAACCGATCTCCCGATTTTGCTTCTTGAGCCCCTACAAGGCGTAATTCTTATCCGAATGAACTGAAATATCACACAATAGCATATTCTTATTCAATATTCTTTGTTTTTCTAAAAAGAGATACTGCGTATAGAACTCGACAAATGCGATCCATGGTGGAGGGTATATAAGATTCGGCGCGGCCGAACTTAGCACGCCCTTACTTGTTGTTTTATAAAAACAATAAAATTCTTTATTTTATATCCTAACTCCGTTTCATTTGTTTGGGGGATATTTTTCCAAGTTGTATCGTCTCATTCTCCTTTTTATATCGATTCAGAATAGCTACTTTTTTTCCTGGGAGAGATTTTCCTTTTTCGAAGTTAGAATAAGGGTAAATGGATTTGGGAAAAACTCCCAGTAAATTGTTATTCAGAATAGGGCAAAAGGGAGTAGGGAATAAACTTCCAGGGAATTGTTATTCATACTAGGGCTGAATATTCCACAAAAACAACATTTTGCTGAGGCCAGGGCCGGACCTCCCTTAATTATATTTTTTTACAGACAAAATTTTTTTATTCCTTCTTTTAAGACAAAACTTTTGTAAAAAAAATTGTCAACAAAATTGTTTCTAAAGACTACATTTTAATGATTTTTTTTAATTAATAAATTTCAACGAAAAACTCTAAAGACAACCTAACATCGAGATTATTTTTTAAGCCAAAATTTTACGGCACTACATTTTGCATAAACATTTTTTTATTATGCTTATCTGTCTCAAATAACATTTTCCTAAAATTGTTTCTATAGAAAAATTTAAATAAATATATTTAAAGACAACATTTTAACCCATTACACCTGTAGGATGTAGGTAGAAGTAGGATTATTGCCATAAATTAATTTTTTTAATTTAGAAACCGGATTCCAGAAATCACACTCCTAAGAATTTCGAGATATTTTTTGATTGAGTTTTGGGATAAAAAAAATTGACGACATTGACAAGCCAATTTTCTCCCAAAACTTGACGGGAAAAATTGTTGTAACTGGTTTCAGTCGTCCATTTTACGCCAATCTAAATTTCATAACGGTACCTCTTTCCTAACTCGAGCTAGAATTTTTCTAAGACAACTCTATTCTCGGGTATTTTTTGTCGTTAATGGAATTTTTTTAAAGACCGAATCACAATGTTATTTTTTCGAAAGATAAAATTTTTGTTATTGTTTTACTTTATATTCAAAGTTTTTTTTAAGCTAAAATCTTCATGGAATTTTCTTGCCAAAAAAAAAAATATATAAAAACTATTCCGAAAGACAAACATTAAAAAAGTTTTTCTAAGACATAATTCTATATGAATTTTCTCTTAGTTCTCGTTTTATTACCTTAATAGAAATTTTATCTGTAGAAAAAAAAAATATTGAAAAACTGTCTTCAAATGAAATATTTTGCTTCTTAGTCTCAAAAAGTTTTCCAAAGATAAATTAGTAATATTTAATTATAAATTATTTGAATTTTATCAGCAATGAAATTAACAATTTTAAGGACTAGGAAACATAATTTTAAAACCACGAAATAACCACCCAGATTACTTTACATTTCTAAAATAATTATTTCAAGCCCTTTCGTTTACTTTTTGGAATTCCACAATTCATTATTTAAGGCAATAGACACGAAGAGACCTAAATTCTTGCAGAAACTTGTTAGTTCTGTTTGCTTTGACCGTAGATTTGAGCATAATGAAATTTTATTTAAAACATTTAAAATTTACTTTTTGAATTTCGGATTTTCTACCAAGAAAATCTTTTACTCTGCGAATAATGATTTCCTTATGTGTTATGTACGAAAATCTTAAATGAAGTTCGACAAGTCAAATTGTATGTTTACAAGAAGGTTGGTATTAAGTTCGTGTTTCACAGCGAAATATCCATGTTTTTGACGATTACTTTTATGAAAAACTACAAATATGTCACCGATAACAAAACACTTCTATTATTTTTTTTTTTTTTTTTGGAAACACCCTAATGAATGAAATCAGAATGTATTTTTGCTTCAAAATCTATTTTCTACAAAATGTAATCGAAAAAAAAATTATTTCTCAATGTGAAACACGAACATACCCAGCAAAAAATTTTTCCTGTCCTGGAAGAAATATGAAAACATTCTAGGATACTTTTGTACATTTTGAATGCTCAACTAGTATGCATGAAAGTATAATATAATGTAAAGCAATATTCTTAAAAATGTAAGAAAAAAACATGGTTTTAACATACTTTTGTGCAGCAATCCATTACTTAGGGTATGCATGAAACATGGCTTCAAAGTATGGTAACGACGAAGTTCAAGTAAAACATTTCGTGCTTCACGAAAGCTAGCAATTGACATGATCTTTATCCGCGTGCTTTAAAGAGAGTTAAATATCTTCAGTCGAATTTGCCAACTCGGACAAAAAGGCTATTGCGCTTGTTGTGTTTTTGTTGTTGTTTTATACTTTTAAACGCAGTATTCTCAAAAGTTTTGTTGAGACTGAATTCAAATTTAAATATTTTAATTTTATTTAATTTACTTTTTAAATTAATAACTTCAAAACGCAATCTGAGAATGAGTTTTGTATGTTTCCTCAAAAGACATACATTCTCTGACTTCTGAATATAACCCACCGTAATAGGACTCGAGGACAGAATCTTCCTCAGATGTATTCTCCACGGAGCTGCAGATTTCTACCCAAGATTTGGTATGAGCCTTTCTTAGCTCGCCCTTATATTTTCTTAGCTCAGCCTTATAGATGCCCCAATCGTGGGGTGCTCTTGTGGCTTTTGCTCTGTTGGAGAGTTTTCTGCATTCCTGCCTTAGACCAACCAGCTCTGGGGTCCACCATGGGTGTCGCTGTTTGCCCCTTGGCTTGGCCTTACGGCATGCTGATACAAGCGAGTCATTCAGGGCCTTCGTGATCCGCTTGACCACTATGTCTATATCCTCCGTAGTTTTCACTTCCTTTTCTAGTCTACAAAAGATAGACGTGCCGAATTTGTGCCGAAATTTATCCCAATCCGACTTTGTTCTGTTTGGCCGAGGGACCACTACTCCAGTATTTTCTCCAAAGCTAAAACTAATATAGCGATGTTCAGAGAAGCTGTGGTCATCCAACACTTCCCAGTCGCATATTCTTCCACTTATATCTTCAGATACAAAGGTAATATCTAGTACCTCCTGCCTGTTCCTGGTAATAAAGGTTGGTTTATCCCCTTTTTACAAATCGCCAGATTGCAATTTATAATATATTGAATAAGCAGCTTACCCCTTTCGTTGACATGCTAACTTCCCAATATCTAATGACGTGCATTAGCATCACTTCCTACAATGAAGCTTTTCTTCCCTACAGAAGCAGCTTTAAAGGCGGCATCTCTGAATCGTCTGCCATATATACAGGGAAGCCAGCCAGTAATGAGACTTGTTTATTTTAAGGCTGGCTACTACTAAATCTTCAGTCTTAGCGACGGAAGAAGAAAAACATTTAGACTACCCTTTGCAAGATTACAGGCTCTATGTCTCCCATTCCCCGTTCCCTTGAGAAGTTTAAATCCCGGAATTCTTAGTCCACGTACCATTCCTTCACACACCCATGTTTCCTGGATAAGAACCACGTCTTTTAGTGCCGCCGAAGCGACCTTACAATGGTGAAGATTTATCTATAGAAACCGAACCATAGTCAGGATTCAGAGTTTCCATAACTGTTGTGTTAGCCTCGTCTTCTGATTCCACCAGAAGTTCATCCTCATAAGATGCGTTAAAACTTGGCATGATGAGCTTCCGTACGCATCTAGGGGCCGGTGAGAAAGCTGTTGAGCCACTCTTGCTCAGGACACTGAGCACTTGCGGTGTGGACGATTTCACCTTAGATTCTTCACTAACTTCTGCTATCGAAGTGCTTTCTGAGTTACGTACTCTACCGCTGGCGCGCATTTTGAGCCCAATCCAACTTTGTGACCCACCCACACAGGGCTTGTCGGGTCCCGATTCGATGCCATCCCCTCCTGTCTCGATTGTGGCAGGGGGATTTTTAGTCTCCTGCAATCTGCCAGACTTTAGCGATGTGGTCGATAGTTGCTCAGGCAAGTGTTTAGCAACAACTGCTGAGTCGTCTCCTGATTCATCAACCCCACCGCTTCTATAGACCTTTAGTTTCAACTTGTTGAGGTCTGCGAGACAGCGAGAGTTTAGTACGAATAGTGCATGTTTCCGGTCACCATCAGCCTCATCCAATCTTTCAGTCGGTGGTTGAAAGATTGGGATTACATTCCCTTAGTCTGCCAAGTATCGCTTCAGGATCTGAGGGAATCCTTGGTATCCAAGCATGCGCCATTGGTCGAGAAGGAATATCTTCCTTCTGGACTAAATATAGGGCTGCACCTTCCCAGATCTCACAAATCTTTTTTAGCGCACAACGATACGTTTCAATTGAGCGTTGATCGCCGAAGGCAATTAGTTTGTATCGGCCTCGATACCAGCCTACATCGTCACAAACTGGAGGAGATCCAGGAAATTCCGCAAGGACATCAGAATATACTGATGATAGTCCATTAAATAACCCACTCCAATTATTCCTAGGTATGCAGCCCTGTTCTTCTCCCTTGTCGACAACTGGCATCACCAAACTGTCCCTACCGACATTAGCAAAGATTCTTGGACCCATCTTACTGTTGTTCGCCCTAGTTGTTTTAGGCATGGGTTACCCTCCAGGTGACGGCAGTCTTTTGGCTGACTGCGGTTTAATTTCCGAATCTAGACGTGTAGTCTTTGGGGTATCCTGTGCAGCGAATTCCCGACCCCAATTTAGGGAATCTCTCTCTATCAGTGAGAGTCTTAGGAAGGCTGATGGCCTAGGCACTTTATAGGCATGCGAAAAAGGAATAGGTTCGGCCTTGTCCTTTAGACTCGAACCAGGTGTCTTCACCAAAAGCCCTTCTGACCAGTCGTCTGTCGGCTAGTGGAGCCTGGAGCAACCGCTCCCCACAAGTCGAGGTTTCAGTACCAGACAACATGCTACGGCCTGATACCAGCACCGCATCTGTTGGGTCTTTGGAGTGCATTCTAAGCCTACTCCCGGGCTCTAGATCTGCCGCTCCACTGGAAACAGACGCAGATCATCAACCCTAAAATAATGACCTATTACGAGTTACAGGAAAATTCTTGCGGAGTGAAATAACAAAACGCCCGCTCCACTCAACGTTTCTTATTAATGCATTTTCACTCTCTCAAACAAATGGCGACCACGAACAACGATTAGAAATCTGACGTTTTCTTTTTTTTAATTCTTAAGAGTCATCTAAGAGAGGAGCAAATGGAATTGGGTGAACATAAAATAAGCAGAAAAATACATGGTAATCAACAAAAGGAAGCTATCAAAAGACTTAAAAAGTGATTTGTTAAAACAATTTAAAGTATAAAAGCAAAAAATGTGTCCGCAATCCATTGAAAACTCATTCATTGTTCATACACAGTTATGTTGAAATTCTCTTCTCTTAATTTTCTTCGTTTATTTCCAATCTTTGTACGTGGTGCCTCTTAAAAGAGGCGATGTCACATCCATACCTATCGAACATCTGTGATAGTTGGTTAACTATGTTTGTCTTGATTTAACGCATTTTGATTTGTTTGAGTGTCTGAATTATTTTGATTTGAAGAAATTTGGTTTGTTTGAGTATCTGTTTTATTTCTTTGTTTGTTTTCTTTAGATTTCTGCACTTTCCAATTTGTTTTCCGTTCGAGTTCCTCTGCATCGGTTTCGACAGTATTAACATGGCCTTTTAAGTTCCCTTGCAGTTCTTCTGATTCAGAATTAACATAATAGTCGAGTGCATTTTCTAACTAGACTTTTTCTTGCTTTAAATTGTAAAATTCTAACTGAGCTTTGTAAATAATGGATTTGAGATTAATTTTTTTTTATTTATCACAAAAGTTATATATGGGCGTTTGTAAATTCGTTCATTTGTTTTAAAATTAAAGCAGTTTATTAAAATTACTAAATAAGTTTTATTATTGGTATTCATTTTTTTATTTAATTGGTTTATTAAACAGTTTGAATCCTAAATGTACAGTTGCAGTATTACTACTACCATATTTCCCATGAACATGACATTAAGGAACATGGGATACTTCTCTCATTTCAATGAGTGCAGTCTGATTAAAGTTTAAGCTCAATGAGAAGGGGCCTACCTCTTCATACCGAGTGCGAACGGCATGTCTTATATCGACACCACTTGATAGAGAAGTTTTAACATGGCAGGATGCCTAACAAATATAGCAAGCATTAGTAAGGGAATAACCACCGCGGAAAATTTTGTTGATGTTCACGCCTGGATTTGAACCCAGGCGTTCGGCGTCATAGGCGGACATGCTAACCTCTGGCCTCCAACCCTGTATTACACGAACCTAAATTCATGCTTTCTCCTTTAGTTTCTTTCTCCTATGTACTAAAACATATATAATTGCACTAACAGAAATTTGTTAAAAACAGTAAAAATGGTTGCTGAACAAACAGAAATTCTGCTGGATATGGGACCGCAGTAATTTTTAAAATCTAAACCGATTTTGATTTAGCAACGGCTTCCAGATGGGTAATACAACATTCCATACCAATTTCGTGCAAATCGGTTGAAAATTGTATTAACTACGCTCTTATGGAGAAGTTGATGCGTAAAACATAAATTTTAGCACAGTCACAGTAGTGGTGCAAGGTACATTTTGTGCGTTTATAATAAATTTTATAGAAATGTGTACTCAGTTTACTAATTTCATGCTAGGACGCAACTGGGTATCATAGAAAGCACTAGAATTAACATGAACGTCGTGGCGGCACGTGGCAGCCCATTTTGCTTATGGGGATCAAAAGGAAGAAAACAAAAAAAAACAAAAACAAACTTTCTGTTTTTTGGGACACTCTAATGTACACACATGGTATTCACCAATACATTTGATTCTTAAATTGCTGATAGCAGCACATGAGTTCGCACTGTGTTAGCAAGTTTTGCCAATTTTATATACTCACTATCCCAAGCATGCATCATATCCTGTATTATGTATTCGATGAAACCAATTTGACTTTTAGGTATACTACATGTTCCGCGATCAAACATGGGCATTACAATTGGCAGGTTTTTCGACTTTTCCTCGTCGGTTTGCGTGAAGTACTCCTCTGCAATTCGTCTGGACCATTCAATGCAGCAAATCATCGGTCTCGCAGGATTGCTTACATCTGCTACTTTGATAAGCATACGGCGCATGAGTACCGAGCTTTCCTCCTCGCTTTGGACGATCTGAAAAAGGGAAACTTTCATTTAAAATCAATTTTTGTAAGGTGCTTTGAAATTTTTTCCGAACTGCACAGTGGGAGGTAATTGAAAAAAAAAATAGTAAAAAATATGTCGTGTGAGCACGGGTAGAGACATGACTTTGAAATGTGGAACGGTTAGAGCTGAGGTGCGAGATCGAGTGGAAAATTTCAAGGACGCCTTTTGGAAGGCCAATAGTTGGCCACCTCGGTATTTCAAAAATTTGTTGGGGCTGCCAAATCTTTGTTTGTGGTTAGAGTTCTAATTTTTGCTGGACAGTGCTCACTAATCCCTTCAAAAAAGTCCGCCTGAGGTCTACAATATCACCACTGATTTTGGGAATATTCGATTCTTATAAAAACATTCCAATTTTTTTATGGAAAATTGTAGTAGATACGCATCCAGGAAGGGGATCATCGACGCAGTTTTTTTGATAAACTTTCTGTACTTAATTTAGGTAACGTTAGTTTAGTCTCCGGCTTAAGTCTCATAGCCACAATGGCTGCCTCGCACTTAATCTGCATGTTATGGGTCGAATATCTAGAATGGTCTCTAATGCCAAAGTAGGAGTGGTTCTCATCGTTACGCCTATGACAAGACAATATGGTCTCTGAACCTGTTGTACAATCCTAACGCTGTACTTTTTCTCCTTAGCAGTCCACCAAACTACAGAAGCGTAAGTAAGTATTGGTCCAATTACGCTCCTGAAGAACTAGTGGACCATCCTCGGATTCAGGCCCCATTTCGAGCTTACGGCCCGTCTACATAGGGCCCATTAAGTTTCCTGCCCAAGATCACACTCAAGCATATGACCAGGTCAGATATTGAAATCGTTCTATTGAGGAAATGCGGTGCTTCAAATTGGCCCACCCTCGTCTGCCTCGTGAACAGGCATATTTCAGTCTTCTCTGGGTTAACATTGAGACCCTTGGGTGTAGCCCAGTTATTTGCCATATGCAAGACCAATTCAGCCCTTTTGCATCGCTGGTTCGTATCCTTACCTCTTAGAAGTATTGTAACATCGTCTACATAACAGACGGGTTCAAATCTCTCCTCAGTCAGTATCCGTAACTGATCATTTATAATGGTCATTCATAGGAGTGGCGACAAAATGCCCCCCGTGGCGTGCCTTGTGAAACATTCTCCCTCATATTAATGTCAAAGCACACACAATTTATCCACCTGTTCCTTAGGTTTTGGTTTTGAGAAGAAAGAACGTAAGGCTTATGGGTCTGTAGGCCTTTGGTGTCACATAACTTGCCTTGCCTAAATCTATTAACATTAGGTCGTTAGTATTCAAGAACGCTGCTAGGGCTTGGCCTCGCTTATTAGTATTGGTAATACCCCACGAAATCTGGTGAGAGTTCACATTAGTACCTCGTTTCCTGTCTGTTTTGCCTTCCTCACCAGCCGATGAAGCTCCGATGTGGATGGCGGTGTCGGAGAGTCGAAAGACATGTAAAGTGATGCCAGTTATGTTCCACCGATTCCCTGTCTTTCCACTGTTGCATCCGGCGTTGACAACTCTGGGGAAAATATATATTGTTATGATAAATAACACAGGTCCTCGGCCGATTATCAGTGTTAGCATAGAATAATTGTTGTTGATATGGTTCGGTCCAGAAACTGGATGACCTCAATAATTGTTTCTCCATCAGATGGGATTCTTGGGAGTGGGTGATGGTCTCATCGTCCACTCCCTGCTTATTAGGCAGCATTGACTTTCCTATTTCTGCACTGCCAGATGTTAGGTTAGGTTAGGTTTGCCTGAGGTTCCAATATTAGGGTCTTCGCCTATCCTAGTCTTTTAAATCTTGAGTAATCGGGCTTCTTGGGAGTAGGTGATGGTCTCGTTCGCTCCATGTTCTTCAGGTTGCACTGACTTTTCTTCCATTGCACTGCCTGATGTTTCAGTATTAGGTTCTTTGCCTATGCTAGTCTTCTGAATCTTGATAAAGTCGGTAATGGTTCCATCGTCCGTTCCTTTTCATTTGGCTTTGTTGAGTCTCTCGCCCTTGCACTAATTTATGTTTTAATATTAGGATCTTTAATTCTCCTAGTTTTTTCATTATTGGGACATTGGGTGAAGGTCTCGTCGTCAGCCCCTGTTTGTTAGGCGGTATTGAGGCACTTGCCACTGCACGGTCTGATGCCTCAATATGAGGATATTTGCCTATCCTAGTCTTCCCAATCTTGAAAAAAAACAGCCTTGCTCCCGTAGTGCGCCATGCTTTCAGTATAAGACAATGCTTTCAGTATAAGACACGGAGACTTAATCAATGCCAATCACAAGGAGAGTTCTATCCTCCTTCTCCTCACTATGACAGACTTTTCACTTCCCCGCGAATAAACCATGGTTTTGCTTATCCAAGAATCCCAAGATGTATTTCGTCGCAAATTGATTATCCTTTGAAGAAGACCGTCGCCTTTGTGAGCTGAGGGATGTCCATCTTTTTCACCAGGTCAAGTTTTGCGCCCTCCCAGGTAGCGTGGATACCCTCGACGAGCTTTTTGACGGTTTCAAGACATTCCGCCGACGCAGCGAAAAGATGTCCTCTATACTCGCAGCTCATCATTTGTATGGGTGGACCCTCTACAGAATTCCACACATGTTCGGAAATCCGCTCACTAATCAGATCCTCCAGTTGGGACCGATGATCTGGTGGAATCCTACCGGATGCACTGCCGATATTGATGACTGCATAAGATAGCTCATCTCTGGTGTGCTTCCATGCCACTCTGGTGTAAGAGGGATGCTCCTTACCATTCTCAGCGACCATCTTCCCCTTCTGTGCTGGTTGTGGCCTACTTTTTGAAGTCTAAGTGCCCCATAAAGACTCAGGGGCCGTGCGCGCTTCCTTCGTTCCTGTTCCGACTATGTCTCCTGGAGTCACCGTTGCGGGAGGGCTGACTTGGTTTACCCAGAGTACTTGAAAGCGGGGAGCTCTTTTTCTTCTTCAGCATTTTCCTGTTTCCGTAAAAGTGCTTGAAATGTCAGTTCCATTCCTTCCAGCAACCTGCACTTTCGCCAGATTGCGCCGCCGGTCTCCTTCGTCGTGCACCGAATCGCTTTCTCGGTCTGCTTGTGAGCTTAGCAAAGCCATCGCTCACTTCTGCCGTCATTCCGCTGACCTCATCTCACCACAGAAAAAAATAACTCTTAGAAAAAATCAACGAACAAATTTGTTTGTGAAACTTTCAATTTTCAACGAATTATAGCATTGAATCGAAGACATTATTTGTTGAAGTACGTAAGTAAGTCTCTACAAGAGACTTCACAGACAAAATTTCTGAACTTTTGTTGACTTTCAGCAAATTCTTTAGATGCGGTAGTTGTTAAAATAGGCTTACTATAATGTAGAGCAGAAAAATCCCATGCCATTCATGACTGAAACCCAGGCCAAAAATTATTTTTTTTTTTTCATTAAACTTGTTTTAGAAAATTTGGCATAAAAAAAAGAATTTCGTATACAAAAAAAAAAAAAAAAATAGAGTGGTTTTGACCTTTTTTAATTTAATAAATTAAGATACTTATTACTTTGCAGCTTTATTTCATCATAAAGAAGATGGTGTTGGTAGGCTAGAGGATGCATACAAGACTACCAAACATGAGATCATGAGTTCAATACACTGCGGCACCACAATTATTAAAATTTGTTTTTAAGGGTAATTGTAGAGAGAGAGAGAGTAAAACGAACGAGACAAAGCAGCGTGAGCCGAACAAAGAAAACAAAAACACCACCACCGGAAGCAAAGCACTTGCGTTGGCCGGTTAAATGGTTTTTGCCTAGCTTATGGATATTTTGTTCTTGTTGTAATATGTTGGCTTTGCATAGAGTTCCTTTCAACAACAAAATTTTACTTTAGGTAGTTGAGATTCAAAATAAATTGTTGCAGGAAAATGAATAACTTTCGTAGATGTTTTTTTTTTGACTAAAATTGTTGTTTTGCAAAATTATTTTTATGTCGATTCGGCTGCGATGACTGTTTCATTGATACTTTCGCTGTCTGAATCCGAGTCGGAAAAACCAGCTTTACTTAAATGCTGGGTACGAACTTTGCATCCCTCTGGTTTATCCGTGTCTTCCTCATTTGTTGGTCTGACGACTAGTTGTGCACTTGAAGCATTACTCTCGACTACAAAATTTTTTGTTTTAGATTCGCCAACATTTTTGGTTATCTTGTTTTATTAAATTTCCATTTAACAGCAAAATGTTCTTAAGCTTTTATACCCACCGAAGGTGGTGGGTATAAAAAATTCGATGCAACACATCGAAATATCCATTTCCAACCCTATAAAGTATATATATATTCTTGATCAGCGTAAAAAGTCTTTAAAAATAGAGATATTGAGCTGAAACTTTGCACAGATTCTTTTTTTGTCCATAAGCAGGTTAAGTTCGAAGATGGGCTATATCGGACTATATCTTGATATAGTCCCATATAGACCGATCCGCCGATTTAGGGTCTTAGGCCCATAAAAGTCGCATTTATTATCCGATTTTGTTGAAATTTGGGACACTGGGTTGTGTTAGGCCCTTCGACATGCTTCGTCAATTTGGCTCAGATCGGTCTAAATTTGGATATAGCTGCCATATAAACCGATCCTCCGATTTAGGTTCTTAGGGCCATAAAAGCCACATTTATAATTCGATTTTGATGAAATTTGGAACATTGAGTTGCGTTTGGCCCTTCGATATCCTTCGTCAATTTGGCTCAGATCGGTTCAGATTTGGATACAGCTGCCATATAGACCGATCTCTCGGTTTTAGGTTTTGGGGCCATAATAGGGGCATTTATTGTCCGATTTCACAGAGATTTGGGCAGTGCGTTGTGTTAGGCTCTTCGACGTCCTTCTTCAATTTGGCAGAGATCGGTGCAGATTTGAATAAAGCTGCCATATAGACCGATCTCTCGATTTAAGGTTTTGGGCCAATAAAAGTCGCATTTATTGTCCGATTTCACCGGTTTTGGGGCCATAATAGGGGATTTTTGTTCGGCCGAACTTAACGACTTTTTACTTGTTCAAAATATTATAAAGATGAAAACGAGCATAAGTGTTTTTGAACACATTTTCGAGAAAATTTTTATTTTTTTTTTGAATTTTTAAGAAAGAGGAGAAAATATAAGCAAAGTTGTTTGCAGATCTGAAAGCTTGCAGTATGTGCAATGTGAAGCATACAAAATCTCAGGGAGATCTGCGTAGTTTTTCAGATATTACCACAAAATTCGTGACATTAATGCAATGAAATATTATCTGTTCATTTAATTTGTAATCTGTAGATGGCGAATCCGTTTTTGTATATTAAAAATCAATTGGGGAGCTGCGCAACTTTTACAACAGTTTAATGAAGTCTCGTTTTTATGATATATATTTTTATATTTTCAATAAAGTTCTTACTTCAGATGAGATTTGGAACGAAATTATTAATATTAAAAATTTTATTTTTTTGTCAGAATTTTGTGGTCTATCTTCTGATATCAAAAACTATTATGTTCGGCATTTAAAAATTTTCTTACTAATCCTCACACTTTTGGTTTTGGACCCAATGTTCGGCGGTGTCATTTGGGAAGAAAACAAGAGCTAAACTTTGTATTGCTTGCCGAATTTGAAAATTTCCAAAAAAAAAAATTTTCTTTAATAAAATTATATTGCGTTTTGGTCTTTAGAGAAAATTTTATAAACTTTTTTGTTGTTTTTAGAACAATATCTTAAACAAAAATTTTTTAAAACCAATTTTTTTAATATTTAGATTTTTTTGATACAATGCATTTTATATTTTTTAAAAAAATTATAATAAATAAATTTTAATAAAATTCTTATAGGAAAAAATATGGGATTTCAACGGTGCAAAACGTTACGAGGGTGGCCTTTTATATTTTGGGATTGGACAAGCCTTGTGTTGCAATCTGCCAACTAACAGCTCTATCGTAAAGCTTGGCATTTAGAGGTTATACGTACTCAGAACGTTTTGACATACGAGCGCTATTTGTGTTGTTTACTGTAACTTAAAAGATTCATCTTGCCCAAAAAATGGAATTAAATCGTGAACATTTTCGTACGATTATTTTTTACAACTTTCGACGTGGATTAACTCAACAGCAGTGCAGCGATGAACTTAATTCAATTTTTGGCGATGAAACTCTATCACGGACCAGTGTTTATCGATGGTATCGTAAATTCAACCGAGGTCGTAATTGACTCCAAGAAGAATTTCATAAAGGTCGCCTAAAATCAGGTGTTGTTCCGAAAACCCTTGATGCTGTGAGCCAACTGATATTGCAAGATCATTATGTGACCTATAGTGATTTTGAGACAACCTTATGCATTAATCCAATATAGCATATATCCAATAATTCATGAACATTTGACCGTCAAAAAAATTTGTTTGTGTTGGATCCCACACAATTTGTCTATTGCTCAAAAAAAGGCTCGTATCGATTGGTCGAAAGAAATGCTCCAAAAATACGAAACAACTAATTTTTTGGGGACTCAAAACATCGATTTGATCAGTCATCCGCCATATAGTCCAGCCTTGACACAAAATGACTACTTTTTATTCCCGTTCGTAAAAAATAAAAAAAGAGGTCAACGTTTTTCGACAACTGAAGAATCTTTCTGAATGCATGATTTGAAGATACCTCAATCAGAGTGGCAAAAGTGCTTCAACAATTGGTTCAAGCGCATGCAAATGTGTATAGATCTTAATGTGGAAACCTTCCAAAACAATAAAGCGATTATCGATGATAAATATTTGTTTTTGTTCTCTAATCCATTTGAATTTTTTTTTTGAATTTTGCCTTTAGAAAAATAAATTAGGGGGCCCGGGCCAATTTTTACCTTTATTTATTTAAAAAAAATTAATTTTATTCAGTCTTCAGAAAAAAGTATATTAAAATTTTGTACATCAAAATGTATACAATTATATTGCCTTTAGAAGATATATTCATAAAAATTTTGTCGTTAGAAAAAATATTTAGGTGGGCATGAGCCTGAACAAAGGGGCGCACCCCTCCCCTTATTACGTCCCAGGTTCCCATATAAAGGCTAATTTTTTAAAGCTAAAGGAATGTTTTTCAGAAAAAAATCATGCATAAATATTTATTTGCATCGATAGTACAATCCATATAATTTAATGTTTGAAGATTATATCATGCAAATGTTGACTGTGGCAGCCCTTCAAATGATCCATCAGATTTTTGGCATACTCTTTCCAACATTTGGGCCGACATCTCACGAATGACTGCTTCCTTGTTGTCTTCCAATGCGTCAATTGAAGCGTTCTTGTCCGTATAGACAGAAAAAGTTGGATATCATCTAACGGTAGCGTTTACCACTCATAGTTACGTTACGATTCGCATCATCTTTAAAGAAGTATGGTCCAATGATGAAACCAGCCCATAAACCCACTGAACTGTAGCTTGTGCAATGCTTCTGGCTGACCTTCATCCCAAAATCAACAATCCAGCACATTTACTTACCCATTGCACCAAAAATGAGCTTCGTCCATAAAATGGAAGAAGCGCGCGATGAACTTTCTGAACCCAGCGCGCATTTTGATAATAAAGTTCAATAGTTTGCAATCGTTATTCATTTGTAAGACTATTCATGGTTAAATTACACACCATACTGAAGATTTTTGACAGTGCAACAAAACGCGGAACGTGCGGAGTTGTTTAAACCAGTGTTGCCATAAATAAAAATGCAAATTTGCCCATGAACATTCCATTTAGGAACTGGGGCAAACTTCTCACAAATCAATGAATGCTTTCCGATTCAATTTCAAGCTTAATGAAAAGGGACCTCCTTTTTATAGCTGAGTCCGAATGACGTGCCGCAGAGCGGCACCTCTTTGGGGAGAAGTTTTTACATGGCAAAGTACCTCACAAATGTCGCCAGCATTAGGAGGGGATAACCACCGCTGAAAATTTTTCAGCGTCGTAGGCGGTCATGCTAAACTCTGCGTTACGGTGGCCTCCAAAAAATATAATGGCCAAAAATCACTCTTTATATGTACGCAAGATTTTAAGAAATTTGCAAATTTGATTGGGATTGTTTAATAACCCATCTGAAAACATCCCCCGAGGTCCATCAAATTGGTTCAGATTTAGATATAGCTCCCACTTTGTACTTATAGGGTAGGTGTAAGGTATTACACAGTTGGCACCGCCCGACTATTGCCTTTCTTGCTGATTATGATTGGTTTAGATTTGTGACAACATTTACAACAACTTTGGTGCAACAAGTGCCCACCTCTGATTATTCAGTTGAAAGTTATACTGTTTGCAAGTTAAAAAATGTGAAAATGTGTATTTTTTTGTTGCATTTTTAGGTCAAAAAAGTATTTTCATTGATTAGTCCTTATTGAAAAAACTTTCTGAAATATTAATATTTTTCTTTTTTTTTTTTGTTTGTAAAGAAAGCATACTGCAGATGCGTTTTATGTGAAATTTGAACGGGTGATATATGTACTTCAAAATAGGAAATTTTTTATTAAAAGATTGGAAAAACCCCTCGAGTTCGAAAATTTCAAACCCCAGATCCCCCATTTGGGCTTTCACGTTTAGATTGGTGCGAATGATCCTAAGACTCTCACTCAAGAATAATTGGAGTGGGATAGTCAGTGGACTGTCATCAGTATACTCCGATGTTCTTGCGGAATTTTCTGGGTCTCCTCCATATTGTGACGATGCAGGCTGGTATCGGGGCCGATACAGACTAATTGCCTTCGGGGATCAACACTCAATTGAAATGTATCGTTGTGTGCTAAAAAAGATTGATGAGATCTTGCCAGGTGCAGCACTAGATTTAGTCAAGAAGGAAGATACTCCGTCTTGACCAATAGCGCATGCTTGGATACTAAGGAATCCCTCAGATCCTGAATCCATACTCGGAAGACTAAGGGAATGTAATTCCAATCTTTCAACCACCGACTGGAAGATTGGTAGATTGGATGAGGCTGATGGTGACTGGAGAAATGCAGTATTCGTACTTAACTCCGGCTGTCTCGCAGACTTCAACAAGTCTGAAGGGGTTGTATCCTACGGATTCAACAAGTTGAAACTAAAGGTCAATAGAAGTGGTGGGGTTGGGAAATCAGGAGACGACACTGCAGTTGTTTGCTGAACACTTGCTTGAGGAATGATCTACCACATCGCTAAAGTCAGGCGGATTGCAGGAGACTGAAATCCTCCGGCCACAATCGAGACAGGAGGGGAAGGCATCGAAACGGGACCCGTTCTTATACAAGAACCATGCGTGTATGGAGGAATGTTTGGTGGACTAAGAATTCCGGCATTTAAACTTCTCAAGGGTACGGGGAATAGGAGACACAGAGCCTGTATGCTTGTAAAGAGTAGTCTCAATGTTTTTCTTCTTCTATCGCTAATTACTGAAGATTTAGTAGTAGACAGCCTTGAAATAACCAAGTCTCAATACTGGCTGGCTTCCCTATAAATGGCACACGATTCAGAGATGCTGCCTTTAAACCTTAAGTCGCTGTTTGAAGCTGCTTCTGTAGGGAAGAAAAGCCTCAGTGTAGGAAGTGATGCTATGGCACATCATCAGATATTGGGAAGTTCGGATTTCAACGAAAGGGGTGAGCTACTTATTGAATATATAATAAGTTGCAATCTGGCGATTTGTAATAAAGGGGATAAACCGACCTTTATTACCAGGAACAGGCAGGAGGTACTAGATATTATTTTTGTATCGGAAAATATAAGTGGAAGAACATGCGCCTGGGAAGTTTTGGATGACCGCAGCTTCTCTGATCATCGTTATATTAGTTTTTGCCTTGGAGAAGTGGTCCCTCGGCTAAACAGAACAAAGGCGGATTGGGATAAATTTCGGCACAAATTCTGCACCACTATCCCTTCTATACTAGAAAAGGAAGTGGATACTAGTGGTCAAGCGGATCACGAAGTCCCTGAATGACTCGCTTGTGTCAGCATGCCCTAGGGCCAAGCCAAGAGGCAAACAGCGACCGCCATGGTGGACCCCAGGGCTGGTTGGTCTAAGGCAGGACTGCAGAAAACTCTTCAACAGAGCAAAAGCCACAAGAGCACCACACAATTGGGACTACTATAAGGCTGAGCTAAGAAAATATAGGGGCGAGCTGAGAAAGGCTCAGAACAAATCCTGGGTAGAATTCTGCAGCTCCGTGGAGGATACATCCAAGTTCTCTAGGCTAGATTCTGTCCTTGAGACCTATTACGGTGGGGTATATTCAGAAGTCTTAGAATGTATAGACAATGTCTTATGAGGAAACAATAGAACTACTCGTTGACACACAATTCCCTAGAAATTCTCCAACGGACAACATGGCGCCAGAAGAGGTTGTCACTGGTATACATTCGTCGGCGGCTATTAGGGAAATTGTGTCCGAGCCGAAAATTCTTTGAGCGATGAGAAGTTCGACTCCTTTAAGTCGCCAGGCCCTGATGATGTATCACCGGATGAACTACACGCTGTGTCTGATAGAGTGGTTTCTTGGGTTAGGGAGATATACTCTGCTTGTCTCAGAATACCTGTAGGATGGAGGGACACGAGGGAAATTTTCATTCCGAAAGAAGGAAAACCTTACCACACGAAGGCGAAAGATGTTCGTCCCATTAGTCTGCTATCCTTTAGTGAGGAGGTTGATAAAAAAACATATTTTAGGGCAAGGATCCCTGGAGATCGCCTGGTGAGGCAGCAGCATGCATATAGTAAAGGCAAATCCACTGAAACAGCCCTTCACGACCTAGTCGGCTACATAGAGGGTTCTCTCGCTGTCAAGGAATATACAATGGTAGCATTTCTTCACATTGAAGGTGCTTTCAATAATGTAAAACCGATGTCAACAATGAAGGGAATGGAGTTTCTTGGCATGTGGCAAAAGATGTATTATGGCAGGCTTGGGATCTGTAAATCTAAAAAGATGGGTCAGCAGAGGAACAGCTCAAGGAGGTATACTGTCTACTCTGCTTTGGGATATAGCCATTAACAATATATTATTATCTCTGGACGAAAAAGGTGTAAAAGTGGTCGCGTATGCTGATGACGTGGCAATTGCGGTTGGGGGTCAATTTCACAGCACTCTAAGTGATATACATGAGGAAACTCTACGTGCAACAGGGTAGGGGCCACTGAAAGTGGTCTAGGTGTAAATCGGTGCAAGACAGAAGTAGTTTTTTCTTCATTTACAGAAAGCGCAAAATACCTAGATGTTTTGCTGGACAAGAAATTGAACTTTAAATCCTACATTTTGGAAAGGGCAAGAAAGGAACTAACTTACACATTCCAGCCAAACTGGAATCTGCGGGTATGCCTCCAGCGACATGTAAGCTAATTTTTAAGGTCCAAGCCCAAAGACAACGAATGATAGATTAGCATACCAAAACTATGAGGCCTAATCTAGACTTAAAGAGGTTCACCGCTTTGCTGTCTTTGGCTATAACAGACGACTGAGTCATTGTGTCCGTCATGACAGGTCACTGTCTAATCGAAAAAAAATCTTAACAGACTGAAGAATGCCAGCAACGACTTTTGCAGAAGCTCTGAGGACATTGAAGAGGAAGAGACTTTGTGTGAGTGTCCCGCACTAGCAGTCGGAAGGAGTAAAACTTTAGACTCTCATTTCTTTGAGAACCTGTCTGATTTAGCGGATGTGAACATACGCAAGTTGTGAGCCTTTTAAAGCGATCTGGATGGTTCAACCGTAGCAACTAGAAGGCATATTCCTGCTTCTGTTCCAGTGGTATCACAATGGACGAAAAAGTCTTAGAGAGCCTGATTGCAAATTGCCACTTAAACCTTACCTAACCTAAAAAGATTTGTGTCCTCTCTAGCATATTTAATAAAAAATGCCTATGTGGGAACTATCTTTGCTCAAAATAGGTATTTTGGGGATTGTTGTAAAAAACTTCCAACAGATATTATTTTTATTTTTTTAAAAATTTTTTTTTTCAAAATCAAAACGAGTTATTAAGATATCTATATTCGTTTTTTCTTAGAATTTTTTCAATTTGAATTTTTGTTTTCAGGAAACTGCAATTTTTCCTTATTTTAAGAATGAATGTCCGAGGCTCGAATTTGGAAAATGTGTTATGAGTAACAAAAACAAACTCGGGGAAAACTGCAATTTTCTGATACAAATTGAAAAAATTCTAAGAAAAAAAAAAAAACGAACACTGAGTTTTGCAGATAAAAATGTTTTAAAAACCTAAAAATAAATTCTGCCCGAATTTTTTTGTCGAAAATTTCCAAAATGCCTCTTTTGGGTAAAGATGGTATCAAAATGGGTGTTTTTAGCAACTTTGCTTTGGAGGCTTCAAATATTATATGGTGCAAACAATTTTTTGCATGGGCTTAGGGGACATATGGAGTAAAAAAAAACATGTGCGCAATCTGGGGATCTGGGCTTTGGAATTTTTGAACTCAAGGGGGGTTTCCAATTTTTTAATAAGAAGTTGTCTATTTTGAAGTACATATATCAACCGTTCAAGTTGACATATCTTGTTGAAATTTCATCCAAAACGCATCTGCAAAACGTCCGTTTCACAAACAAAAAAACACAAAGCCAAGGTATTTTAGCAAGTTTTTTCAATTAAGACAAATCAATGACAATGCTTTTTTTGTGCAAAAAATGCTAAAAATACACTTTTTCCCATTTTTTTTTCTTCCAAAATGTATAACTGTGCGATCGTTCTTTTTATGTTTCCTCTACTATCTTGGCAACACATAAAAGTATCCATTTCCAATGTTAAATGTGCTATCTGACGACACGAATGGAAGACGATAGGAAGCCACCGTCTATGATGATGAGTTCGAATCCTGGCGAGTACATCAAAAAAAAAAAAAAAATCGTCAGTGCCATGTGCATGGACAAATTTGAAATTTGGGTGTAGACACATTTGGAACTGCTCTATAAATTCATTGGTAAATCGGTAGATCGGTATATATGAGGGCAATATAAAAATATAATCCGATATACATGACAATCAAGAATGCATATATTTGGTGAAGTATATTTAATATATCAATTAACTATTTATGGTGGCTAAAAATACATTTTAAAATTTTAGCCTAGTCAGATGTTACGCATAATTATGAGAGTTTCGAGCTCAAACCTAATAAAGGGACCATAATATGTGATAAAGAACTTGGTTACAGAAAATTACTATCTGTAATAATTTTTGAATTATATACCCAAAGTCAGCGCATTTCTTATCCTACCTTCGCAAAATGGGACCTAAGAAAATTCGTTCGAATTATTAGCTAAATTAGGTAATTAAATAGCATTTTCAGAAAACGATTTTTATGGAAGGAAACTTTCCACTTGCAAACCAATTCGAACAGGAATGCTGGTTTGCTCCTGATATATATTGGTAGATTTGTATACCCTAGAACACCGAACAGGGTATTATAACTTTGAGTTAGACCCATTGATAAGAATGCGGACCGACTCAGAATCACTTTCTGAATCGATTAAGCTTTGCCCGTCTTCAAATTAGGTACAGATATTTTTTTGGCCTACAAATGAAGTCGATTTAAATTGGAAGAGATCGGTTCAGATTTGAATACAGCTCACATATTTTTGATCGTTCGATTTGGAATAATACTCGTATTGAAATTAATTGGTAATTTCTTGTCCGATCCTTACGAAATTTGTCACGAAGGATTCTTTTGTGACTCTTCATATTACTGATGAGTTTCATAGAAATCGGGTTTGGATTACATAAAGCTCCCATATATATGTTCTTCCGATTTTGAACAATATTGTCATAATACGGTCGATTTAGTGATTCTTACGAAATTTGGCATAAAGCATTATACTATGACTGTTAATATTACTAGAGAATTAAGTGGAAATCGGTTCAGATTAAGATATAGCTCCCATATATATATATATATATATATATATATATATATATATATATATATATATATATATATATATATATATATATATATATATATATATATATATATATATATATATGTGCGTATCGCTTGACTTACACTTTGGGAGCTGAAGTTGCTACAAGTTGGCAAGGATTCTCGAAATTCGGCTCGGATTGTTTTATTACCCATCTGAGCACACATGCCGAAATCCATCAAATTCAGTTCTGAATTAGATATAGCGTCCACATGTTAAAATCGCTTAATGTACACTTATAGGTTAGGTGTAGGTTATTATGTAGTCGGGACCGCCCGACTTTCCTTATGTGTTATCATCATTACAATAAAATGCAATTATTTGTGATTCTAACGACCTGATTTGCTTAGTTAGATTTTCGATAAAGAAACTTACATCTCTGGGTTCCAGCTCGGCTCCAAATACGCTGACAAATTTGGCCAAATGTTCAAAATGCCTGGTCATCTCGGTAGCCAAAATCATGTCGATGATCGTCGTACGAGCGGCTTTGTATGTTTCTGTGTCTAAATTCTTAAATATGTTTGCATTGTCATCACCTAAAGATAGAATATGTGAAGCCAAAATTCCTTTTTAACTAAGGCAAGTTAACGATTTGGGTGTAAGTACTTACCTAAAGTTAACTTAAAAGTAGTCGATGCGTGATGTGATTCTAACACCGTCAAATCATTATACAATATGGCCAGAGGACTATTTGAGTTGCAGAGAAATGCGGACGATCGTCCGGGATGATCAACATCATGGGCCGCGGCCGCAATAAGAGCGGATGCCTCTTCTAGACGATCCATTACTAAATCTTTGGCTGCGAGCTGTGATATGAACACACCAGTTGCCTATGCCCGAGTTTTAAAGTGGACAACAATACATAGTCACATATGTTTTTACATATTGACAAAACTACATTACCTGCATAACATCGGCAGCGTGTGTGCTGTTGTGGTAGGAGTTATCGGCATGGTAATTACGCTCGATTATTGCTAACCAGTTCTTACAGATACTTTCGTCCACGTTGAGCGTGGCAAAGACATCGAATCGCCGGAATATTTCCATCCCCAAGTACAGAAGCGGATGTCTCTCTGTGACTTCTTCCAGTTTGAAAATATTAAATTCCCAGTTTAGAGATTCTTCAAGTATTTCCATTATGAGTGGAGTAGCCTTTTGTGGGAGCGAAAAATAGATGCATCATAATAAAATTGAACCTAACAAAAATACTTGCCTTCATCTTCGCGGGCATTACGGTTGATTGTCGATTGGTACAATTGGCCCGTACAATGGAGTCATTCGAACTGCGTCTCGATGAATACACATTTGGGCCCTGCAAAAAATGATTTTGACACTCGATTGAGAAACTAAGATACATTGCTGTTGTACAGAAAATTAATGGATTCGTACGCTGATATTATTACAACTAGCTAGCTATAACTATTAATCTAAACAAAAAAAAAAAAAAAAAAACAAGCAAAAACAAATGCTAAGTTCGTCAGGGCCGAAACCCATCACCATGGATTCTGCAAAAAATATGCATAGTTGCAGGGGATAGTTGTACTATACGTATCAAATTTATGCCAAATCGGGAAAATTCCAAGCTTCTACAAGAGGCTATCCAGGTGATTGGGCTAAATGGAAGCTAAATCAACTTAAATATGGATTCGGACAATACTTGTCATGGATGTAGGAAATTACAACAAAACACTACTTGCAAAATTTCATCGAAATCGGACAATAATTGCGGTTCTCAGGGACTCAAGTTGTCCAGACAGGAGATTGGTTTATGTGGGAGCTATATAAGGTTTTAGACCAACATGGATCGTACTTGGTACGATTGTCGTAAAACAAAAATACAAAAAAACAAAAATTCAGCCAAGTAGGGTAACTATTGCGGCTTTTGGGGAATAGGAATCTAGGAATCAAGCCGAGTTCTCACATCAGTTGTTGTTGTAGCCACACAATGCGTGTGGAGGGGGAGCAGTGATTCGTGAATCGTTCCGGTACATAAAATCGGAACGACTTATGACATCCATGGTTAGCATGGTCTATATCTGTCGATAACCTGATGTAGTTCCTACATAAACCGATTCGTTTTCTTCGGCAGCAAGAAGCTTAAATATTTGGCTAAATTGGAAGACATTTTTTTCGTAAAATACATATTTGCTTTTCAACACAGTTTGTTTTGTAAGTTTTTAGTACAATCCGGGGTAGTGGTTTCTCAAAAATCCCGCCTGACGAACTTGGCATATTTGTACTTATTATAATTGATTGCATGGTCAATCATTAAGTTTTGTTTATACTTATAATTTATTAGTAATTGCCATAGATTGGGTACAGTTGTAAGTAATGAGCCAATGCGTTTTGTTCTACTTTTACTTTTTTGCAGCTAAAAAATATTAAGAATTAAAAAAGTCTTACCGTTAAAAGAGCCCCAATAAGATCGGTTGCGATGGGATCATCTGTGCGTATTTCCTTCATTTGGGGACTGTATAACCCTTCTCGCTTTAAGAACTCCATCACCTTGTCGATCAGCCGCGCCTCATCTGCCGAACAATTCTCCTGTACTTGTGAAAGCAAATTTATAATCTTCGGTAGCAGTAGAGAAAATCATGAATTAATTTCCATGGAGTAATCACGACCAAAATGAGTAACGAGAAATAGAAGAAAAAGAGATGGATGCAAACATTTTCATTAAAAATCGTACATTAAGAAATTCAATACGTAAGGATTGTCTATTTGTGTTTCATTTATTTCTTATATATAAAAATCAATTGTTCGTTTGTTTGTTTGTATGTTTGTGTGTTCCTTATATACTCAGAAACGGCTGAACCGATTTTCTTGAAATTTTCACAGATGGTGCATAATGATCCCGTGGTGAAATTTTTGATATCTGAAGGGGGGCGGACCCTCCCCCTTACTCTAATTTTCAGAAACGCCAGATCTCGGAGATGGGTGGTGCGATTTAAGCGAAATTTTGTGTGCTCTCATGTAGACCTAATCCTAGAAATAAAAATTTGGTATCCAAATTTCGGATGGGGTACCTAGGGGGGCCGCGCCACCCTAAAACCTACCAAACATATATTTAGACCAATCACGACAATATGGGACTTAAATAAAAGATATTTAGGATAAGAAAACGTATCTGATATTCAATTGTCGAACCAAGGGTAAGGGGAAACACCCCTATATGGGACATACTTACCGACCACGGCAATATGGGACTCAAATGAAAGGTATTTGTGAGTAGAATACTAATCTGATATCCAAATGTGGGACCACGTTTCTGGGGGTCCACCCCTTTCCCAAAACACCCCCCAAACAGGACTAATTTACTGACCATGGGAATATGGGGCTTAAATAAAAGGTATTTGAATGTAGAATTAGAATCTGATATCCAAATATGAGACCAAGTGACCAATATGGGGCTCAAACTAAAAGTCATTGAGAGTAAAGCACAAATCTGATATCAATATTCGGGAAAAGTGTCAATGGGGCCACCCCACCCCCATAACACCACCCAAATAGTATGTATTTGCTGACTTTTGCAATATGAGGCTCAAATAAGAGGGTTTTTAGAGTGGAACACGAATCCGATATATATTTTCAAGGCCAACTGACTGAGTGGCCGCCCATCCCCCAAAACACCCCCAAGCCGGTCACGTTTGCCGACTATGGAAATATGGTGCTCAAATTAAAGGTATTTGGGAGTAGACCACGTATCTGATATCAACATTAGGGACCAACTGTCTAGGGGGCATCCCACCACCATAACAATCCCCAAATAAGACGTATTTGCTCACCTAGACAATTTGGTTCGTAAAGAGAGTGGAACTAAATATTTATAGTTTTTAGGGCCAATAACCCAAACCGGACATATTTGCTGACTGTTGCAAACAATAAACGAATTTGATATCCAATTTTGAGGGCAATGGCAATATGGGGTTCAAATAAATGATATATAGATATATGAGAATAGAGTTGCTGATATATTTTCCGAGCTTAGTGTTTGGGCGACCAACCTAATCCTCAAAACACCCCTGAATCGGCCATATATGCCGATGTCGGAGGGCTGAGCACAGTCCACTATATTGAATTTCAGCGAAATTGAGCTAAAAGCTCGGGTTTCAATGGCCTGAGAATATACTTTAAATAGGAAGATCGGTCTATATGGAGGCTATATCAACTTAAAAACTGATTTAAATCATATTCGGCATGTATGTCGAGGATCTTAACACATATCCTTGTGCTAATTTTCAGCCAAATCAGGTAATACATGCAGCTTTTATGAGGGTCTATATTAAGATATAGACCGATTTGGACCATACTCAGCAGAGATGTCGGGGATCTTATGACAAATCATTGTGCCAAATTTCGGCCCCGACATAGGATATCTGTGAGCATCACACAGGCTGGAGCTTTGAGGCCCGATCAAAAATTTAAGTCACCAAAGGATAGTTTTGATAGTGTTATCTATTGGGCGGTTGGTGATCTGGTGATATCAGGCAGAAAGACACCCGCTTTAGAGTCTTAAGGACATGGCTTAACTTATTCTATCTTCGCATGCCTACATCTTGCTTAGGCAATCGGTTTTCTCTGGCAAACCAATACGCTCTTTAAGAGGTTGGAATAATAAACGGCATCCGATGTCCTTGCCTGGAACATCTCCAGTTTGCGACGATGCAAGCTGGTATCGGGCCGATATAAACTAATTGCCTTCGATCAATGGCACACTCTTGGATACCATGGATTCCCTCAGATCCTGAAACCACACTTGGGACTTTGACTGTAATCCCAATCTCTCAACCACTGATTGGAAGATTGGTAAATTTGATGAGTTTGATGGCAGCCGGAGACATTCGTTGTACACTTCGGCTGTCTCGCAGAACTCAACAAGTCTGAAGGAGTTGTGTGCTACGGATTTAAGTTGTAGCCCATGGCCTTAACTGGGACTACGTCTACCAAGTTTATTGACGGCAGTCTCCTTTTTCATACTTTCTTACTCCGCTATGGCCCTGCACCCAAACGATGCGGATCGTGCCATCCTCAGAGAAAGCGTTAAACTCCTTCTTACACTCCAAGACTGTTCGTGACTATACCTCCTTCATACTCGACGTCCTCGCGCTAACACCAAACCACCTCACGCATTCCGTGATCGTCCAGATCTCCGCCTGGAGGACCGTATTATGGTCAGGCATTCTAAAACAGATCTCAGTTTCAGGGATCTCAATGTAGACCCCCAGCCCCATTCTGTCCTTTAGCTTTGATCCATCCGTGTAGCATAATTTTGCAGACGGCAATACTAGAAGTCCGTCAATCCAAGACTGTGCCGCTGGCAGCAGTGCCTCGCACTCATCTTCAAGTGTCATCTTAGGTATCCGATCGGAAACCTCTTCTAATCTAAGCGGGATTCCTATCGTCGTCGCGATCATACCGCGATAGTATCACCTGCTCATATCCTCTATCCAGTATCCCATCGCTTTAAGTTTCATAGCCGCAGTGGCTGCCTCACACTTAGTCTATATGTTAATGGATCGGATATCTAGAATAGTCGCCAGTACCCCAGTTGATCCCCCGTGATCCTCAACGCTCCGCCTATGTCATCTTCTCTGAACTTTTTGCATTATCCTTATGTTGCACTTTTTCTCCTTCGCGGTTGACCAAACTACTGAGGCGTAAGTATGTATTGATATATTTACGTTCCTGTAGAGCCAGTGGACTATCTTCCAATTCAGGCCCAATTTTTAGCCCACGGCCCGTCTACACAAGGCCCAACATCCATTAGCCTTTCAGGTATGCTCCTGTATGTGAAACTTCCAATTCAGTTTCAAATATCGAAATCGTTCTATTGAGGAAACGTGGCGCGCCAAATTGACCCACCTTCGTCTTTCTCGTGAACAAGCATATTTCAGTCTTCTCTGGGTTAACATTGATATCCCTAGGTCTAGCCCAGTCGTATGCCATCTGCAAGAACCTTTCGGCCTTTTGCATAGCTGGTTCGTACCCTTACCCTTAAGAAGTATAACATTATCGTCTGCATAGCAGACGGGGGGCTTAATTCTCTCCCCAGTCATCATTCATGATAGTTCATTTATGGTGGTCACCCACAGAAGCAGCGATAAAATGCCCCCCTTGTGGCGTGCCCTGTGCCACTTTCTCCCTCATAGTGGTGTCATGGGACCCAAAATATATCCATCTGTTCCTTAGCATATGGTTTGTCTAAGGACCCGGTCCACCCGGTACTGGTCTAAGGATTGGATCAGTGCGTCGGTCTGCACTTTGCATTGACATCGAGTTAATGCAAACCGCCAGTGTGTACGTTTTGGCATCGACGGATTCTTCTCTCTTCTTCTCCACCAACCTTCCCTTAATGTAGAGATGCTGTTTTTATTTAAGCAGTTCGCTGGATGTCCTACTCTATATCGTGGTATCCACAATATGTTCCATTGTATTAAGTAGAAAGGAAGTAAGGCTTTTAAGCCTTTATGCCATTGGTGTCGCATAACTTCCCTTGTCGGGCTTGGCTATAAACACCACCCTTGCCCCCTGCCAGGCTTTCGGAGTATATTCATATTCTAGGCACGCTGTGAAAATACAGGCCAGATGGGGCGCCAGAGAGTCTGCCTTCTTCTTTAGTAACGCAGGAAATATTCCATGAGATCCGGGTGACTTAAGTGGTTTGAAATTCCTCAAGGATTCCTTCACCATGAATTCCGTAATTATAAACCTTTGTTCAAAATTATTATTCCAAGATTCTGGTGTCTCCCTGAGTCCCGTCGTATCATGTGGAAAATGCACTATTATCAAAAGCCTCAACATGTTCTCCGGTGTCTCTGCTCTCACTTCCATGTCATCTGCTAACGTTGCAGTTTGGACATGGGTTTTTGAAAGAAACTTTCTCATCTTGGCGGCGTCATTAACGCTATCGACCTGTTCGCAGGTCCAAAAGGCACGTTTTGGAATATAATTGTATTCCGTGAGCTGTATGTAATATACTTTCCAATAAATTTCCGCATTTTTGAGAAATGCTCCGTTAAAAATTCTGTGAACATCTTTCCAAATATTGCGAATCTCTCCGGCCATCCAGGGTTAGATTCTCCAATCATATTGTCACATCTAAAACTTCCTCCCTAATGCTATTAACAAAGGTAGCGGTATTACTAATATTAAGTGTTATTAGGTTGCTATTATTCAAGTATTCTGCCAGGGCTTGGCCCCGCTAATTAATGGTGGTACTACCTCACCAATTGTGGTGAAAGTTCGCATCGAACCCTATTTCCTGTCTGTTTTGCTCTCTCACCAGCCGATGCAGGTCTGACGTAGATGGCGTTGTCGAAGTGTCGATGTCAGATAGGCCGCACTGTCTCCCTTTCTTATCACTGTCGCATTCGACGTTGACAACTGTGGAGAGAATGTATAATTAATTTTTTTTTTTTTTTTTGAAAAATAGCGCAGGTCCTCGGCCGAGTACCACCGTAAGCATACAATAATTCGTAGTTGATATGGTTCAGTCCAGAAACTTTGTTCTTGTCGTTCACGGCTCCTAAATTAAGGTAATATGAATCTCGCTCCGGTGGCGGTTTATTTGGATGACCTCAATCATTGGTCTTCTAGTAAATGGGCATCTTGGGAGTGGGTGACCCTGTTCGTAAGGCTATTTTAATTTTCCCGTCCCTGCTCTGCCTGATGTTTCAGTATTCCAATGAGCGACAACACTAAAGCATTTATACGTGAGATACATAAATCTCTTCTCAGACAGCCACGTAGCCATTAAATCCCTGGAGAACGTATTTCTGATCACAAAAAACGCACCGACTTTCGCAAATTTCTCAACGAGATGGCTAAACAGTTCAAAATTCACCTTTTCTGGGTGCCGGGCTGCAGAGATATCCCAGGGAATTGTAAAGCGGACAAGCTTGCTGGACTAGGAACTACCTTACACATTCCAGGTAAGTTGTCAGGATCAGGCCCGAAGGGCAACGAATGATAGATGGTCACAAAGGGGAAGGTTTTGATTGTGGCTTAATATAGACCTAAGAGGTCTACCGCTTAGCTGTTACCGGCTAGGACAGACGTCTCCGTCATTGTGTCCGTCATGACAGGTCACTGTCTGATCAGAAAACATGCTGACAGACTTAAGATTGCCTGTAACGACTTCTGCTGTGTGTGTGTGTCCCGCTCTAGCAGTCAGAAGGGGTTCCACTTTAGATTCTCATTTCTTTGTGAACTTGTCTGATTAAGCGGATGTGAACATTCGCAAGTTGTGGGGCTTTTTAAAGCGATCTGGATGGTTCAATAGTAGGAACTAGGAACTAGAAGACATCTTCCTTCTCCTTTTTCAGTGGTATCACAATGAACGAAAGCGTCTAAGTGAGTCTGATGGCAGACTGCCACTTTAACCTAACCTATATTTTGGTGGTGCGTATCTAAAGATAGTCCCTGCCGAACTTAATGCTTTTTTACTTCTCACAGACATTGAATAAGGCTATAACCTAGTATTCCTTTCAGAACTATAATTACTTCAAAAAATTGGTTTAGCCATTTCAAAGACTTTTGGGGAAAACAAATCTAAAAACACAACTTGAACTTCAACATTTACTCGTATTTAGATTTTTCGAAAACATATCGAGTGGTGCTTACCTTTGTAATGGGCGCTTCCAGCGGTAATGACGTCAATTTTGCTAAGCTGGTACGTCGTAGGCCATCTGAGGCTATAGAACGAACATCGAAGCTTCCTCGCCGGATGGAGTGCAGAGAACCGCGTGGAGCCTCCTTGGGCTGAGGCAATGTGGCAACAAAATCCATCTGGCCTCCAGGTACATCGAAATTGTACACGAAATGTGTGGTTGTCCTGCAAAAAATATTGCCAAAATTTACTTATTTCCATTATTAAAAGAGAATATTTAAATTCACCTGCCAATGCAAGCAACTGGTACCACCCTTACGTGCATGGGTATGCCATCTTGATTTTTGCGCTTGACTGTGAGAATGCCATCGAATTCTCGAACACCTTTGCCCTGCACACTGTTGTTGATTGTAGATACATCAGAGACGAAAATTTCCGATAATGGTTTATTTATGACTTCGTCCTGTCAATGAAACGCAAACATTCATTAAAGTCTAGTAGGTGAAATGCATATATAAATGTTAATAAATAAATTAAGCTAATAAATAACCATTCAAGTATATTGAGCAAACACCATGTTTATTTCAGAGAAAAACCAGAGAGACCATGGATTGAACAGAGAAATTTGTATGCTCTCATTTATATATTGTACATTCACAACCGGCACCAACCTGTCTGTGTGCGAAGTTCAAATTCTTTATCTATATTTAATTTATCTATGGTTTATTTATATGGTAAAAGAAATTGTCATACAGGTTAGCTGACACGAAGTGTTAGCAATCCGTACGCCCACATTTTTGTGTGAAAAAATATATATATATATATATTTCTTTTTTGATTCAAACAACATTCACTTTTGCTCTGCAACTTGCCCACGAACTTTCCATTAAGAAATGGGGGCAAAATTCAGCTCAATAATAAGGGGATTCCTTTTTATAGCCGAGGGAGAAACACATCCATACTGGCATAGTTCTCAGTCCATGTCTTGTTCGCTAAATGACTCAAATAGAAAAGTACATAAGATAAGCCCATTAATTGATATAGCCCCAATATACTTAGCAATTAAATTAATATTACAATATTTTTTGAATCAATTCGAAATATATCACGTATAAAATGAGCTAATTTGTCTTTATATTAGGCAGAGTCCAAAGTCCGTTTCAGGTACTTTGCATATCTAAAATGTTGCCGGCATACATGTATATCAAATATTTTAAATTTTCACAGATGGTGCATAATGACCCCGTGGTGAAAATAGGGTACTTCATTTTTTGATATCTGAGGCGTTTTCAGAAACGCCAGATCTCGGAGATGGGTGGTGCGATTTAAGCGAAATTTTGTGTGCTCTCACATAGTACCCTAAAAATAAAAATTTGGTATCCACATTTCGGATGGGGTACCTAGGGTGGCTGCCCCACCCTAAAACCTACCAAACATATATTAAGCCAATCACGACAATATGGGACTCAAATGAAAGGTATTTAGGATAAGAAAACGCATCTGATATCCAATTGTCGGACCAAGTGCTAGGGGGCCACCCCAACCCCCAAAACACCCCTCAATCGGACATATTTACCGACCATGGCAATATGGGACTCAAATGAAAGGTATTTGCGAGTAGAATACGAATCTGACATCCAAATGTGGGACCACGTTTCTGGGGGTTCACCCCTTTCCCAAAACACCCCCCAACCAGGACTCATTTACTGACCATGGGAATATGGGACTTAAATAAAAGGCATTTGAATGTAGAATACGAATCTGATATCCAAATATGGGCCAAGTGTTTGGGGGCCCTCTCACCAAAAACATCCCCCAAAGGGGACAAATTTACGACCATAGCAATATGGGGCTCAAATGAAGGGTCTTCGGGAGTAAAGCACGAATTTTATATCAATATTCGGGAAAAGTGTCTATGGGGCCCCCACAATACCACCCAAATAGGAAGTATTTGCTGACTATTGCAATATGAGGCTCAAATAAGAGGGTTTTTAACGTGGAACACGAATCCGATATATATTTTCAAGGCCAATTCACTGAGTGGCCGCCCATCCCACAAAACATTCCCAAAGCCGGTCGTGTTTGCCGACTATGGAAATGTGGGGCTCAAATTAAAGGTATTTGGAAGAAGACCACGTATCTGATATCAACATTAGGGACCAACTGTCTAGGGGACGTCCCACCACCATAACAACCCCCAAATAGGACTTATTTGCTCACCAAGACAATTTGGGTGTTAAAGAGAGTGGAACTAAATATTCATAGTTTTTAGGGCCATTACCCCAAAATGGACATATTTGCTGACTTTTGCAAAAAGGAGTTTAAATGAGATTAGAAAACGAATTTGATATCCAATTTTGAGGGCAATGGCAATATGGACTTCAAGTAAATGATATATAAATTTGTGAGAATAGAGCACGTTGCTGATATATTTTCTGGGCTTAGTGTTTTGGGGACCTGCCCAATCCCCAAAATACCCCTAAATCGGGCATATTTACCGACCATGTCAATGAAAGGAGTTGGGGGGTAGGACAGGAATTGATACCAATTTTCGGGACCAATTTTCTGGAAGCCTACCCCTTTCCCAAAATACGCCACAAACAGCAATTTTTTAGTGACCATCGCAATATGGGGCTAAAATAAAGTTATTTGGGAGTAGAATACGAATTTGATATCAAAATGTAGGACCATGTATTTAGGGCATCACCCCTTTCCCAAAACACCCCCAAAGGAAAAAAATGTTCCGACCATGCCAATATGTGGATCAAATGAAAGGTATTTGAGATTAGAAAACGAATTTGATAACCTATTTTGGGGTCATGTGTTTGGGGGACGCCTCATCCTGTAAACTCCTCTTAAGCCAATGACAATATGGGGTTTAAACAAATGGTATTTTAAAGAAGAGCACGATGCTAATATTTTTTCAGGGCCAAGTGTCTGGGGGACCACCTCTCCCCCGAAAACACCCCTAAATCAGATATCATGAGAATATCGGGCTAAAATTAAGTATTTTAAGAATGGAACACACCTTTCATCAACTTAAATTCGTAGACCAATAAAGATCATATGGGATTCCGATAAAGGCACTTATATTTTTAAACTGTTAGTCAAGCGATATACTATTTTCGTAGCATGGTATTTCACTAAAAGCTCTTTAACTGACCAAAATAAATATTCCAAGGAAACTTTTGTTGCATATAAAGAAAGCAAGACGCAGCGGAGCGGGCCCGGGTCGGCTAGTTCCATATAAAAACCAGTAAGGAAGGGTAAAAGTAGGGCGGTGCAGACTGTATAACACCCTATAAGTATAATGTGGGAGCTATATGCAAATACTGAACCAATTTTGATGGACCTCGGTGCTTGTTTTCAGATGCGTAATTTAACAATTCCTATCAAATCGTAATAGCTGAAAAATTCCAACATTATTGCAAATAACCCAAAAACTGACGAACATATATAAGGGAGCTAAGTCTAAATCTGAACCGATTTCTACCAAACTTCCCAGATATTATGGTAGTCGCCGAGAAAAGCGTTGTGCAAAATTTTGGTCAATAAATGCGCTTGCAGTGGCTCTAGAAGTGAAAATCGGACGATATTAATATATGGCAGCTATATCTAAATCTGAACCGATTTCAATGAAATTCACCAGTTATGTCGAGAGTCATAAGAAAATCTCTCCTGCCAAATTACGAGAGAATCGGTCAACAAATGAGCACTTTATATGGGAGCTATATCCAAATCTGAACCGATTTTTTCAAATTTCAATGGGCTTCGTCTGTAGGCCGAAAAACATAACTGTACCAAATTTTAAGACGATCGGATGAAAACTGCGACCTGCACTTTGTACACAAATCAACATAGACAGACGGACAGAAATATGGGCATAGCTAAATCGAATCAGAAAGTGATTCTGAGTCGATTGGTATACTTATCAATGGGTCTTTCTCTCTTCCGTCTGGTTGTTACAAACAAATGCATTAATTTATAATGCCCTGTACCACAGTAGTGGTGTAGGGTATAAAAACGTCGGCGAAACGATAGCTAAAAGTAGTCGGAAAAATTAGTACTCTGCTTGTCGTGAGGAAAATAACAAGTTCGGCCGGGCCGAATCGCCTCCACCATGGATCGCATTTGTCGAGTTCTTTGCGCGGTATCTCTTTTTAGGCAAACAAAGAATAATCAATAAGAACTTTATGCTATTGGAGCTATATCAAGTTCATGAGGTTCATTCGGATAAGAATTGCGTCTTGTAGGGGCTCAAGAAGCAAAATCGGGAGATAGGTTTATATGGGAGCTGTATCAAGCTATTGATCGATTCAGACTATATAAGACAAGTATGTTGAAGGTCATGAGAGAAGCCGTTGTACAAAATTTCAGCCAAATTGGATGAGAAGTGCGCCCTATAAAGGCTCAAGAAGTCAATATCCCAGATCGGTTTATATAGCAGCTATATCAGGTTATGTACCGATTTAAGGAAGGGTAAAAGTAGGGCGGTGCAGACTGTATAACACCCTATAAGTATAATGTGGGAGCTATATGCAAATACTGAACCAATTTTGATGGACCTCGGTGCTTGTTTTCAGATGCGTAATTTAACAATTCCTATCAAATCGTAATAGCTGAAAAATTCCAACATTATTGCAAATAACCCAAAAACTGACGAACATATATAAGGGAGCTAAGTCTAAATCTGAACCGATTTCTACCAAACTTCCCAGATATTATGGTAGTCGCCGAGAAAAGCGATGTGCAAAATTTTGGTCAATAAATGCGCTTGCAGTGGCTCTAGAAGTGAAAATCGGACGATATTAATATATGGCAGCTATATCTAAATCTGAACCGATTTCAATGAAATTCACCAGTTATGTCGAGAGTCATAAGAAAATCTCTCCTGCCAAATTACGAGAGAATCGGTCAACAAATGAGCACTTTATATGGGAGCTATATCCAAATCTGAACCGATTTTTTCAAATTTCAATGGGCTTCGTCTGTAGGCCGAAAAACATAACTGTACCAAATTTTAAGACGATCGGATGAAAACTGCGACCTGCACTTTGTACACAAATCAACATAGACAGACGGACAGAAATATGGGCATAGCTAAATCGAATCAGAAAGTGATTCTGAGTCGATTGGTATACTTATCAATGGGTCTTTCTCTCTTCCGTCTGGTTGTTACAAACAAATGCATTAATTTATAATGCCCTGTACCACAGTAGTGGTGTAGGGTATAAAAACGTCGGCGAAACGATAGCTAAAAGTAGTCGGAAAAATTAGTACTCTGCTTGTCGTGAGGAAAATAACAAGTTCGGCCGGGCCGAATCGCCTCCACCATGGATCGCATTTGTCGAGTTCTTTGCGCGGTATCTCTTTTTAGGCAAACAAAGAATAATCAATAAGAACTTTATGCTATTGGAGCTATATCAAGTTCATGAGGTTCATTCGGATAAGAATTGCGTCTTGTAGGGGCTCAAGAAGCAAAATCGGGAGATAGGTTTATATGGGAGCTGTATCAAGCTATTGATCGATTCAGACTATATAAGACAAGTATGTTGAAGGTCATGAGAGAAGCCGTTGTACAAAATTTCAGCCAAATTGGATGAGAAGTGCGCCCTATAAAGGCTCAAGAAGTCAATATCCCAGATCGGTTTATATAGCAGCTATATCAGGTTATGTACCGATTTAAGCCATACTTAGTTATTGGAAGTCATAACAAAACACCTCATGCAAAATTTCAGCCAAATCGGATGAGAATTGCGCGCTCTATTGGCTCAAGAAGTCTAAATCCAAAATCGGTTTATATGACAGCTATACCAGATTATGACCCGATTTGAATCATACTTAGCACAGTTGTTGAAAATGATACCAAAACACTACGTGCACTACGTTCTATTAAATCGGACGAGAATTTCACCCTCTAGAGGCTCAAGAAGTCAAGACCTAAGAACGGTTTATATGACAGCTATATCAAAACATGTACCGATTTGGCCCATTTACAATAAGAAATCGGATAAGAATTGCGCCCCCTAAAAGCTGAGAGAAAGATTCTTCGTAACGGAGTTTGCGTTAACGGAGAATATAGGCGACGTATGAACCACGAGCTGTATGACGACGATAGCATAGTTACACGCATCAAAATACAACGGCCGCGTTGGCTAGGTCATGTTGTCAGAATGGATGAAGAAGCTCCAGCAAAGAAGTCTTTTGAAGGCAAACACGGTGGTACACGCAAACCGGAAAGTCCAAAAGCCCGCTGGAAAGATCAAGTTGTGGGAGACACCTCGAAACTTGGTGTCAGAGATTTTAGAATGAGTGCAGAAGATCGAGGCGCTTGGGACGCTATTCTATGTTCGGCTAGTGGATCAAATATTCTGTCATAGCAAATTAAAGTAAGTGAAAGCTGAAGAAGTCAAGACCCCAGATCGGTTTATATGGGGGCTAACCGACTTGAACCATACATAGCCTAGTAGTTGGAAGTGATATCAAAACACCACGTGCAAAGTTTCAGTCAAATCCGACCAGAAAAAGCACTTGATTGCTGTCATATTCCGCTCGCGGAACAATTAAGATTTCCGCGAATATTCCGAAAGCAGAATAGAATACCAACCCTAATGCTGCAACATGAATGAAATCATACGCTTTTTTAGCTCATCCATATTTTAGTTGCCTTTGACTTACTTTTATTCATTGTAATATTTAAGGGGTGTCCTTTCGCTCTTTTGTTTTATGATGTCGTTATACCGCAAGCAATGAAATGAAATGTGGCACACTAAAAATAAGAGATGATTCGCTCAGTCTTCGATGGCATTTTGGTGTGGTGCGAACAGGAACAAGACATTTAGGAAAAAATTAAAATTGGCGGTCCCTTAAGTACCTATTGTCCATCAGTCCATAGCCTGATATAGCCACTATATAAACCGAACTCCCGATTAGACTTCTTGAGCCTCTAGAGGGCGTAATTCCTATCGAATTTGGCTGAATTCGCCATAGTAAAAAACATGGTAGTTTGCAGCATCAGATTTCAACATAAAAATTTCACAAAGCCACATGGTTCTCCCCAGGTCAAAACTAAGGAACCAAATTGATCACATTGTGGTAGATGGAAGGAACTCATCCATCGTGTATGATGTTAGGTTATGGTAAAAAAAGAGGGTGCGGGTATTAATCCGACGCCATACCACTATAGACAGCCAGTAATCGGCTTTTTGTGAGCTCTAAATACTAAAAAGTAACTTCGAAAAAGAAAAACTAAGTTAGGAGTTCCGTGCTACTAACAAAATCTTTGATTGTTATCCGTACTACGCCCCTAAGTTGGTTCATAATTGGTATTGTGTCCCCACCTTAGTCCCGGTGTCTCCTGGCCGCGAAAGCTGGGCAATGACATAGGTAATCCTTCAACGTCTCATTATTTACCCCACATGCTATCAATTGCCGCACCGATTTTACATAAGTGAGCTCGTAGTTCTATGTGTTCCCTTATGATACCGAATGCTATACTAACCCCCTTATTACATCCTTTCAGCAATAGCTTCGTCTTCCCACTATCCGGATCTCCCCATAGGATTTTCGCAATGTTACGACAATTTCGCTGTTTCACAGCGTTAGATAACTTAACTCGGACTGGGTCCCCCCGAAAGGCTTGGGTTCAACCATAGTATTTTCGGCCGCCTACCGATTGTTTCGCTGTTCCACAGTGTTGCATTCGCATTCGTCGCTCACGCCCTTAACTCGGACTGTGTCGATCCGAAAGCCTTCGGGTTAACCAAATTTATTGACGGCAGTCCTCCGACTTTAAGCGCCAAATCGTCTGCCCTTTCATTCCCCCTTACTCCATTATGACACGGTACCCAAACAATGCCATCCTCAGAAAAGGCGTTAATCTCCTTCTTACACTACAAGACTGTTCGTGACCTTACCTTCCTGGTTGTTATTGCCCTTATGGCAATTTTACTGTCGGTAAAGATGTTTACACTCGACGTCCTCGCGTTAGCACCACACCACTTCACGCATTCCGTGATCGCCCTGATCTCCGCCTGCAGGACCGTATTATGGTCAGATAGTCTAAAAGATATCTCAGCCCCTGGGTTCTCAATGTAGACCCCCAGGTCCACTCTGTCCTCTAGCTTATCCATCCACGTAACATGATCTTCCAGATTACAATGCTAGGGTTCCGTCCAAGACTGTGCCGGTGGCAGCAGTGCCTTGCACTCGACCTCAAGGTTCATCTGAGGTATCCGATCGGAAATCTCTTCCTTTTCTTCCAGGTTTCCTATCGTCGCCTCGATTCTACCGCGATGGTATGAGCTGCTCCCAACATCAATCCATTCTCCCATCGCCTTAAGTCTCATAACCGCAGTGGCTGCATCACACTTAATCTGTATGTCAACGGGTCGGATATCTAGAATAGTATCTAGTGCCTTAGTGGGCGTGGTCCTTATCGCTCCGCTTTTGCCAAGAAAATATTGGCCAGGTGGGGCACCAGATAGTCTGCCTCTTTCTGTAGTAACGCCGGAAATATTCCATCAGGTCCGGGTGACTTAAATGGTTCTAAGCTCCTCAAGGATTCCTTCACCATAAATTCTGTTATTATAAACCTTCGATCAACGTCATTATTCCAAGATTCCGGTGTCTCCGTGAATCCCTTCGTATCCTGTGGAAAATGGGTTTTAATCAAAAGCCTCAACATGTCCTTCGTTGTCTCTGCTCTCACTCCCATGTCGTCTACTAAGTTTCAGTTTGGACATGGATTTTTGAGAGAAACTTTTTTATCTTAGCGGCGTCATTAATGCTCCGGTGGAGGTTTATAGGATAGGTGTAGGGTATTATACAGTCGGCACCGCCCGACTTTTGCCCTTTCTTACTGTTTTTTTTTAAGTTTTTCTCGATTTTCTCCCACTGTGGGGCGTTGGAACAAGCCGAAAGGATGGTTAAACAGGTTTTCTTGACAATGGATGATTGTAAAAAAAGTAATATATAAAAGTAAAAGAACGTAGCACTATCTACTTAAAGAACACTGGCCCATTGTTAACGGGATTCTGGACTGAAGCATACCGACTACCAATTATTATACACTGAAGAAATTTTTGTCCTAATTTTTAAGATTCGAGCCAAAGCTAACCAAATTTAATTTGAAGATGATCAATTTTCCAACTTTTTGGGGAAACATTTCCTTTGGTGAAAAATTTTTCCTTGATATTAAGGATTTTTAACTTTTACAAAAAGCTGAAATGAAGGTTAAAATATCATTGAAAGTTAGGAAATTTTCTTTGGTTCACAATTGTCTAGTCTCAAGGTCAATTTCCTAATTAACTTGTCCTAGAGCCAAACCAAGGGGCAAACAGCGACCGCCATGGTGGACCTCAGAACTAGTTGGCTGCAGAAAGCTAAAATAGAGCTAACAAAATACAAGGACGTGATATGGCTCCGGTGGAGGTTTATCTGGATTTTCTCAACCATTAGTTCTCAAGTAAATGGGCATCTTGGGAATATGTGATGATCTCATCGTCTGCTCCCTGTTCTTTAGACTGCATTGACTTTCCTGTCAATGATGTCATTGTGTTAGGTTCTTCGCCTTTCCTAGTCTTCTGAATCTTTATAAAGTTGGTAATGTTTGTTAGGCTGTGTTGGGCCTCTTGCCACAGCACTTCCTGATATTCTAGTATTAGGATCTTTGCTTATCCTAGTCTTTCCAATATTGATAGAGGCCGTGAATGTCTCGTCAGCAGCTCACTGTTCGCTAGGCGGTATTGAGGCACCTGCCACTGCACGGCCTCATGTCTCAATATGGGGATTTCTGCCTATCCTAGTCTTCCCAATCTTGAAAAAGACAGCCTTGCTCCCGTATTGCCCCATGCCTTTTGCATAAAGATGTCCCTTCCATACTCCATACTCGCATTATTATGGGTGGACGCCCTTCAGAGTTCCACATATGTTGGGACCGATGATCTGGTGGAAACCTACCGGATGCACTGCCGATGACTGCAAAAGTCGGTTCATCTTTGTTGTGCTTTCTTGCCACTCTGACGTAAGAGGGCGGCTTCTAACCATTCTCAACGACCATATTCCCCTTCCGTGATGGCTGTGGCCTCAGTTTGGAAGTCACAATCCTCCATGAAGACTCAGGGACCGTGCGCGCTTCCTTCGTTTCTGTTCTGACTTTGTCTAACTCCACAGGACACTGTCTGGAGTTTCCATTGCGGGATGGCTGGCTTGGTTTTCCCAGTGTACTTGAAAACGGGGAGCTCTTTTTCTTCTTCAGCATTTTAGCAGTGTAATGCTCTTCGGGAGATTTTATTCTTTTTCCAGCTTCCGTAGAAGTGCTTGGAATGTCAGTTCTACCCCTTCCAGCATCCTGCACTTTCGCCCGATTGCGCTGCCAGTACATACTCCTCTGTCTCCTTCGTCGTGCCCCGGATCGCTTTCTCGGCCTGCTTGTGTGCTTAGCAAAGCCACCGCTCACTTCTGCCGTCATCTCTATCCGGAAATACCACCTTTACTTAAAGGCTGGGAACGAACTGTGCATCCCTCTGGTTTATCCGTCTCTTCCTCATTAATTAGTCTGACGACTAGTTGTGCGCTAGTCTCGACTCCACTACTCTCCAAGACACCCACACCTATAGGAGGGAAGGACAACACGCTACGGTCTGACGCCACCACCGCAGCTGCTGGGCCTACTCCAAAAAAGCTTTAACATTTTTTCGTAATAGGTAGTACCTCTTCAGAGATACTCTTTGAGGAGCGAAATAAAGACGCGTCCGCTCCACTCGACGGTTACATTCAGTCAAAAACAATATTTATATAATACATACTTACCAAACGCATATTTAGTAATCTTTCAGCAGACCTATTGGCGTACTGTATCCTAAGGAGATCATCTGTTATAAGGAGGACTTCTTTCAGTCTATGAAGTGCAGTGTAAAGTGCCTGCAAATATAATTTTAATCTAAATGAGTAGGGTTGTTAGTTAGTTGTTGGTTCAGACCAAAATGGTTCTGCGGCATATCTTAGAGAGTAAATATATTCTACATTAGTTGATAGCCTGTGTAGCTAATGCCAAATTGCTCTATGCTGTTAACCGTATAGTTACTAGGCGTTTAAATAAATAGTCTACGTTTGCACCAGATCTGGTGTCCACCCGTATTCTTACCTGTTGAGTTGAGATGACGTTGTGTGGTCTCACAATGGAGTGTAATATTTGTTTTATCTCCATTGCACACATCGAGAGGCTTGTAGTTTCTGCAATGCACTAAAAACAAAATTAAAATGCTGTTATGAAACTTCATATAAATGAATATATACGACAACTGAAATCTTTTAAATGTGTTCGATGTTTAAGTTCTACTACAAACAAATTGGATTGCAACTTATACTCGTAATACTAATACTAATGGTGTCATCACACTATATGTTCTTGTCCTATGGCATGTCAAATTTTGCTACTGTTAAAATTGCACACATAGTGTGATGCCAACGAAACCAACACATAAAAATCACTTTTCAAAATAGCACTGTCATTTTTTAGATTAGAGCGGTGCTCTATTCTCTCTGAAAACAACATAAAGAAACTTTAACAATTTGTAGCCACATTTTTCTTTTTCTTTTTTTGCTCACATTTTTAGGTTCCGTCATAAAAATATGACATACTAGTGTGATTGCAAAAATGATGAACCATATGGAAATTGGCAATTTTGACACACGTAATGAAATACAACAACAATCGAATTGAAAGTTTCCTAGAATGACTCGAAGTTAGTAAATAGATGTGTTTTTTCACAGAAACTGAAATATATGGTTCTTATATACATATACCATGTTTACTTTAACTATTTCAAAAATAGTTACAACAAGCAAACGAAAGTACTAAACTATTGGTAAAAACCAAATACTTGGATTCATCAACGTAATTCTCAGTTTTTTCGCGTTACTAATTGTCGAATGACGAAACACAAAATTTCGTCATACAATTATAAGTTTCTCTTTCTTTTAAACTAGTTATTGATCATTGCTTTATTGATTTTATATTTATTGATAATTGCTTTATTTCACCATGGAATATGGTGAAGTGAAAACTTTTCCGTTATACGATTTAGATGAAATCCATTTCGCTTATCCGGACAACGTTTCATTAAAAGTACTGATAAACGATTAAAAAAATTGTAGTGTTGTTATCCGATTTCGACAGGTTCAATAGTTCATGACATAGTTCAACTGTTACTATGTTAAAAAATAGAAAAAATAAATGTAAACGCCGCAAGTTCTGCCGGCCGTATTTTGCATATCCGACACCATGAATATACATATGTATTTTTAATCCATTATAATTATAAACTATCTTTTACATCCACATCTCAACATTAGCGTGAAGGGCTAGAACCCATTGAAAAGCAATGAAAGAAGCAAATACTTTCGAAAAGAATGTAGGCCTTTCCATGAAAGGTCCGATGTGGAACTACATCGATCGTATTTGGCATAAGTATCGAGGTCGAATGGAACGCATTAATACAAACTTCATCGAAACCGTATAAAAAAACTACACTCCACTCCATTCGGAAAGCAAGTATAGCGATATGAGGTTATAAATTGGCCTCTTTCCACTCCGTTCATATTGCACTTAGTTGCTTAAAAGGGCAATTTATGGAAGGCTTTGTCCTAAAGCTGTTAGCTGAAAGTATACTGGGAGATTAGAAACAACTAACTGTTTCAAAAAACAACCAACTGTCGAAATTGAGTAATAACGTCTTTTATGAATATTTTAAAAATAAAAATTTTTACCTGGAGATCAGTCTAGACAACTGCTTTATCCCGATGGGATCTTATTTTTATTTGGCTCATCTAAGAATCCAACCTAAGTATGGATTTAAGACGGATCTTTGCAAAATTGCAGCTCAATAAGTTTTGGTTTTAAAGCCTATGTAGCGATTAACTCCAAAAGACTCTTAAATGCCGCTCACAATAGCGTGGAAATACTTTCCGAATAGATAAAGTTCTAATATAAGCTGTTCACACATTTAACATCCTTCCTTCATTCTTGACTCATATACAAACAGGATGAATTTTGGAAGAGAACGTTGCCAACCGTGGAAATCACCCGAAAACAAACTGAGGTTACTTATAAATATTGTTTATGGCATGGTGGTGGCTAGCCAAGATTGACCCGGCTTTATTTATTCAATCTTGGCTAGGTCATGTTGTCTGAATGGATTAAAAAGCTCCAGCAAAGAAGTCTTTTAAAGCCAAACACGGTGGTACACGCAAACCTTGAAGACCAAAAGCCCGATGGAAAGATCAAGTGGTGGGAGACGCGTCGAATCTTGGTGTCGGAGATTTTAGAATGAACGCAGAAGATCGAGGCGCTTGTAACGCTATTCTACGTTCGGCTAGTGGAACAAATATTCTGTCATAGCCAATTAATGTAAGTAAAGTTATTTATTCAATCTTAGGTTAGGTTTAAGTGTCAGTCTGCCATCAGACTCACTTAGACGTTTCGTCCATTGTGATTCCTCAGGATCAGAAGAAGGAAGATGCCTTCTAGTTCCTACCGTTGAACTATCCAGATCGCTTTAAAAAGCCCAACAACTTGCGAATCAGAAAGGTTCTAAAAGAAATGAGAACCTAAAGTGGATCTCCTTCTGACTGCTAGTGCGGGACACACACACAGAAGGTGTTCTAAAGTCTCTTACTCTTCGATGTCCTGACAGCTTCTGCAAAAGTCGTTGCTGACAACGTTCAGTCTGTCAGCCTGTTTTCCGATTAGACAGGACCTGTCTTGACCCAACACAAAGACTGAAAGGTCTGTTCTTGCATGTGACAGCAAAGCGGTAGATTTTTTCAAGTCTAGATAGTTTTTGAATGCTCACAGCCACCTCTTTGTGATAATCTATTATTCGTTGTCCTTCGGGTCTGTCCTGAAAACTTAGCTTACATGTCGCTAGAGGCATACACACAGATTCCAGTTTGCTTGGAATTTGTAAGATAGTTGCTAGTCTCTCAAGCTCGTCTGCTTAACAACTCCCTATGATATCTCTATGGCCCGGCACCCAGACCAGGTGAATTATGAACTGTTCAGCCATCTCGTTGAGAGATCTGCGAAAGTCGGGCGGTTTTTGTGCTCAGAAATACGTTCTACAGGGATTTAATAGCTGTCTGAGAAGATATTTATGCCAATCGTCGCTATGACATTATATTGGGTTGCCTAAAAAGTAATTGCGGATTTTTCATATAGTCGGCGTTAACAAATTTTTTCACAGCTTGTGACTCTGTAATTGCATTCTTTCTTCTGTAAGTTATCAGCTGTTACTTTTAGCTTGCTTTAGAAATAAAGTTAAAAAAAAGTATATTTGATTAAAGTTCATTCTAAGCTTTATTAAAAATGCATTTACTTTCTTTTAAAAAATCCGCAATTACTTTTTGGGCAACCCAATACCTTTGCCATTCTGCCACTTCCTCAATTGCAAGGATCTCTGCTTGATACACACTGCAGTGGTTGGGTAACCTCTTCGATATGACCAGTTCTAGATCTTTAGAGTACACCCCAAAGCCCATCTAGTCGTCTAGTTTGGAGCCATCCGTATAGAAGTCTATATAACTTCTATTACCAGGAATATCGTAGTTCAAATCGGTTCTATCAGGAATAGAGGTACAGTACTTCTTATCAAAAAGCGGCACAGGTAGGGTGTAATCCACACTGCCTGAAACATCGGATATTTTATCAAGAAGAACACAGTGTCCGTAGTCACAACATGACCAATGGGAAAGCTCCCTTAGCCTCACGGCAGAGGTCGCTTCAATTTGTCTTTGTACAATGTCCAGAGGCATTAGATGTAGCATTAAATTCAGTGCATCAGATGGTGTCGTCCTCAGTGCGGCTGTGGTGCACAAACAAGCCATCTATTTGATCCAATTGACTATTGAACAGTAGGTGAACTTTTAAAGCGCCGTCCACCAGACCACAGCATCAAATAGCATTATAGCATCAAATATATACTCTATGTATGACGCTCGGTCTAACACCCAACTTTTGCCAATGGCTCTCTTGCAGGTGTATGGAGCAAGAGTTGCCTTTTTGGCCCTTTCCAAAATGCTGGATTTAAAGTTCCATTTCCTGTCAAGCAAAAAATCCACGTATTTTAGCGCTTTCTATAAATGGAATATTCTCTCCTCCCAATGAGACACGTACCACTATACGTAACTTGTATCTTCTGCTGAAAAGAACTAATTCTGTCTTGCACGGATTTACGCCTACACCACTTTCGGTACCTCACTGCGCTATTGCACGTTGAACTTCCTATAGTATATCACTTTTACACCTTTTTCATTCAGAGACAATAATATATTGTTAATGGCTATATTCAAATTTAGAGGAGACAGTACACCTCCTTGAGGTGTTCCTCTGCTGACACATTTCTTTAGATCCACAGATCCCAAGCCTGCCGTAGTGCATCCTTCAGAGTCGATTCCTAGAAATTCAAACTGCCTTCATGAAATTCTGCAAGGACATCGGAATATACTGATGACAGTCTATTGACTGTCTCACTCCACTAGGTATGCAGCCCTGTTCTTTGCCCTTGTCGACAATTGCCATCACCAAACTGTCCCTAGCGACATTAGCAAAGGTTCTTGGACCCATCTTGCTATTGTTCGCACTAGTTCTTTTAGGCTTGGGATACCCTCCAAATGACCGGAACCTGACTGACTGCGGTGTTGTTTCCGAATCTAGACGTGTAGTATTAGGGGTAGCCTGTGCAGCGATTGCCCGAGCCCAATTTAGGGAGTCTCACTCCTTATTATTGAGAGTCTTCGGATCAATCGCACCAAGCCTCTCAATAAACCTGAGAGTAATGCGCCTTCTATTATTTTAACCTCTTAAAGAGTTGGTTGGTGTTGGTTTGCCGGGGAAGGCCGATGGCATGGGATTTAGTTAGAACAGGACAAGGAGTTAGAACAGGTTCGGCCTTGTCCTTAAGACTCGAAGCTGGTTTCTTCGTCAAAAGCCTCTGTTGATCAATCGTTTGTCAGCTAGTGCAGGCTGGAGCAGCCGCTCCACCAGTTGAGGTGTCAGCAGCAGACAACAGGCCTGATACCACCACCGCAGCTGTTGGTTCTTTGGAGTCCATTCTAAGCCTACTCTCGGGCTCTAGATCTGCCGCTACACTGGAAACAGACGCAGATCATCAACTGCCTAATGGATAACACTATCGTAGCTGTCTGTGAGTGACTCAAAATTTGTTTGTTAAATTATAACCTATTGCGAGTTACAGAAAAATTCTTATGGAGCGAAATAACGAAAATTCCGCTCCACTCAACGGTTCAAAAAAAATTTCAATCTTACTTGTTTCAACTTACCCTATTAACGCCAGCGTCTAATAGTGCATTTATCACATCGTCTCTGTCAAATGTACTGCAAAAAATATGATTAAAATAAAACGTTCGTTAATACACTAAAAGTTTTCAACTGCTAAGAATTTTAATGTACAATGAAAATGAATTAAGACTGCAGGGATTATGTGAGATAATATCGACCTTTTACACTTTCACCCGATAGATCTTAAATAATAAGTTTGTTCGAATAGTCAAAACTTTGTGAAAATTTGCACAAATTTTCACTGGGAATCGTTTACGTCAGTGTTGTCTGATTAGGGGAAATTTCCCAAACAAAGTTACGGGGATTTTGATGGGGAACAAAGTAAAAATTGGAGATTATCTTTGTGAAATTCTATAAGCATAGCTTCGAAACTAATTTATAATTTTTTTTTCTTATATTTAATGCTGGTCAATACCCTTGGGTTAGGTGGGATTTATTACAAAGTATGTTCGCCTACACTGGTGATTACTGTAGGAACGTATCTCCCGAGATGAGAAATTGTATATGAATTTGTGCATGTGCCTTAGTCCATAAGTAGTCATGGGCTTAAGTCCATCGTACTAACGCTGGAAATGCTTCCAACAACTTAAGGTCATCAAAGGTCGCAGTATCCAAAATACAAAGATAACCTTTTCTACTCACCACCACCGTTCGTAACACCCCGAAATATTGCGCCCCATAAGGCGCATATGTTTTTGATGGTCTTGATATTCTATGTTACGATAGTGGTCGAACGAGTGAAACTATCTCCATGACATTTTGGGCCACTTGGAAATGGGCCATATCGATATAGCTCCCATAAAAGTAGTCTGTATATTTTTTTCTTTAGGGGATTTTCTTAGAGGGAAACATTTTAGGGATCTGGCTCAAACATGTCTGGTAACCGTGAATCGTGTATTTCATTTGCCAACAGAAAAGAGTGAGAGATTGCATGACAGCGAGCAAAATTTTGAGAGTTTAGAAATTTCTGCTAGAGATTTTTTTCCCAGCAGCAATTGCAACATCAAATACATATTTTTTTAAAACTAGCTGGTTTATTAAAAAAAAAAAATAGCAAAATTGTATAAAATCCATTCTTATTCTCCTGCAAATTTTTATTGGATGCCGCTTCCGATATCGGTATATGTATGTGGCACCTATATCCAAATATAGACCGATCTGAACCATATAGGGCACGGATATCGAAACTTAAAAGGGCTAACTATGCCAAATTTCAGCGAAATCGGGTAATAAATGCCCATTATGGGCCCAAGACCTTCAATCGGGAGAACGATACATATCGCAGCTATATTCAAATACGGACCGATCTAAACCATGTATGGCACGAATTTCGAAAAACACAGTCCAAAATTTCAGCGAAATCGGATAACTGCGCATTTTATGGTCCCAAGATCGTAAATCGGGAGAATGGTCTATAGGCAGCTAGATGCGATCTTGATCATACGCGAATGAGGACGCAACATATTGTGCCAAATTTCAATGAAATCGGAAAAGAAATGTGGCTTTTATCGGCCTGAGACCTTAAATCGGCAGATCGGTCTATATGCCGGCCATATCAAGATATAGTCCGTCATAGCTTGTCTTCAAACTTAACAAAAAAAGAATCTGTGCGAAATTGCAGCTAATTATCGCCACATTTAAAGTCGGTAGTGTGTTTTAAACGGTCTGACGTGCGGACATGACTAGATCGTCTTGTATTTTTTCGACGATCTAGAATATATACATTTAAAAGAATCGTAATGGATATTTCGATGTGTTGCAAACGGAATGGCAAAATCAATTTACGCCCTCCTTCGGTGGTGGGTATAAAAAGGCTAAAAAAATCAAAATGGGGCAAAAACGGACATTTCTTTTTGACATACTATCTATAGTCGAGGATCTCCTGAATGAGAAAAACCAATATTCAAAGCTAAGTTCGCATGGATTTACAGTTTCACGGACATATGACCTACAGTTTTTCCGAAAAAATCGTACAAATATCACAGGAAATCATGTCAGTTCATAAACCTACAGCAACTAAGTTATATTACATTTTTTGCAAAGCCAAATTTTCTATGACATTTTCTCTAAAGTCAAAATTTCCTCTAAAGACGACATTTTAGAAATCATATAAAATTTGTTAAGATTTGTGCACACAGCTTTTTAAATAATTGGTTTAAATTTTATTTTGCCTTTCACAATATAGGTATTATTTGTGAAAAACATATCATGGCAATCCTGACGACAAATGTTTTACATAAGCCTGCACTGCACCAGAACTTTGTTATCCTGGATACACACACAGAAAAAATGAAAAACTATGTTCAATTCAGAAATTTGTACATTCAATTAAAAAATTTGCTGAAATAGGGCCTATAAAGGAATTTGTATTATTGATTAACAATATTGAAATTTGGATTTATGATAAGCTCAAAAATTCAATAAAAGTGGTTATTAACTCAATTAGCCCTTCATTTATTCCTTGCATCCTTGCCATTAAGGAAGTGGTGGAATGGCTTAGATATAATATCAATACGACGATTGGCATAAATATGTTCTCAGACAGCCATTAAATAACTGGAGAACGCTATCTGAACACAAAAACCGCCCTCGACCGGCGCAGATCTGTCAACGAGATGGCTGTTCAAAATGACGAATGACACATGGTCTTAAAGAGCGGGCTGTGAGCATTCCTAATTTAGACTTTAAGTGATCTGTCGCTGTCACTGGCTAGAACAGACGTCAGTTATTGTGTCCGTCATGACAGGTCACTGTTTAATCGGAAAGTATGCTGACAGACTGAAGGTTGCCAGCAACGACTTTTCCAACGAAGCTGTGAGGACATCGAAGAAGAAGAGACTATAGAACACATTCTGTGTGTGAGTCCCGCACAAGCAGTCAGAAGGAGTTCCACTTTAATATCTCAAATCTTTGAGAACCTGTTTGATTTCGCGGATGTGAACATTCGAAACTAATTGGGCTTTTTAAAGCGATCTGAACGGTTTAGCGGTAGGAACTAGAAGGCATCTTCCTTCTTCTGATCCTGTGGTATTACAATGGACGAAAACGTCTAAGTGAGTCTGATGGCAGACTGCCACTTCAACCTGACCTAACCTAAAATGATTTATAAAATTCTATGATAATACTATGATAGTAAGCTGCTTTGGTTCTCGTAGGAAATTACAAATTCTGTATGCTTTGACCGTACGTTTGCGCACAGTGAAACGATAAATTTTCAAAATTTACAACATTTGGATTTTAGATTTTATTTGAAGAAATTTTATTAATTTAATTTGTTTGCCAATTTTTATGTACATGTGTCAGTTTCACTGTGGAACAGCGAAACTGTCGGTAGGACTGCGAAAATCCTAAAGGTTAATCCGGATCGTGAGAAGGCGAGGCTATTACTGAAAGGAAGCAAACAGGAGGTCAGTATAGCTTTTGGTGTCATAACGGAACACATAGGACTTCGAGCTCACTTATGTAAAATCGGTGCGGAAGTGATAGCATGTGTAGGGCATGCGGGAAATATGATGAGACGTTGGAGCATTTCCTTTGTCATACCGGCACTTAGGTGGAGACAGAACACTAGACATGAACCAACTTAGGGGAGTGGTATTGAAAACAATTAAGGATTTTGTAAGTAGCACGGAATTCCTAACTTAACATTTTCTTTTTAGAGGTAACATTATAGCCGATTACTGGCTAAGGTGTGTGTCCATAGTGGCATGGGGCGGATTAATATCTGCACCCTTTTTTCAACCTAACCTAACCGATTCATTTGAAAATTAGAAGGTGGATTTTCTCTTGACTCTCGGCATTACTGGTGAAGTTCATAGAAATCGGTTCAGATTTAGATATAGCGGGCATACATGTATATTGCCCGATTTTAACTTCCAGAGCCACTGCAAGCGCATTTATTGACCAATCTTGCAAAAATTTTGTAAACGGTTTCCCCAGCGATTACCACAATATCTAAGAAGTTTGGTAAAAACGGTTCAGATTTCGATAAAGCTCTCATATATATGTTCGTCCGATTTTGGGTAATTTGCAGTAATGCTGCAATTTGTTAACCGTAGGGTTGCCTGGCAATTTATTTTCAGTAATCAATAAAAGTCCTTCATTTCTTGTGATATTAATCCCTTGGTAAAATTAGCTCGAATCTTTCCCCTTTGGGGAAGTAATAATAGGTAGTTATTAGAGTTTGAACATATTTGCTTTGCTTGAAACGGGTTGTTTAATAACCCATCTGAAAATATTCGCCGAGGTCCATCAAAATTGGTTCATATATATATATATATATATATATATATATATATCTATATATATATATATATATATCTATAGGGTTGCCTGGCAATTTATTTTCAGTAATCAATAAAAGTCCTTAATTTCTTGTGATATTAATCCCTTGGTCAAATTAGCTCGAATCTTTCCCCCTTGGGGAAGTAATAATAACGTAGTTATTAGAGTTTGAACATATTTGCTTTGCTTGAAACGGGTTGTTTAATAACCCATCTGAAAATATTCGAAATATATATATATATCAAATACATATTTTTATTAAAAGTTGCTTAAAAGAAAGGGCAAATTTCAAATAATTAGTTTGGAGAGTTAATAATATTCAGATTTTTGGGTTTATCATAAATCTAAATTGCAAAATTTTTCTATGTACATTAGAGAAGCCTTGGAATTCAAAATGTACTGCTCGTCTGTATTTTGACATCTAAAGATTTTTACATCGTTAAAGTCGATAAAGTGTGGCTTACTGGCTTGCTTTCCAAACTTAAGAACATATTATCAACTCGTCTGTATTTTTACATCTAAAGATTTTTACATCCATAAAGTGTGGCTTACTGGCTTGCTTTCAAACTTAAGAACATATTATCAACTCGTCTGTATTTTGACATCTAAAGATTTTTACATCGATAAAGTCGATAAAGTGTGGCTTACTGGCTTGCTTTCCAAACTTAAGAACATATTATCAACTCCCTATTACTTACTACCGAAATCGTACTTATATCACCGAAACTTCTATATTTTAGTAAATTCTGATGAATTTGAAATAGGAAATACTAAATCCGTAGTACCACAGTGCAGCGTTATTGGTCTCACGGTATATCCTATATATACGTTTGACACTCCTGTTAACCCTTATGAAATTTTGCCTACATATACCCATGACATTGCTACTTTGACTTTCAGTTCAGATCCATCAGAAGCAGAATGAAGAGTACAACAACAACTGGACGGAATTCAATATTAGTTTAAAAGGTGGAGCATATAAGTTACTCCCGAAAAATCTTCAAGTGTTACCTTTACTTTAAGACAAGAAGATTGCGCAGGCCTCTGCGTAGAAAGAGCATATCATGTCTAAAAGAACTGAAGTTGATAAAATAAAAATAAAGAATGTATTGGCTAATTGAACCCAAATCACAACTCAGTCTTGAAAATATAATTGTTCTTTATCAAACGATTGTTATGTCAGTATGGACTTATGGAATAGAATTATGGGGAACCGCAAGTAACTCCAACCAGGAGATTCTGCAACGATACCATTCCAAGATCCTTAGACAGATTATCAATGCACCTTGGCTTGTAAATAACAACTGTATTCACAAGGAACTCGGTATAAGAAAAAATTAAGGACGATATAGTCAGAAAAAACAATATCTTCCTCGACAGAGTCAACAACCATTTATATCCACTAGATATCTCTTTAATAGATGATAATAATGAAATTGGAAGACTGAAAAGTACCCATATCTTAGATATGTCCTTTCTAGTTTAAAATTGTAAATTATGTATTAATTAAGTTAATAATGTAAAATATTTTATTGCAAAGGTTAAAGAATTTTAGAATTTCTCTAATTTTGTATTGCAAATCATTCAATTTGCTTATTATTTTGTTGAAGTTGTTGTTGTAGCAGTGTATTGTATACTGAGGCAGCAGCCCTTGCCGATGAAGGACTTCATCGGGTCAATCCGGTACGTGCAATCGGGTGCCTTGGCATTGATTATTATTTTGTAGGTACATGTAGATTCCAAATACATAATTGAAAAAAAAAACAAGTAAAAGCGTGCTAAATTCGGCCGGGCCGAATCTTATATACCCCCCACCATGGATCGCATTTGTCGAGTTCTTTTCCCGGCATCTCTTTTTAGACAAAAAAGGATATAAGAAACAAATTGCTCTGCTATTAAAACGATATCAAGATATGGTCCGGTTCGGACCACAATTAAATTATATGTTAGAGACCTGTGTAAAATTTCAGCCAATTCGTATAAGAATTGCGCCCATTGGGGCTCACGCAGTAAAATAGAGAGAACGATTAATATGGGATCTGTATCGGGTTATAAACCGATTCAGACCATAATAAACACGTTTGTTGATGGCCATGAGAGGATCCGACGTACAAAATTTCAGGCATATGGGATAATAATTGCGACCTCTAGGGGTCAAGAAGTCAAGATCCCAGATCGGTTTATATGGCAGCTATATCAGGTTATGAACCGATTTGAACCTTATTTGACACAGTTGTTGAAAGTAAAAATAAAATACGTCATGCAAAACTTCAGCCAAATCGGATAGGAATTGCGCCCTCTAGAAGCTCAAGAAGTCAAATCCCCAGATCTGTTTATATGACAGCTATATCAGGTTATGAACCGATTTCAACCATACTTTGCACAGTTGTTGGATATCATAACGAAATACTTCGTGTAAAAATTCATTCAAATCGGATAAGAATTGTGCCCTCTAGAGGCTCAAGAAGTCAAGACCCAAGATCGGTTTATATGGCAGCTATATCAGGTTATGAACCGATTTGAACCATATTTGGCACAGTTGTTGGGTATCATAACAAAACACGTCGTGCAAAATTCCATTCCAATCGGATAAGAATTGCGCCCTCTAGAGGAGTCAAGACCCAAGATCGGTTTATATGACAACTATATCCGGTTATAGACCGATTTGAACCATACTTGGCACAGTTGTTGGATATAATAGCAAAACACGTGGTGCAAAATTTCATTCTGATCGGATAAGAATTGCGCACTCTAGAGGCTCAAGAAGTCAAGACCCAAGATCGGTTTATATGGCAGCTATATCAGGTTATAAACCGATTTGAACCATACTTGGCACAGTTGTTGGATATCATAACAAAACACGTCGTGCAAAATTTCATTCTGATCGGATAAGAATTGCGCACGCTAGAGGCTCAAGAAGTCAAGACCCAAGGTCGGTTTATATGGCAGCTATATCAGGTTATGGACCGATTTGAACCATACTTGGCACAGTTTTTGGATATCATAACAAAACACGTCGTGCAAAATTTCATCCCAATCGGATAAGAATTGCGCACTCTAGAGGCTCAAGAAGTCAAGACCCAAGATCGGTTTATATGGCAGCTATATCAAAACATGGACCGATATGGCCCATTTACAATACCAATCGACCTACACTAATAAGAAGTATTTGTGCAAAATTTCAAGCGGCTAGCTTTATTCCTTCGGAAGTTAGCGTGCTTTCGACAGACAGACGGACGGACGGACGGACGGACGGACAGACGGACGGACGGACGGACGGACAGACGGACGGCTAGATCGACATAAAATGTCGCGACGATCAAGAATATATATACTTTATGGGGTCTCAGACGAATATTTCGAGTAGTTACAAACAGAATGACGAAATTAGTATACCCCCCATCTTATGGTGGAGGGTATAAAAATAGTCATTAGAAAAAAATTTAAGAAAATGTCGTTCGAAAATATGTTACTGATATTAATAGAAAACTTTCGTTTAGAAAATATTATTTCAAGGAGACCCAGGCCTGATCAACATTTTGTCTGTAGGCAATATTTGAATGGATTTTTTTTTTTAGAAAAAAATTTACAGACATTGTGAAAAAAAAACTACCAAAAAAACTACCAAAAAATGTAATTTGGTAAAAAAAAAATTAAAATGTTGTCGTTAAAGTTCAACACGAGAAAATTTTGTTTTGATGTTAAAGTACGTTACACTGAAACTTTGTCTTTAGAAAATAATTCATTCAAATGTGTTTCAAAAAAATTGCTTTCAAATGTGTTTAGAAAAAATTTCATTACATATCTGGCATTTGAAGTTTTTTGCCTGTTTGGGCGAAGATCATAAAATTTTACAATTTTTGTTTGTTTCTCTTTCGAGACGAGCTCATTGATCGGAGATTTTCTTTGCAAATGGAAAAGAAAAGTCAGTGATAGCAGTCTGGTTAGAAAGACTTTTCAACCACATTAGGTGTGATGGTTTCAAGGGCCGTGCTTTGGTATGATGTAATTGAATCATTGAAAGAAATTTTACTGAAAGTTTGTGTTTAGAGTAAATTTAATTAAAATTTTTTTCTTTGGACAAAATAATTTTTTTTGAGGCGGGGGGCTTTAGCCCTATAGCCCCTTCCCCTGGCTACAACCCTATATATATATATATATATATATATATATTTGTGAATTTAAAGACTTATATTTCTTATAAAGCATTTATGTGATTTTATTACAAATGATCAAATAATAGAACATATTAAGAAATTCTACGCTGCATACGTTTATAATAAAGACATTAATTAATATAAAGGGTGATTTTTTTGAGGTTAGGATTTTCATGCATTAGTATTTGACAGATCACGTGGGATTTCAGACATGGTGTCAAAGAGAAAGATGCTCAGTATGCTTTGACATTTCATCATGAATAGACTTACTAACGAGCAACGCTTGCAAATCATTGAATTTTATTACCAAAATCAGTGTTCGGTTCGAAATGTGTTCAAATTTTGACAAATTTTGTTCAGCGATGAGGCTCATTTCTGGTTGAATGGCTACGTAAATAAGCAAAATTGCCGCATTTGGAGTGAAGAGCAACCAGAAGCCGTTCAAGAACTGCCCATGCATCCCGAAAAATGCACTGTTTGGTGTGGTTTGTACGCTGGTGGAATAATTGGGCCGTATTTTTTCAAAGATGCTGTTGGACGCAACGTTACGGTGAATGAACACATTTCGAACCGAACACTGATTTTGGTAATAAAATTCAATGATTTGCAAGCGTTGCTCGTTAGTAAGTCTATTCATGATGAAATGTCAAAGCATACTGAGCATCTTTCTCTTTGACACCATGTCTGAAATCCCACGTGATCTGTCAAATACTAATGCATGAAAATCCTAACCTCAAAAAAATCACCCTTTACAAGTCTTTTAAGTATTAACAAATTTATAATCTGTCGAAACAGCCGAAATATGTGCGGTTTTTGCAAAAAAAAATCCTGCTGTCATGATCTCTCGATTTGACATCTTGAGCCCCTGGAAGCCCTAATTGCTGTTCGGTCTGGCTGAAATTTTGCACGTATGATTTATTATAACTACCAACAGACATGCCAAATCGGTCTATAACCTGAACAAGTAAAAACGCATTAAGTTCGACCGGGCTGAACTTCGGACATCCATCACCTCGTATATAAAATTTCAGCGATGAAGTAAAGCGAAATCTGATAATAAATGCGTCTTTTGTGAGCTCAAGACCTTAAACCTTATATATAAATTAGACCGATCTGTATTATTTATGTCACGGGTATCGAGGAGCCCATCATAACTCATTGAGCAAAATTGCAGTGAAATCGGACAATAGATGCGTCTTTAAGGTGTATGGCAGGTTTATCCAAATAGACTCGGTTCGATTGTCGTACTAACGCAACTAATTGAGACTAATTTCAGCGAAACCGGGTTATAATTGCGCCATTAATGTCACCTAGACTAAAATAAGGAGATCGGTATATATGACAGCTATATCCAAATATTGACTGATCGAGACCATATAGAGCACGGATGTCGAAGAGCCTAACACAACTTATTGTGTCAAATTTCAACGAAATTGGATAATAATTGCGCCTTTTAAGGGTTCAATACCTAATGCCGGGGAATCGTTATGATAACGGTACGATAACGCAACTAATTGTAAAGAAACTTAGCTCATCAACGGCCCCTAGACTACATCCAACAACGACAAATGGGTAGAAAAATACCCAAGAACAGAGCGGTCTTGAAAAAATTCTAGCTCGACTTAGGCAAGAGGATTGGCGTAAAGTAGACAAATGAAACTTGTTTCCCCTCATGTTAGGCCATGCTTTGGAGCACAATGTCAAAATTTGACAATTCTTTCTATCCAAAGCACCAAACGAAATTGTTCCCAAATTTCTTAGGAGTGAGATTTCTAGAAACCGTTTTACTGTCTTGATGTATTTGATGGGTTCAATATTAAAAAAATAAAGTTATGGCGATTAGCCTGCTACTTTTACCGGTGGTTAAAATTTATGTAGATGTCATTAAAATCTACTTTTCTTCGTAAATGGTCATAAAATATTAAGAAAATAATTTTTTTTTGTTAAAACAAAGTATCTTAGAGTATAAAAAAAATTTTTTCTTCGGAAATTTAATTTTTTTAATTAAAAAAAGAAAAAAAAAATACTTTGTCAATAGAAATTCTCTAAGTAATGAATATATGAAATTTCATCAAAATCGTACAAGAGATTCGAGAGTGAGGTGTTAATGGGTTAAATCGGGAAATCGGTACATATGACAGCTTTATCCAAATAATTTCTAAAAGCTTAACACAACTCATTGCGCCAAATTTCAGCGAACTCGGAAATCAAATGCACCTTTTGTGGGTTAAAACCCTTAAATCGGGAGGTGACAGACAGACGGACAAGGCCAGATCGTCTTCGTCATCGAACAAGAATATATATACTTTATATGGGCTTACATGAATATTTCAATGTGTTCCAAACGGAATGACAAAACGCGGTGGGTATAAAATATAAACCGATCTCCCGATTAGTCTTCCAAGTCCTCTATAAGCTAAATTGAATATGCAAATGTTATATCTACCACCATAGGATAGGGGGTATATTCATTTAGTCATTCCGTTTGCAACACATCGAAATATTCATTTCCGACCCTATAAAGTAGGTATATATATTTTGGATCGTAGCAAAATTCTAAGGCGATTTAATGTCCGTGTGTCTGTTGAATTCACTGTACAGTGTTCAAAAATTAAGATATTGATTGAAATTTGGCACAGAAACGTCTTTTTGCTCCATGCAAATTAAATTCTTTAACGGGCCAAATCGGACAATATTGGGATATAGCTGCCATATAGACCGATCTGTCGTTAAAGGGTCTGAACCCTTAAAAACTTTATTTATTACCCAATTTTGCTGAAATTTAAAACAATGAGATGTTTAAAGCCTCGCCTCGGAAAATATTTAGATATAACTACCATATAGACCGATCTGCCGATTAAGGGTCTGAAGCACATAAAAGCTTAATATATTACCAGATTTCGTTGAAATTTGAATTAGTGAGTTGTTTTAAGCCTCCCGACATCCGACCCAAATATGATCCAGATAAGACAATATAGGTATAGTTGCCATATTGACCGATTTTTTAATCCCATAAAAAGCGGGATTTCTCTGAAACTGACTTTTATAGGAGTTCTCAGGACCTGAAAAAAACATCCATACCAACCTCTTTTGAGACATAAATGTGGATATCGCAGTGGAGTTATAATAAAATAGGATGATTAATATATCTATGGTGGTGGGTATCCAAAGTTCAGCACGGACGAACTTAATACGTTTCTACTTGTTTTAGTTGAGAAAACACATTCTTATGAGTTTTATAGAAAAAAAATCAATCAAAAGTTCAACCTTGACCTTAAATTGCTCAGAATCGATTTATATGAAATAAAAAGTGGACCAAACATCATTCTAATTTCTGCCTCGGTTACAAGGTAACAGAGTTTTGGACAGCAAAAAACTATTCTTAGCCACTGAGCGGTTGTGGTCGAATAACACAGGCATGGATTAAAAGCAAAAATTCACATTACCCATCTTCGACATCTGGCCTATTATCACCACAAGAGCATTCTACATTATCTGCGGCAATTTCCACATAATCGGTTTACCCGTCCTTGAGTCTATACGGAACATACAAACTAACACAAACAGATAAAAGATGATAGTGATACACTTTTTATACCATTCAGTGCTAAACCATAATTAATCGTAATAAAGGGTAATTTTTTAGCTATTATCATTTTGGCAACAATGGTTTAATGAGCTCACGCAAGTTTCGTGTTTTGTTTCACAATTCAAAATTGTGTTCAGCGACGAAGCTCTTTGGTGCTTCAATGGGTACGTAAATAAGCAGAACTGTCGATTTTGGAGTGAAGATCAGTCAGAAGCATTGCAAGAGCTCCCAATGCATCCGGAAGAAGTCGCAGTTTGGTGCGTTTTATGGGCTGGTGGCATCATTGGATCGTACTTCTTCAAAGATGATGCGAATCTTAACGTAACTGTGAATGGTGAGCGCTACCGTGAAATAATATCCAACTTTTTTTGCCCAAAATGCAAGAGCTTAATTTGCATGCCATGTGGTTCCAACAACACAGTGCCACATGCCACACAGCTGGCGTAACAAAGGACTTATTGAGGGGCGAGTTCGGTCAACTATTTCTTTCACGTTCGGGACCACCGCCTCCGCCTAGATCGTGCCATTTAACGCCTTTGGGCTATTATTTGTGGGGCTATGTTAAAGCTCATGTCTATACAGACAAGCCCGCTTATATTGACGCATTGCAAGACAACATTGAAGCATTTATTCGTGAGATACCGGTCGAAATGTTGGAAAGAGTATGCCAAAATTGTACTAAGCGGATGGACCATTTGAGGCGCGGTCGCGGCGAACAGTTGTATGCAATAATGTTCAGACTTTAAATTATATAGATCGTACTATCGATTCAAATAAAGATTTCATGCATTTTTCTGAATTGTATGTTTTTTTTTTTTTTTTTTGAAAAACTTTGCTCTTAAAAAATCACACTTTACATGCATTCGTACTATAGCAGAGTAATTTGACCAGCTGATAAAAGTTCTGTTGCCGATACAAAATGTGAATAAAATTTTGTGAATTGAGGCCTGTACGTTTATAGCGACATCAGAAAATAAAATATCATTTTAAGTTTAATTCCGAATTGGAACTGACTGATTATCTGAGTAAGTAAATTGTCGTGTCTATTTACCTTTTTTTAACCACAGCAATTATTGTCGTAAAATGATGACCACTCATATGCCTTATGGACCTGTCGAATAATGGGACACACAGAATTGTTATTAGCACTCAATGATGAAATATACAAGAGATCTTACCTGGCAATATGCTCCGCATCTAAATGTTTTGGTGAACGTGCGTCTATTATTATAATGTGGAAGCATTCCACAGCGCTGCAAAGATTTTCTATGGCATTCTCCTTCGATTTCACTAAAGTAACCTCCAGCTGTTGTCGGTTACAAGCCTGCTGCACCACTTCGCAAATATTGTCAGATTTGTAGAAGACCAAAAGAGCCTGTTGAGATAACAATAAAATTTACCTATTAGCAAGGAGTCGGAATTTCTTCTTGATTCAAGTTTTGCTCAATGAAAAGGACATCCCTCAGTGGGGAATATTTATTCAAAACTATCATTTAAAATTAGAATAATACATTCAGATTTTAGGAAAATCTCTAACAAGTTCCCAAAAACGCTTCTAGGATTCGTAATGTAGCTGCAGTTAGGTTTGTCAGATGACTTAAATTAAGAAATAACCAGCAACATTTTATTTTAATCTGATCATTAGTTAGCAAGTTAGAGTGGTTTTATTGACCCACTAACTCCTAACCCTCCGATATTGATGAAATTTCATATATTCATAATTTACAGGTTTTATATCGATCAAGCGATTTCTCAAAAATTATTTGAACAAAAATATTTTTGCTCTACTTTTTATTTTGGTTGTTTCATTCTGTCGTTAGATTCTTTGTCCAGCTGAAACCAATTGGAGCTGTTTTGTTTCCATTTAGAATAGAAAGCAAAATAAAACCATTTTTTAAGTTTAAGGCGAAATGTGGTTGCTATTAATGCATTGGGCAGGCTATTGAGATCGCGATTTCGAGGCTAACCAAGTTTCGTTATCAGTCAATTTTGCCCCCAAAAGATAACATGCTTCCAACTACTTTCTAAATAGTGAGCTGTGCAATAGTAGAAGCATGCCTTTTATATTTAAAAATATTTCAAATATTTTCGAAAAAAAAAAATCTAAAATTTTTCTTTTTATTGCCTAAGCTAGACCTCAAAAGAAGTCATTTGGTGCATAATCAGGACTATACGACGGTCCTTGTTTGAACCGATGAGTGGAGCGGACGTATTGTTATTTCACTCCGCAAGAATTTTCCTGTAACTCGTTATAGGTAATTATTTTTGGAAGACAAATTTAAGCCACTCAAGGATAGCTGCGATAGGCCGAACCAATTCCTTCTTCGCATGCCTATAATTTGCCTAGGCCATCGGCCTTCTCCGGCAAACCAACCCGCTCTTTAAGAAGTTGGAATAATAGAAGACGTGTCGCTCTCAGGTTTGTTGAGAGGCTTGGTGCGAAACTCCAGAAACTCCACCGCAGACAGCCAAAAGGCTGCGGTCACCTGGAGGGCATCCCAAGCCTAATAGAACTAGGGCTAACAACAGTAACATGGGTCCAAGAACCTTTGCTAATGTCGCTAGGGGCAGTTTGGTGATGGCAGTTGTCGACAAGGGAGAAGAACAGGGCTGCATACCTAGGAATAATTGGAGTAGGATAGTCAATGGACTGTTATCAGTATACTCCGACGTCCTAGCGGAATTTCCAGGGTCTCCTCCAAATTGTGACGAAGCAGGCTGGTATCGGGGCCGATACAGACTAATTGCCTTCGACGATCATCGCTCAATTGAAATGTATCGTTGTGCGCTAAACAGGACTGGTGAAATCTGGCCAGGTGCAGCACTAGATTTAGTCAGGAAGGAAGATATTCCTTCTCCACCAATGGCGCATGCTTGGATACCAAGGATTTCCTCAGATCCTGAAGCGATACTTGGAAGACTAAGGGAATGTAATCCCAATCTTTAAACCACCGACTGAAAGATTGGTATTTTGGATGAGGCTGATGGTGTCCGAAGACATGAAGTATTCGTACTTAACTCCGGCTGTCTCAACAAGTCTGAAGGGGTTGTATCCTATGGATTCAACAAGTTGAATAGAGGCGGCTGGGTTGGGGAATCAGGAGACGACTCAGCAGTTGTTGCTGAACACTTGCCTAAGGAACTAACGGGATCCAACAAGCATGGAAACAGGATCCAACAAGCCCTGTGTGGGTGGGTCATCCAGTTGGACTGGGCTCAAAGTGCGCGCCAGCGGGGAAGCACGGAACTCAGAAAGTACTTCGACAGCAGCAGTTAGTGAAGAATCTAAGGAAAAATCGTCCACACAGCAAGTGCCCAGTGTCCTGAGGAAGAGTGGTCCCACAGCTTTCTCACCTGCCCCTGGATGCGTACACAAGCTCATTATGACAAGTTCTAACGAATCTTGTGAGGATGAACTCCTGGTGGAGTCAGAAGGCGAGGTAACGCGTCAGTGGTGGAAGTTCTGAATCCTGACTATGGTCCGGTTTCTATAGATAAATCTCCACCATTGTAAGGCCGCTTCGGCGGCACTAAAGGTCCTCCTGATGGCGGGGGGATTTGACGTGGTTCTTATTCAGGAACCATGGGTGTGTGGAGGAATGGTACGTGGACTAAGAATGCCGGGATTTAAACTTCTCAAGGGTACGGGAAATGGAAGACACAGAGCCTGTATTCTTGCAAAGAGTAGTCTAAATGTTTTTCTTCTTTCGTCGCTAAGCACTGAAGATTTAGTAGTAGCAAGCCTTTAAATAAACAAGATTCATTACAGGCTGGCTATATATGGCACACGATTCAGAGATGCCGCCTTTAAACCATAAGTCGCTGGTTGAAGCTGATTCTGTAGGGAAGAAAAGCCTCAGTGTAGGAAGTGATGCTAATGCACTTCACCAGATATGGGGAAGTTCCGATGTCAACGAAAGGGGTGAGCTGTTTATTGAATATATTATAAGTTGCAATCTGGCAATTTGCAACAAAGGGGATAAACCGACCTTTATTACCAGGAACTGGCAGGAGGTACTAGATATTATTATACCCACCACCGACGGATGGGGGTATATTCATTTTGTCATTCCGTTTGCAACACATCGAAATATGCATTTTCGACCCTATAAAGTATATATATTCTTGATTAGCGTAAAAATCTAAGACGATCTAGACATGTCCGTCCGTCTGTCCGTTTGTCCGTCTGTCTGTTGAAATCACGCCACAGTCTTCAAAAATAGAGATATTGAGCTGAAACTTTGCACAGACTCTTTTTTTGTCCATAAGCAGGTTAAGTTCGAAGATGGGCTAAATCGGACATTATCCTGATATAGCCCCCATATAGACCGATCCGCCGATTTGGGGTCTTAGGTCAATAAAGCCACATTTATCATCCGATTTTGCTGAAATTTGGGACAGTGAGTTGTGTTATGCCCTTCGACATCCTCCGACAATTTGGCCCAGATCGGTTCAGATTTGGATATAGCTGCCATATAGACTGATCCTCCAATTTAGGGTCTTAGGCACATAAAAGCTACATCTATTATCTGATTTTGCTGAAATTTGGGACAGTGAGTTGTCTTAGGCCCTCCAACATTCTCCCTCAATTTGGCTTAGATCGGCCCAGATTTGGATATAGTTGCCATATAGACCGATCTCTCTGTTTTAGGTTTTGGGGTCATTAAAAGCGCATTTATTGTCCGATTTTGCTGAAATTTGGGACAAAGAGTTAAGTTAGGCCCCTCCACATATTTCTGCAATTTGGTTTAGATCGATCAAGATTTGAATATAGCTGCCATATAGACCGATTTCTCGATTTAAATTCTTGGCCCCATAAAAGGCGCATTTTTAATTCGATTGCACTGAAATTAGACACACTGACTTATGTTATGCTTTTCGACATCCGTGTCGTATATAGTTCAGATCGGTTTATTTTTAGATATAACAACTAAAAAGACCAATATTTTGTTATACACAATTAAACAATGACTTGTACTTATCAGCATTTAGTCCAAATTGGATCATATTTCGATATAACTGGTATGTGACATAAGATATGCAATTTTCACCGAATTTTGATGAAAGATGGTTTACATATATACCCGAGGTGGTGGGTATCCAAATTTCGGCCCGGCCGAACTTAACGCCTTTTAACTTGTTTTTGTATCGGAAGATATAAGTGGAAGAATATGCGACTGGGAATTGTTGGATGACCACAGCTTCTCTGATCATCGTTATATTAGTTTCAGCCTTGGAGAAAATACTGGAGTAGTGGTTCCTCGGCTAAACAGAAGAAAGGCGGATTGGGATACATTTCGCCACAAATTCTGCACCACTATCCGTTTTAGACTAGAAAAGGAAGTGGAAACTAAGGGAAGTATAGACAAAGTGGTCAAGCGTATCACGAAGGCACTGAATGACTTGCTTGTGTCAGCATGCCCTAGTGCCAAGCCAAGGGGCAAACAGAGACACCCATGGTGGACCCCAGAGCTGGTTGGTCTATGGAAGGACTGCAGAAAACTCTTCAACAGAGCAAAAGCCACAAGAGCACCCCACGATTGGGGCATCTATAAGGCTGAGCTAAGAAAATATAAGGGCGAGCTTAGAAAGGCTCAGAACAATTCCTGGGTAGAATTCGGCACATCCTTGGAGAATACATCTGAGGCCTCTAGGCTAAGGAAGATTCTGTCCTCGAGACCCATTAGTATATCCAGAAATCAGAAAATGTATGGACAATGTCTAGAGAGGAAACACTAGAACTACTCGTTGATACACATTTCCCGGGAAATTCTCCAACGGACAACGTAGGTGTCAGAGATGGGTCAACAGAGGAACACCTCAAGAAAGTGTACTGTCTCCTCTATGTTGGAATATAGCCATTAATAATATATTATTGTCTCTGGAAGAAACAGGCGTAAAAGTGGTCGCGTATGCTGATGATGTGGCAATTGTGGTTAGGGGAAAGTTTCCCAGCACTGTAAGAGATATACTTCGGGAAGCTCTGAAAGTGGTCTCGGTGTAAATCCGTGCAAGACAAGTAGTTCTTTTCAGCAAGTTGCCTACAGTGGGACCTGTCTCCTTAGGAGGAGAGAATGTTTCATTTACAGAAAGCGCAAAATACCTGGGTGTTTTGCTGGATAGGAACCTGAACTTCAAATCCAACATTTTGAAAAGGGCAAGAAAGGCCACTCTTGCCCTATACACCTGCAAGAGGGCCATTGGCAAAAGTTGGGGATTTAGACAGCTTGTCATGCATTGGGTATATACTGCAGTTGTCAGACCTATAATGCTATATGGTGTTGTGGTCTGGTGGACGGCGCTTCAAAAATCTACCTACTGCTCAATACTTAACCGGATCAAAAGGATGGCTTGTTTGTGCATCACAGCCGCACTGAGGACGACACCATCTGATGCAGTGAATTGAATGCTACATCTTATGCCTCTGGAAATAGTGGCTATACAAATTGCAGCGACCACTGCCGTGAGGCTAAGGGAGCTTTCTCGTTGGTCATGTGGCGGCCACGGACACTGTGTTATCTTTGATACAATATCCGATGTTCCAGGGCAGTGTGGATTACACCTTATCTGAACCGCTTTTTGTTAGGAATTATTGTATCACTATTCCTGATAGAACCGATTGGAACTACGATATCCCTGGTAACAGAAGTTACATAGACTTCTATACGGATGGTTCCAAACTAAACGACAAGGTGGGCTTTGGGTTGTACTCTAAAGATCTAGAACTGGTCATATCGAAAAGGTTACCCGACCACTGCAGTGCGTATCAAGCAGAGATCCTTGCAATTAAGGAAGTGGTGGAATGGTTAAGATATAATGTCATTACGACGATTGGCATAAATATCTTTTCAGACAGCCAGGCGGCCATTTAATCCCTGGAGAATGTATTTCTGAACACAAAAATCTCCCTCGACTGTCGCAGATCTCTCAACGAGATGGCTGAACAGTTCAAAATTCACCTGTTCTGGGTGCCGGGCCACAGAGATATCCCAGGAAATTCTAAAGCAGACGAGCTTCCGAGACTAGGAACTACCTTACACACTTCAGGGACACTGGAATCTGTGGGTATGCCTCTAGCGACATGTAAGCTACGTTTTCAGGACCAGACCCGAAGGGCACCGAACGACAGATGCTCACAACGAGGGGGATGTGAGCATTCCAAAACAATGTGGCCTCATCTAGACTTGGAGAGGTCTACTGCTTTGCTGTCATTGGGTAGAGCAGACGTCTCAATCATTGCATCCGTCATGACAGGTCACTCTCTTATCGGAAAACATGCTGACAGGCTGAAGGTTGCCAGCAACGACTTTTGCAGAAGCTGAAGGGACATCGAGGAATAAAAGACTATAGAACACCTTCTGTGTGTGTGTCCCGCACTAGCAGTTAGAAGGAGTTCCACTTTAGGTTCCAACTTTCTGCAAGCCAATATCTCCCCAAAGCATGACAGGAAAAGTTGTTGTAACTGGTTTTATTCGTCCACTTTACGCCAATACAAATTTCATTACAATACTTCTTTCCTAGCTCGAGCTAAATTTTTTCTAAGGCAGCACTTTTCTTGGATATTTTTCATTAATGGATTAACGCAAATTTTTTTAAAACCGAAAGCCAATGTAATTTTTCAATAGATCTTCATGAAATGTTCTTGCCAAAAAAATGTCTTAAAATGAAATATTTCGCTTGTTAGTATGAAAAACTTAAGAATAATTAGTAAATTTTAACTATAAATTATTTGAATTACATCAGCAATGAAATAAAAAATTTTAAGGACTCGGAAACGCAATTTTAAAACCCCGAAATGATCAGCCATATATATTTAAATTGTAAAATAATTATTTCAAATAAAACCATTACGTTTTTTTCTTGGAATTCTATAATTCACAATACAGTATTTAAGGCATTTGATACGGAGCTCACAGTGATTAAGGGACGAAAAGTCTAGCAGAAATTTGCTCTTTCTGTTTGCTTTGACCGCAGCTTTGAGCACAGTGAAATATTAATTAGGTAAGGGAATAGTGGCAGTCCTTTACAGACTCACTTAGACAATTTTAGGTCCATTGTGATAACACCGAAGCGACAGACCAAGACTTCTGACGGGAATCGAACCCATGACCCCTGCACTCGTAATCCAAGCATGCTACTATTATTTAAAATTTGCTTTTTGAATTTTTAATTTTCTTTCATGAAAATCTTTTTACAAAGAAAAGATTTTGCGAATAATGATTTCCTTACGTGTTATGTACGAACATCTTTAATGAAATTGGACGAGTCAAATTGCAAATTCACAATCCGCGAATTTAATGAGCAGTGTAAACGGGGTATTATCTACCAAAAAATCGTAAAAAAACACATACTTAATACCCGCCTTAAGTAAGGAAATGTGCTAAAATAATATTAGTCGGCAGACTTTTATCTATGAGAGCAAGTTTTACATTACATTTACGTTTGCTGCTAGATTATTTGACATCAATAAGTGGGCAAAGAAAGAAAAATTTTACAACTGCAATAACGTATAAATTTTACTTTCTACCACTTTTTCTTAATTTATCGCCAATAAATTAGGAAAACTTTAGGTCTAATAAAGACAGGAGGAAAATTACAAGCATATACGACAATAGTTGAATGCAATTTTTGCCGGGCACCTTTTCCATCAAAAACAGACTTTCGATCGATTTCAATAAAGTTCGATGAGGAAATTAGCGACATCACTAAAGCAGAATGTAGATAAATATGTGTCAAAATTAATTTTTCGAAATCTTTAACAATCATAGTTGCTTAATGTTTTCAGATTGTTTGCGTAAAATTTAATGGAAGTTAAAGTCATTTAAAACCAAAAGACAGACACAAACAATAACCTTTAACACTTTGAAGGCTTTGGAAGAATAGGATGAGCCTATAAGAAGAGAGTTGGCAATCAGTCCAAAATTCAGCTATGACTTTATGACCAAATATTGCCGCGGATGGGTCAGTTCTTGCACCCATAGCAACCACAATTTAAAAAAAAAATACTTAAGGTATATTTACTAACTACACAGCAACAGAGGAATTTTGGCAATTTTTGATTTTGAAAAAATATTGGGTGGCCGGGCCAAATCTTATATACCTTCCATCATGGATCGCAATCGCATCCGTCGAGTTCTTTGCGCAGTATCTCTTTTTTGGCAAACAAAGAATAATGAATAAGGACGGAGGAGGAGGAGCTATATCAAGTTATAGTCCGATTCGGGGCTCAAGAAGCAAAATCGGGAGATCGGTTTATATGGGAGATGTATCAAGCTATAGATCGATTCAGACCATATTGCACATGTGTGTGTGAAGCCGTTATCCAAACATGGACCGATTTGGCCCATTTACAATCTCAACCGAACTACACTAAAAGAAGTATGTGTGCAAAATTTCAAGCGGCTAGCTTTACTCCTTCAAAAGTTGGCTTGCTTTCGACAGACAGACGGACGGACGGACAGACGAATCGACGATCAAAAATATATATACTTTATTGGGTCTTAGACGCATATATCGAGGTTTTACAAACAAAATGACGAAATTAGTATACCCCCATCCTATGGTGGAGGGTATAAAAATGGTACGGAAACGGAAGAAACGTACGTTCAGTACCGTATTTGATACCATTTCTTACTTTCTTGCTGTAATTAGTACTATTTGCTACTTTCATAATAGATTGAGCTACAGATCTGGAATTTGGGATACAGGCATATCTTAGCAGTATGCACCGGGCGACTAGAAGATTTTGTTGATATTCGTACATTTTGGTGCTAAAACGTACAAAATGGTACCTCCTTTACGGATTGAACCACAGCTCTGAAATTTGGAATGCAGTTACTTCTAGGTACTATGTACCAAGCGACTAGAAGACTTTTTCGATATTCGTTAATTTTTGTACTAAAACGTACAAAATGGTACTTCATTTGCAGACTGAGTTGCAGCTCTGAAATTTTGGATACACGTACGACACGGACGACTAAAAATTTCTTTTTTAGATAGTCGTACATTTTGGTACTAAAACGTTAAAAATGGTACTATCTTTTCAGATTGAGCTAAAGTTCTTAAATTAGGGATACAGGTACATCTTGGCGGACGATTTTTTGAAATTTGTATATTTAGGTCCTAAAACGTACAAAATGGTACTGGCAGCGAATCACCTGGGCATATGCTAGTCATCTATATATATATATATATATATATATATATATAGAGCTAAAGGTCTGAAATTTCGCATGTAGTCTATGCAGATGGAGCTAGAAGTCCGAAATTAAGCACGTAGGTATAACTAAGAAATAAATGATGGGTGGCATTTTGCACATTTTGGTAACAAAATTGGTACTATTTGGTACTTTCTTCATAGATAGAGGTCTGAAATTTTGTATGCAGATACAACAGGCAGGAAAAATATGATGAGTGAATATTTAATAACAGATGGAGCTAGACATTTAAGTGTGTAGGTACAAGTAGGAAATATGTAATGGGTGACTAAATGATCAACTCGACTTTCGTACATTTTGATATCAAAAGGTGTAAAATAGTATGAAATACATTATCGCAGTCTTGACAAAAATACAACATGTGGAAGAAAACGTACTAATTGTGGTGTAATTGGTACCTTGAAAGTAGATATTGGTCCACTAGAAAATTTTTGGTATTCGTATGCGTTCAAAGTGGTACTTTCTTTACGAATGGAGCTAAAGCGATATATTGTTATTGTTGGTACTATTTGGTACTTTATTTACAGAGGGGACAATTTCTGAAATTTTGTACGGAATTATTACAAAACTTCATAATCTGAGTGAAAACCTAAGTTTTCGAAAGTTCTACATTAAAAAGAGGGCATAAAAAACGGGGGTAGGGATGTGGACCACCGGGATGCTAGTCTATATATATAAAAGAAATTTTTCGTGAAATTTTGCACGAATGTAAGTTTTGGGTCAGAGGTACGGGATAAGGCTGGATTTGGCGATATTCGTACGTTTAGGTACTAGTAAGTACCAAAAAGTACATGATACATATTTGCCCAGCGACGGATTCAAATTAAAAAGCGCCCTGAAGAAACAAATTTTGGAAAATCGTTCTGGAAGTGAGAGAAATAGTACGATAAGTGGCGAAATTTTTACTTTTTGGTACTTTTTTAGGGATTGAGGTAGAGCTCTGAATTGTAGAACTTAGGTTCACTTTGGCGGCCTCAATTTGGTGACTAAAAAAGTGCCAAAAAGCTACAAAATGGCTAAACTTTGCACAGGATGGACGGATAGAGAATATAGAATTTTTAAGGTCGACTTATACAACACCTAGTGCCGCTATTAGTACTTTTTTCACAGACGGTGTTAGAGATCTTAATGTTGCCATGTAGGAACAACTAGCAAATATATGGTGCGTGACTAAATGAGTTTTCCAAAAATCCTTTTCGTATTCGTGGTTTCATTTGGTAACTTCTTTACAAATGTAGGTGGATGTCTGAAATTTGGTGTATATTTACAACTAGTAAATATATGATACTAGCTGACCCGGGCCTGCTTCGCTGCGCCTTCTTTTTCTTTATATGGAACAAAATTTTCCTTGGAAAATTAAAGTGCTTTTAGTGAAATACCATGCTACAAAAATAGTATATCGCATGACTAACAGTTAACCAATATAAGTGCTTTCATCTGAATCCCATATCTTTATTGGTCTACGAATTTAAGTTTGGATGTACGGTGTATGATGTCTGATTTAGTGGTGTTTTCGGGGGTGAGGTGGTCCTCCAGACACTTGGCCCTGAAAAAATATCAGCATCGTGCTCTTCTTTCAAATACCATTTATTTAAACCCCATATTGCCATTGGTTTAGGGTAGTTTACGATGAGGCGTCCTTAAGCACATGGCCCCAAAATAGGTTATCAAATACGTTTTCTAATCTCAAATACATTTCATTTGAGCCACATATTGGCATGATCGAAAATTTTTTAGCCTTTGGGCGTGTTTTGGGGAAGTGGTGATGCCTTATATACATGGTCCTACATTTGGATATCAAATTCGTAGTCTACTCTCAAATACTTTTATTTAAGCCCCATATTGCGATGGTCAGTAAAAAGTTGCTGTTTGAGGGTAATTTTGGGTAAGGGGTAGACCCCCAGAAAATTGGTTCCGAAAGTGGGAATCAATTTTGTGCTCTATCTCCCAATACCTTGTATTTAAGCTCAACATTGACATGGCCGGAATATATATCAGCAACGTGCTCTATTCTCATATATCTATATATCATATATTTGAACCTCATATTGCCATTGGCCTAAAAATTGGACACCAAACTCGTTTTCTAATCTCATTTAAACTCCTTATTGCAAAGGTAAGCAAATATGATCGGTTTGGGCTTTTGGTCGTAAAAATTATAAATATTTAGTTCCACTCTCTTTAAGACCCAAATTGTCTTGGTGAGAAAAAAAGTTCTATTATTTGGAGGTTGTTATGGTGGTGGGACGTCCTCTAGACAGTTGGTACCTAATGTTGATATCAGATACGTGGTCTACTTCCAAATACCTTTAATTTGAGCAGCATATTTCCATAGTCGGCAAACAAGACCGGCTTGGGGGGTATTTTGGGGGATGGGGGATGGTGAGTTGGACATGAAAATATATATCGGATTAGTGTTCTACTCTAAAAACCCTCTTATTTGAGCCTCATATTGCAATAGTCAGCAAATACTTCCTATTTGGGTAGTGTTGTGGCGGTGGGGTGGCCCCATAGAAACTTTTCCCGAATATTGATATCAGATTCGTGCTTTTCTTCCAAAGACCTTTCATTTGAGTCCCAAATTGCTATGGTCGTAAATTAGCCCCGTTTGGAGGGGCTAAGTAACATATTTGGTTATCAGATTCGAATTCTACACTCAAATACCTTTTATATAAGCCCCATATTCCCATGGTCAGTACTCGCAAATCCATTCATTTGAGTCCCATATTGCCGTGGTCGGTAAGTACGTCCCATATAGGGGTGTTCTGGGGGTTGGGGTGGTTCCCCTTACCCTTTGTTCGACAATTGAATATCAGATACGTTTTCTTATCCGAAATCCCTTTCATTTGAGTCCCATATTTACGTGATTGGAATAAATATATGTTTGGTAGGTTTTAGGGTGGGGAGGCCCCCCTAAGTACCCCATCCGAAATTTGGATACAAAATTTTCATTTTTAGGGTGCTGTATGAGAGCACACAAAATTTTGCTAAAATCGCACCACCGATCTCCGAGATCTGGCCTTTCTGAAAATTACGAAATCAAGTCTCTTCGTAATGATCAGATAAAAATAATGTCAAAGACCCATGAAACATATAAAGTAATTGTTGAAGAACTTCAAAAAAAGGATACAGAATTCCATACCTACAAACCGAAAAGTGAAAGAGGGTTCAAAGTGATTCTCAAAAATATTCATCCAACTGTAGATGTGGAAGAACTGAAGGATGAGCTTCTGAAAGAAGGTCACGAAGCCACCAATGTATGGAATATTAAGAATAGATATTCTAAAAAACCACTACCATTATTCGAAATAACGTTATCCACGAAACCAAACAATAAAAATATTTTTTCTGTCACAAGACTTATGAATACTATTGTTAAATTTGAAGCACCTCGTCCAAAGAAAACCATACCACAATGCGCAAACTGTCAACAATATGGCCATACTAAAACTTATTGCAGAAAAAAATCTGTTTGTATCAAATGTGCTGGTAGTCATGACTCAAAGTCTTGTGTACGTAAAAATTGGGCTAGCGAAGTGAAATGTGCCCTATGTGAAGGAAACCACCCAGCAAACTATAAAGGTTGCAACATTTATAAACAACTTTTTCAAAAACACTTTCCAACTCAAAGAACAAATAGAGAAAGACAAGCCATAACTTCCCAAGCAATCACAGAACAATCAAATCTAACAGCTCCAGCTTCATACTCCAATGCTGTCACCAACTCCACAAACGTCCAAAATATTATAAACCAGAACCCTACTCTTCAATCTCACTCCCAACACCCACAAAGCCAGCCAACACTACAACAACAACCTATATGTAACCCTAATGTCTCCAACATTAAGGAAATGCTTACCAGCCTCAATGCTCTAATGCAGCAAATGACCAGCCTTATTTTGAATGTTACTGCTCAACTTTCACAGATTACCATATGAGTCAACTCAACATAGTTTTCTGGAATGCAAATGGCTTGTCAAACCATATATTAGAAGTAAAGGAATTCCTAAGAACAAGACAGATAGATGTAATGCTAATTTGTGAGACACACTTTACACAAAAATCTCATCTTTTAATTCCACAATATGATTTTTATCATGTAAATCACCCTGACAGCAAAGCAAGAGGAGGATCGGGGATCCTAATAAGAAAAACCATAAAACATCACCAAGGAACACATTATTGCGCGCAAGAGATACAAGCAACTAACATTATAGTAGAAGACTGGCTTGGACCATTAACCATCTCCTCAATTTACTGCCCACCGAAACATAACATTAAAAAAGATTTATACATTAGTTTCTTCAGATCACTTGGAAACAAATTCTTAGCTTGTGGTGACTACAATGCTAAACATCCTCTATGGGGCTCCCGACTTACATCTCCAAAGGGAAAACAACTGTTTTACGCCATCAAAGAACTGAACTTGAACGTTAAATCCTCTGGTACCCCAACATATTGGCCCACTGATGTAAATAAAACCCCAGATCTAATTGATTTTTGTGTCTCAAAGGGTATCCCCGAAGGATCACAAAATTGCACATCGATCTGTGAACTCTCTTCCGACCATTCACCGGTTCTCCTTACCGTGCATTGCAAATATATAATACAGGACCAAAAATGTACATTACACAATAAGAAAACCAATTGGCACTATTTTCGGTATCTTTTAAGTACGAATCTAAGTGAGAACATTCCTCTTAAAACAGACGAAGATTTAGTAGATGCAGTGGAACATCTAGTCCGCAATATTCAACTAGCGTCATGGAATGCAACACCTCAGAAAAGTTTCTCCATAAATCACACTACTCCAACAAACGTCTTGAAAAAACTTTTCATTAAACGGAAAGCGAAGAAAACGTGGCAAAGAACGCGATCTCCTGATGATAAGAGGAAACTAAACAAAGCAACAGCCGAACTCAAACTTCTTCTACAGAATATACAAAATGAAAATTTTGAAAAAAATATTCAGGGTCTTGGTCCAAACAAGTCTACAGATTATTCCCTGTGGAAAGTGACCAAATCTATCAAGAGATACCCAAAAATAAATCACCCAATAAGAAAACCCGATAGTTCTTGGACAAAGAGTAACTTAGAAAAAGCAACTACATTTGCAAACCACTTATTTGATGTATTTACCCCAAATACAAATGAAGTTGTACCAGAAAATATTAAAAAAATCCTAGATGAAACCCACCAACTTGATCTGCCCATTAAAAAATTTTCGAAGGCTGAAGTTATTAAAGTTATCAACACCCTTAAAGCAAATAAAGCACCTGGTTATGATTTGATTACACCAACTATCTTAAAAGAACTTCCTGCAAATGCTTTAAATTTATTGACCTACATATACAACGCATGCTTGACTCGATGCTTTGTACCCCCGCAATGGAAGGTTGCGCAAATAACAATGATTCAAAAACCTGGCAAACCCACAGACCAAGTAAAGTCTTATCGTCCGATTAGTCTGCTGTCTGTACTTTCCAAAGTTCTTGAAATTCTATTTTTAAAGCGATTAACGCCAATTGTAAATCAAAAAGAACTTATCCCTGACCATCAATTTGGGTTCAGGAAAAATCACGGCACAATAGAACAAATCCATCGTCTGGTTGAAACAATACACAACGCGTTTGAATCCAAAGAATTTTGTACAGCTGCATTCCTGGATATATCGCAAGCATTTGATAAGGTATGGCACGAGGGCTTACTTTACAAAATAAAAAAGCTGTTACCAATCAATTTTTATCTGTTTATTAAATCGTATATTAACGATCGGCATTTTTATGTTCAAGAAGCCGGTGAAGCAAGTACCATCAAGAATATTCGTGCCGGTGTACCACAAGGTAGTGTACTTGGTCCACTGCTATATCTCTTATTTACAGCTGACCTTCCACGATCACAGAATGCTGTGATCGGGACTTTCGCTGATGATACAGCGGTATTAGCTGTCAGTAAAGATGCACAAAAAGCGAGTAATGCCCTCCAAAAGTACTTAAACACGTTATCGGTATGGCTACGTGAATGGCGTATAAAAGCCAATGAGTCAAAATCTACCCAAGTTACATATACATTGAAACATGCCACATGTCCCCCTGTTCAATTGAACCAAATTGAGATCCCACAGAAAGATGAAGCCCTATATCTTGGAATTTATCTAGATAGAAAACTTAAATGGAAGAAACACATCCAAACTAAAAGAAAGGCTCTCGATATTCAACTGAGAAAAATGAAATACCTAATTGGATACCGCTCGAAACTCTCTTTGGAAAACAAAATCCTCATATACAAATGCATATTAAAACCAATCTGGACATATGGCATCCAATTATGGGGGACCGCCTCAAATACCAATATAAAATTACTGCAACAGTTTCAATCTAAAGTACTAAGAATAATTACAAATGCCACAACATACGTTACCAACGAACGCCTACATAAGGATCTAAACATAAAAACAGTAAAGGAAGAGATTTCATCGCAATTAATGTCATATAAATTAAGAATTGACGACCATCCAAACCCCCTAGCGGCCAACTTAATGTCAAATCGGGAAACTTTTACAAGGCTAAAACGAAAAGCACCACAAGATCTAATCGCATAAATAAAATCTTTGTATAAATATTGTTCCTCAAACTGAAATTTATGTATGTATATGTTAAATGGATTGACCACTGGGTTAATACCATCTAAAAGAAATTTAAAACACCAGAATAATGTTAAATATCAATGTTAGATAGATCGCATTAATAAAAATTACAAAAAAAAAAAAAAAAAATTTTCACCACGGGATCGTTATCCACCATCTGTGAAAACTTCAAGAAAATCGGTTTAGCCGTTTCTGAGTCTATTGGGAACACACAAATAAACAAACAAACACAAATTGATTTTAATAAACATATAAGATGCAACTATTATATATAAGATACAACTATTCACAATTTCTGCATTTTTGTACCAAAATTGATTTCGTTTGATACTTTCTTTACAGATGCAGCTAGAAGTCTGATTTTGGTATGGAGGCACAACTGGCAAATATATGATGCGCGACTAAATGGTCTATTCACAAATCGAACATTTTGGTACGAAACTTAGTCCCATTTTGTACCTTCTTTACAAGTGGTGCTAGAGGTCTGAAATTTTGCATGTAGTTACAACTAGGAAATGATTGATGGATGACTAAATGATATTTTCGCAATTCATACACGACTAGAAATTTGTATGAAATTCGTACTCTTGGGTACCAAAAGGTACATAGGTTAGGTAAGGTTGAAAAGAGGGTGCATATATTGATCCACCCCATGACACTATATGCAAACACCTAAGCCTGTAATCGGCCTAAACAAAAAACTAAAAAGTAACCTCGACAAGAAAATTTTGAGTTAGGAATTCCGTGCTATTTATAAAATCTTTAATTGTATTCCATACCACTCTCCAAAGTTGGTTTATTTCTGGTATCGTGTCCCCACCTAAGCACCGGTGTCTGCTAACCGCGAAAGCCGGGCAATGACATAGGAAATTCTCCAACATCTCATCGACTGCCGCTCATGCCCTACAAGTGATATCATTTACCACATCGATTTTGCGGTAATGACACCAAAAGCTACACTGACCTCCTTCCTACTTCCTTTCAGTAATAGCTTCGATCTCTCACGACTCGGATCACCCCGTACATAATGGTTCATTCTTCATGTATTGAGCTAGAGCTTCGAAATTTTTGATACATGTAGACCTTGATAGTATATATCGTGCAACTAGAGGATTTTTTGCAATTTGCACATTATATGTTAGAATGCACAAATTCGAACTTTTTTTATCGATTGAGCTGGAGGTTTGAAACTTTGGATACTGGTACACCTTGACAGCATATATCAGACAAAAAGATTTTTTTTTGAAATTCATACATTTTGGTACTTAGAAGTACAAAATGGTGCTTTCATTTTTAAATATTGAGCTAGAGCTCTCAAAATTGGAATGCAGTTTCAGATGCGTTGTATATTGGACACCTAGACGATTTTTTATACCCACCACCGAAGGTATATTCATTTTGTCATTCCGTTTGCAACACATCGAAATATCCATTTCCGACCCTATAAAGTATATATATTCTTGATCAGCGTAAAAATCTAAGACGATCTAAAATGTCCGTCCGTCTGTCTGTTGAAATCATGCTACAGTCTTTAAAAATAGAGATATTGAGCTGAAACTTTGCACAGATTCTTTTTTTTTGTCCATAAGCAGGTTAAGTTCGAAGATGGGCTATATCGGACATTATCTTGATATAGCCCCCATATAGACCGATCCGACGATTTAGGGTCTTATGCCCGTAAAACCTACATTTATAATTCGATTTTGCTGAAACTTGGGACAGTGAGTTGTGTAAGGCCTTTTAACATTCTTCTTCAATATGACCCAGAGATCGGTCTAGATTTGGATATAGCTGCCATATAGACCCATCCTCCGATTTAGGGACTTAGGCCCATAAAAGCCACATTTAATATTCGATTTTGCTAAAATTTGGGACAATGAGTTGTGTTAGGCCCTTCGACATTCTTCGTCTATTTGGCTCAGATCGGTCCAGATTTAGATATAGCTGCCATATAGACCGATCCTCTGATTAAGGGTCTTAGGCCCGTGAAAACCACATTTACTATCCGATTTTGCTGAAATTTGGGACAGTGAGTTGCCTTAGGCCCTTCGACATCTTTCTTCAATTTGGCCCTGATCGGTTCAGTTTTGGATATATGTGCCAAATAGACTGATCTCTCGATTTTAGGTTTTGTATCCTTAAAAGGCGCATTTATTGTCCGATGTCGCTGAAATTTGGGACAGTGAGTTAACTTAAGCCCTTTTACATACTACAGCAATAGGGCACAGATCGATCCAGATTTGGATATAGCTGCCATATAGACCGATCTCTCGGTTTTAGGTTTTGGGGTCATAAAAGGCGCATTTATTGTCCGATTTCGCCGAAATTTTAGACAGTACGTTGTGTTAGGCTCTTCGGCATTTTTCTGCAATTTGGCCCAAATCGGTTCAGATTTGGATATAGCTGCCATGTAGACCGATATCTCGATTTAAAGTCTTGGCCCCATAAAAGGCGCATTTATAATCTGATGTCACTGAAATTTGACACAGTGAATTATGTAAGGCTTTTCGACATCCGTGTCTTATACAGTTCAGATCGGTTTATTTTTAGATATAGCTACTAAAACGAGCAATATTTTGTTATACACAATTGAACAATGACTTGTACTTATTAGTATTTGGTCCAGATCGGATCATATTTCGATATAACTGCTATGGGACATAAGGTATGCAATTCTCACCGGATTTTGATGAAAGGTGGTCTACGTATATACTCGGGGTGGTGGGTATCCCGGCCCGGCCGAACTTAACGCCTTTTTACTTGTTTTATCTTCTTTCATTTAGGTACTGAAACGTACAAATTAGTACTTTCTTTGCGGATTGAGTTAGGGCTCTGAAATTCGGGATATATTTCACCTTGACAGTACATACTGAGTGACTAGAAAATATTTTTTTTTCGTACATTTAGATACTAAAACGTACAAATTAGTACTTTCTATGCGTATTGCGGTAGAGCTCTGAAACTTGGAATATATTTACACTTTGGCAGTAAATATTGAAGGACTAGAAAATATTTTTGAAATTAGTACACTAAAGTACTAAAATTGGGGCGCAGTTGACTAGCGCACCTTGACTATCTACATTAGTGGGCTACAAGTATTTTTTGATATTAGTGGATTTAGATACGCAAAATGTATGTGTGTGTGTAACTATTTAGTTTTCAAAACAGGACATTTGAAATTTGTTGACTTTGAGAATTTGCAGTCAACTGCAATGTCATCTCGAATACCAACCAAAGGGGTAGCGAATGGGAAAAAAATTAAATGCATTTTTAATAAAACTTAGAATGAACTTTAATAAAATATATAATTGCCATTTTGTTCGATAACCATTTACCATCTTCCTGGCAAATTTAGTATTCCACGCTCATAGAACGTCTGGCCTTTATCTGCAAAAGACTGAACCAAGTGCGATTTATAGCCTCATCATTGCCGAAAGTTTTACCATTTTAGGAGTTCTGCAAAGATTGAAATAAATGGGAGTCTGATGGTGCAAGGTCAGGGCTATATGGTGGATGCATCAAAAGTTCCCAGCCAAGCTCACTCAGTTTTTGGCGAGTGACCAAAGATGTGTGCGGTCTAGCGTTGTCCTGGTGGAATATGACACCTTTACGATTGACCAATTCTGGTCGCTTCTCCTTGATGGCTGTATTCAAGTTGTCCAATTGTTGACAGTAAACATCCGAATTAATCGTTTGGTTCCTTGGAAGCAGCTCAAAATATACCACACCTTCCATGACCATGATCGTTTTCGACTAACGTTGTTGTAAACAATCCATTTTTCATCTCCAGTTATGATTCGTTTTAAAAACGGATCGAATTCATTGCGTTTAAGGTGCATATCACAAGCGTTGATTCGGTTTGTTAAATGAATTTCTTTCAATACATGTGGTACCCATATTAAAATTGACGCCAAACAAACTAATGTAAACAAAATTTCGCGCACTTTTGTTCTAAAGCAAGCTAAAAGTAACAGCTGATAACTGACAGAAGAAAGAATGCAATTACAGAGTCACAAGCCGTTCAAAAAATTTGTCAACGCCGACTATATTACTACTATATTACCGACAATTACTTTTTGGGCAACCCATTGTATTTATATAAGAAAATATAAATAATTCTTCAATAAATGTAAATTTTTCAATTGTAGTGAGTGGTGTAGGCTGTTTGAATTTATTTTAAACACTTTATTTATTTGTTTTTTGTTTTCACAATCATTCAGCTCGTCTTAGCTTCTTTTATTCACAGCTGTCAGACTTAGATCTTACATTTGGAAAAGCAGAGAATAATGAAAATGTAATTGATAACAAACAGAAACATAAGTTGTCAATAATATCAAGGCATAAGGCTATCGACATAATTACATGGTATAAGGTGCTTAGGTACTACCACTTATATACTATAGGCTATTAACGGAATTACACGGTATAAGGTATTTAGGTACTACTTGTATAGTAAAATCCGGCCGTCCTGGCAATAAGAATCACCCGATTCTTTGCCTTTGCATTTTCAAACCTGTCTAACGTAATTTATTATTGCCCTGAAACCAGTGTTTGATGTTATGGGCAGCCCAAGTACCCTTGTACGGTATTCTACTCTGTTGGAAACCATCTACATCCTCCAGTATATATCGATCGTTTTCCAAAACTTTTGTTATCTTATACGGACCTTTTTACTTCAGAATCAATTTCCTCGCCACGCCCGTGCTAACATCAAAATTCTTTATCACAACATAGTCTCCTTTCTTATACGCAACTGGACATTTCCGTCTACGGTTTACAAGTAGTTCGTTGTATGCCTGCGCCTGTACCTCTTTCTCATGAGCTTTATCTCTGACTTCTTTAACATTTCTATAGTCTTCCTCCATAATATTCTCCTTAATTCCATCTAAAACATTTCCCTTTTGATTCACTCCAAACAACATCACGCTTGGATGTTCATCGATCATTCTATGTCAAGTATTGTTCATTTTATTAAGGAATTGGGGGAAAATATCAATGAGTGCTGCCGAATTCAAGTTTAACCTCAAAGATAAGGGAGCCACAGATCGAAACCTTTTAGAAGAAGTTCTTAACTGGCTTATTACCGTGCAAATGTCACACGTATTAGAA